>NC_088202.1:99863378-100188087 GCF_037126465.1 Ornithodoros turicata
CATCACCACGTCTACATGGACGGCTCAGTCACGGCAGACAGCTCGGGTGCTGCATTTTATATTCTTAATAGTGACTTTCAGCAAGCCTTTGCCACCCCTACCCCCCCTTACCCAATGTCCTCCATGGAAGCAGAACTCCTCTGCATCCTGCCGGCTGCATTTCGTACACGAACGATGAAAAAACGCTTTTGGTCCTGGTTTGGGACCGATTTTTGTTTACCACATCACCTTCACTAGGAGGCTTCTGTGGTGGATATAAATGCACGTTTTCCACTTGATGGCATATTTCGCATGAGACACGATTGTCTAAAATCAGCACTCCGTGGTTTATCTCATCTCAAATCTCCAGGTGTCGCAAGACTATTTCTTTCCAGTAATAAACACGTGCAGCACATGGTCCACCTTCAAGTACAATATTGGCACAACAATTTCAAGCGCAACATGGCTAATATGGAACGGCGAAGTATTGACAGGCGATTTGAGCTAACCGTGCCCCCAACATATACATAATATATATATATATATATAGTGAAAAAAAATAGCATAGGCTCTCATATATATATATATATATACAGGGTGTTTCAAAAAACGGGCCGATGGAAAAATACGGGGTAAACGGCACTTGTGTGGCAACTGAATTTGCCATCTTGCAAAAATATTTTCATTTGACTTTAATTAAAAAATTGAATTTTTTTTAATTGAACTCCAAAATTTCCCAAGTCAACCTCACGTTTTTTTTTTTTTTACAGAATTAGAGAGCCCGTAGCGAACTTAGTCAGATCCACCAAGAAATCCGTTCGATATTGCAAATGGAACTGCCCAAAAAAATTTCCGAAATTGAGGCTTCAAAGTTTCGGGTATTCAACGGCGCACTGCCGCTAATATATTCAAAAATATATGAAAATATTTTTGAAAGATGGCAAATTCAGTTGCCACACAAATGCCGTTTACCCCGTATCTTTCCGTCGCCCCGTTTTTTTATAAAGTCCGAATGACACGTTTTTTGAGACACCCTGTATGTTTACAGATCGAGCGTGCCACAATCCCAGCTGTGAACGGCCGTTTCGAGCTTCTTGGCTCTCATCGGCACAGCGCAGGGATGTGACACGCTCTTGGGTCGGCACAAACACTGTGTCTCTACAAGACATCAATGTTCCAAGGTGTTAGCAACACCTCTGGAGGCCGCAGTGCAAAGCCAGTAAGTACAGATACAAATATAAAAATGAGCAAATGCTCCATGGCTGCACGTGAGGCATATGTTTACAGATCGAGCGTGCCACAATCCCAGCTGTGGACGGCCGTTTCGAACTCCTTGGCCCTCATCGGCACAGCGCGGGGATGTGCCATGGAGCCATTGAGCATTTGCTCATTTTTATATTTGTATCTGTACTTACTGGCTTTGCACTGCGGCCTCCAGAGGTGTTGCTAACACCTTGGAACATTGATGTCTTGCAGAGACACAGTGTTTGTGCCGACCCAAGAGCGTGTCACATCCCTGCGCTGTGCCGATGAGAGCCAAGAAGCTCGCAACGGCCGTCTACGGCTGGGATTGTGGCACGCTCGATCTGTAAACATATGCCTCATGTGCAGCCATGGAGCATTTGCTCATTGATAATCCTTTTACCTCACCCTATATATATATATATATATATATATATATAGACGATATATCCTGACGAAGACAGTGCCACTGTCGAAACGTCGACCCCGTGCCCATTTTTCTTTTTAACGTCTCCCCATGTAATAAACTAGTGTTTTTAACTTCCCTAAAATCTGTTTCCGCGTCTTTTTTTGAACTTCTGTAAAACTTCGTGGCCGTTTGATAATCCTTTTACCTCACCCTATATATATATATATATAAAGAGGGGGAAAAGCCATTAAAGAAACAAGTAAATGACGTTAGACATGTTTGAAATTTGAAATATATATATATATGTAGTACATATTTTGTCATAATTTATGTTGCTTCTCATATCTAACGAATACGATACCAGTCCGTTACACCAGTTTGCTTGCCTTCTACTCCTGTGTTCAACAATAGAAGCTACACTATGCGACTAGCGGTACATGATCATGAACGCTTAGAATACATGTAATATACACCTGCTCATACTTAACTCTATGTAACAACCACTTTATAGTGAAACGGAGTTACCGTACGTATAATAATCACTGTAACATTCGTCGATATTATTTTTGATGCGCTTTATAAGCATGAGTAACCATGCGGTGCTGAAGTACTTCTTCAGTCAGTCGACGTTTGCCCTCGTTCGCTTACTATGCAGCTTTAAAAGTCATCGTATCGGCCAGAACCCTGCTTGTACTGATCAATTTCCTTCGGTGAAACCAAAAAAGAACAAAAATTTCGAATCTTTGTTTTTTTCTTCTTTTTTTTTTGTACGAAGGCAGATATAGGCTGTTTTGAGGAACGATCTGTTAACACGTTGTTCCTTTTCTTTCAATTAAGTGTTTCCTCTTTGCCGTATGCACCAATACGCACTCCTCTGGGCTGAAAGTGGTGAGTTGTGGCAGTCGTCTGCTTACATGCAAGTTCGTCTTATACCTTTTTTGTGTTTTTCTTCCTCACAATGCGCCATTATAAAATGTAAGAATCCCATAGGTGTTAGCTCTGCGATAGCTTGAAGGAGCTAATCACTGCGTCCGTACGTCCATGGCTTTACAGGTCACGTGGCACAACATGATATCAAATAAAACACGGTGTCACAATGCATTAAAAGGCTCGCAATACAAGATTAATGGCATTTCGAAAATAGATTCACCGAATATTTACCCCCGACAGTGGCTCTATTGGGCTTCACATGATGTGTCTGTCTTCATTGTGTTCCATCAGCATCCGCAATCTACGTTACTGTCTGCTATCAGTCTCTCGCTGTCGGTCTGCCTTATTGGTGGAAAGTAAAACTCAGTGTGCAAACACCTCTCCCTTTTCCACTCTTTCGCATTTCAGTTTCACTCTGTGTGTTTCGCCCGTAGATTAATTTTGTGACTGCACTTTGCGTTCGGTTCTGGGCCTCTTGACCGTCTCCTCACCACACTCAAAATTGCATCCTTTATCCCCACATCATAGACTAGGGGAATATTTGGCGCCTGTCCTGCCAGACACACCTCCACCCTTCCACCGTAGCGACGAGTGAGTGGCCATCCCCTTCTCTTATGTTGACACAAGGGGCGGGCGGTTCTTCGGCATATATTAATGTTTACATCTCCCTCGGCGTAAACAGAGAAAACAGCCTCTTCGGCCGGAATCCTTTTCCTTCGAAACGAGCAGCCTCATAAACCGACCGATGCTCGGAGTTATAAAGCCTTACCTATTGCTGATGCAGCATAGTGTAATGTGGGGTATAGGCAGACAATTTATTGAAGCGATGCCGGTACACCCTTTACAATAGGAGGCGCTCTTGGCAGAGGCCTTCTTCGCCACATCAGCAGTATATCTCGGTCCCAATCACGGCAGCACTTACTTAGGCCTGCTTCTTGGCTTTGCCATCATAAACTTGTCACTGGATACTGCGTGGGACAGGAGGGGCCGTTTGCAGTATTTTACAACCCGTTTCTGGTCCCCTTCTGTGTTTATGTTGGTACATGTTGGTGCTTGGGTGCACCGTATCTGCAGCTAAAGGTGCTTCGCTGTTACTACTGCAAAGACTTCCGGAAATGAGGTCGTAATCTATAGCACGCGCCTTGGTTCTTTCTTTCTTCCGTTTTTGTGTAGTGTGCCTTCTGGGTAAGTCAGACGTCAGCGATTGAAAAGCCGAAGAGTACATTTGGGCCTCGGGCATCCCTTTTTGTCATGTAGTTCTATTCTTGCCGGATTTCTTTTCAGGGACCATGTATGCAATGATGTTGACTTTAACGGCAAACGTCGCTTGCTCGGTTTGCTGCATGGTGTCCCCATGCATCTTTGGTGCGTGATACATGACACAATAAATTTTAATGCAGACGACGGCGATTTAAGATCTTAATGGATTTGTTTCAGTACAAATAAGGAAAAGTAATGTAGCGGCTTCACGGCCCACTGATGTAGTCATACGGTGCGACATATGGGCTGCTATTCCTTTGCACGAAATCTGTCTTACGCGATAGATGTCAGTAATTCTTCTGGATGTGGCATTTCTACGGAGTACGACGAGCCGTGTGTGGCATGCACATTACTCCAGGGGTCGTATGAATCGGGGCTTTCTTTAGCATGTTGTATGGAGCTCTGTAATGTTGATGGCGTGTGCTTTAGAAATAGTACAAACTGCCCGGGTTCCATAAACCCACTCGATTGTGCAACTGCGTCATCCAGAGGCAACCAATAGAATCAGGGCATATCAGTAAGGTTATACCAGCGGCATTGCCGAATTGGTAAAAGCGTCCGCTCATCGGTATTAGCCAAGGTCGTGCAGACGACCGGGAGGTGGTGGGTTCGAATCCTACCACCGGCTGTGCTGTCTGAGAGTTTCCCTGGATTTTCCGGCAGACGAATGTCGGCACAGTTTCCCCTGAAGTCTGCCCAGGATGCACACTAACCACCCTGTCCTCTACCGCTTCCTGCTCTCCTGTCTCCATCTGTGCACATCTGTACGGCGCTCATAGCCATAGTTGCTTTAACGCGGAATTTAAAAATAAATCATCAATGTATCCACATCTTGGTCTACTCTAATCTTCTAAGTAAGTGCAATGATCTAAGCAAGCTTCGGCGTGTGAAAGTGTGGAAAATAAGCTTGCCACCTTCAGCGAGAATCGACCTTTGAGCTAGTCTTGAAAATGGCTGTTCAAGCATGGTAATGTGTTTTACTTTTTATTTTATTTATTTAGCTTATGTAAGCCACTTGACCGTATCTCCGCGTAAAACTGGGTATATCCGCATGGAACCCCTCGCGTGGCGACACGCTGGCGTCACCGATTTAATATACCATCGAAACTTATATATCCTGCCGATAGAAAAAGGAAAAAGGGTATGCCGCTTGCCAGGGAGGCGTAAAGTCCTGCAAATATTGCTAAGGGGCCACCCAGAATCAATTTGTTCTGCTCCGGTAGCCCTTCACTTTCAACATGCAGTAATGTACCATAGTGTAATAATAATCGAACGTGTGTATGCAACATTTCATGTATCATTCCTTATTCCAGTGCACTTTAATAAGTTCCTATATTTCACTTTCGCACTATTACTCAAATGTGATAAAGCTGACAAGGACCGAAATACAAGTTAAATTTTGTATTGAAGTCTTAGTAGATATCAAGATGGTCTTCAAGTGCGGCAAGTGCTCCGAGCTTTAGAAGCAATGTGTGGAGAGAACTTGGCGTAGGGAAATGCTTAACTCGGAAATGCTTTATCGCAGTCCCTAATTCTGTCCAAAGTACACGTTCCGGAGTTTGCGTTTCTTCAACACAATGCAGAAAGCTGATCACCTCCAACACCTCACTATTCTTATTCGCTGCCATATTTTGACAGCGTCGCACAGAAGACAGCCACATCACCTCGCTGTGGGATTGCTTGATGTCGCACCAACGTAGTTGCACATGCTTGACTGGTGATCCTCTTTATGACTCATTATGATCGCCTTGGCGGAAGCAACACCATCACGGGGAACATCCAGCTAATGCACTCGCCCCAGACTCTTCTAATCATGCGCAGCTTGAAAGCGTAGCTGTCATACGGCACAACATTCCGCTACGTCTGCCTTCTAGCGAAGACACTTTCTTCTCACTCTACAGTGACAAGGCACACTTTCCAGTCGCAGGCCACGTGGTATATGCGAGCTCCGTTACATGGCATTGGAGACCAACTACACATTCGTCGTATACAACGACAGGCACATTTCGTATTTATTGACAAACGCGGCTTCTTTCCAACCTCATGATTTTCCACAGGGCTTCCTGTACTGACTGTAAACGCGAAATCGACTATTTCTTTTTTCGTCCACACAGTTCGCAACCTCTCTTTGGCGTCTTCTGGGAACAACTGGGCACTTCCTTGCTAAGCCACTTCACGAATTCTTAAGTGCGTAACGTATAAGGCACTGGTAAGAGGAGAAGAAAAGAAAGCAAAAGAAACACTCTTCAGATCCGCTACAGTTAGAAGGGAAAGTGCTGAAAGAGGTCGAACATAAATGTAGAAAAGGGAGGCCACCGTAGTTGTGAGAAGACACCCCCTCCTCAAAGTCAAATTGCTACTCCACTGGTGACCGAAGGAAATCAAAACCGAAGGAAAATACAGGGGGGCATTTGGTGTCTACACGTCTGTGTGTCGAGTCGGGCAGGAGACTGGCTTTTTTTTCCCTCTCCGAGCTTCTTGTTTTCTGCTAAAAGTATATATAAAGTGTCGTAACGTAAGGCAGGGCGATCAACTGGGGTAGAGATTGCAGACTAGATATTGACAGGGATGCTGTTGAAAGAATGGATAGAAGGAATGCTGTACAGATGGACCTTCTTGATGCATAGCTCCCATATTTTTTAGTATAACTTGAACAAGTGTATGAGTGGAGCTGTCTGGATAGATTTGGCTCAGAATGCAAGATGAATGCTAGAACATGTTACACTGCAATGACAAACATGACTGCGCACTTCGCCATGACAGCTTCCCAATGTAACCACTGCTCTGTTCTGGTCGACCCAAATCAGCAAATATCAGTCATAACACGCGTTGTCCATCTCAGACGGAGATCGGAAGTGTTGTAGCATTCAAAGTAGACTGCATTAAGCCTCGCAATTGTTTTCTTTGCCGCCGTGTATCTCTAATGCTGCAATAGTATTGAAGCATCTATGACGTGTAAAGCAGAACATCATAACTGTTCCTACTCCAACTTCCATGGGAATTTTACAGTGCTCACTTCCCTATATGTCTATTACGAGGTGCCAATAATATACTGAATAACGTATAGTGCTCAGCTTCAGAGAACTTGAAATTGTTTTTTTTTCTATGGTGACGGTGATGAGTTAAAGAAGAAACTGGTGATGTCGTCTGTCCCACACCTCCCACCATCCCATACCCCTCATTTAGAACCAGCAATTTGATATTTTGGCCCTTCTTAGCAGAGTGTCGAGTTAACGTTAACCTCTAACGGTTACCCCCTCGGTGGGCTTGGGGAACATGCACCCCAGACTGCCAAGATTACCGTACGACTGCACGTATTTTGCTCTTCCAACATGAGCTTCGATTTTTCCAATCAGTGCCGACCCTCTTCCAAAGAATTTACGCTCAGGTTAGGAAAATCTTGGAGACCTAATGAGGTCCCGTAACCATGACGACGATTGAAGCATAGTTTTACTAATGAACACCGTTCCTGCATGCACAAATGAAGCCTATTGTCGCGCCGGCGCTGTTCCATTTATCCCAGTTTCCCGGTGGGAGACACCTGTATTCAGTTTGGCTCTGGGAAATGGCGAGGAATCCCTTGGGCCAAAATATTACCCTACCGGCGTCGTATTAAAACATACAACCCTATGCAGAGAGTTTATGTTTGCGGCTTGTTTGCGTCGCGGGGATATATTCAGAGCCAGATCTGAATGCAGGAACCCTTAATGAGCTTCGCGAGGGGCTTTAACAAGCAGCTATCCGTAGACAGTTTTGTGCTAGGTTTTGTTTTTGGGAGGGTCGGCAAAAGTGGAAACTATATCTATATACTCCGGAGACGCTATTGTCTCTTCTTCTATCTTTTCGCTTTATGTCTTCTTTACTGTAGAACGAGATGCGCCAGCTCCTCATTGTTGCTCCGTCACCATATCTATGCCGACAGTTGTCACTTCGACTGTAGCTGCATAGGCGGACGAAAACAACACTGATTGTTACAATTACTACAGTACTTCTTGGCGTTCTTTTTTTTTTTCTTTTTATGATAGGGAATACGGCAGTTGCATAATAGCACACAAGGGGCACTCATTTGAACAGCTATACGCTTATTTTCTTCTGATATCTGATGACACAAATTGTAGCTGTTGCAAGATTCGCAATGTGTGCTGCGTTCTCACAGATAACTCACGAACGACAACAACAATGAAAGAAGGAAGTCACTGAAAAGTTTAGTTAGCTGTAGGACTCGAACCCACATCTTCTGGTCCAGGGCTCTAACAATTGAGCTAAGCCCCTTTTTTTTTATCTAAACAAACTTTAATGCAATGATGATATGTACAAGAGTGATGCCAAGAATATACAATATTTACAGTTTCTTTCAAGCTAACACACCTGCCCAAACGACTTCCAACAAGGGTGCGTCATTTGAAGGGACAAACACATCCACTCACTCACTCACTCACTCACTCATTCCGCTTTCACTCTCACATAGTATACCGAATTTAGATAGCAAGTGATGAATTTAGGAAAACGAGCACGTCAAGTTTCTCACTCACGCACACATTCATGGGACGGGGCGACGCAAGCGCCATCTGTTGAACACGATGGAAATTGATGTTCTGAGGCTGGAACACAGAAGAAAGCACAACACAACACACGAGCCTCAAGTGCCGAAGAACAATGAAAGAAGGAAGTCATTGAAAAGGTTAGCGAGCTGTATGACTCGAACCCACGTCTTCTGGACTGTCGGTCCAGGGTTCTACCACCCAGACAACAAGACAGGCAACAGGAAGTGCAGCGACGGATTCTTGGACAATGAACATTTTCTCTATAGATGAGACAGCAGCAGTTGGTACGGGACACCCTTCCACTCTTCTTTGCCCCTATCACTGAAAATTTTGGTAGCTAATCTAACGAGGTGCTCATCTCGAGCAGGATTCTACAAGCCCAGTGAACAACCGTTTGCTGTTTCTCCATGCGTTTCTCGAAATGGTTGTCACCTATGAAAATTATGAAAAGTAGGTGGGATCCTTTATTTCTTCTCGTTTTTATCGTTATTTAATTCTCATTAGCTAATCTAGGGTAGGGTTCTTGAGGTAGCCAGTCGATCACTGACACAACTTATTTCCCCATTTCCTTCTTCATGATATCATCCTCATCTTCAACAGCAGGTGGAAGTTTTGATGCACAGTTGTATTTTCTTGCTTTTTGTTGGTAAAACCCAGCACAGTTTCTTACCCTGGCTTTCCAAAGCTGTTCTCTTCTTTTCTTATTTTTTTGGAACCGAAAACTTTATGTGTTGGTGGTGGTGGTGGTGGTGGCGATAGGGCTTGCCGTTGTCGGCCTCACGTATGTGGGCAACGTCACGACGCTTTATGTGGCCAGCCTACGTCCCACCAACATGTGTGGCCGTCTACGTCCGTCCGTAACAGATGTGGAGAGAGTGAAGGAAGAAGTTGCAATAGCACTTTAAATGGCAGCTCCGGGGGTACCTTGACTTTTTGAAACTTTACCGATATTCTGGAAGCCCATGTCGAACTGTGTCTGAAACCACCCTTCATTTACAGAAAATAGCCCCATATTTTAAATTATCGTAAATTAGCCATCCCAAAACACACATGGGGGCCGCCATTTTTATGACGGAATTGATTTACGCGGTTTATACCGCTGACGTAAGTGGTATCAGTGTTCTTCAAGACACCCCGCCCTCTCTACGCAGCATACGTGAATGTAGACAAGCATTGGTGGCAGGGAGCGTCTGCTCGATCGACATAGCTTCTTGATTGCCGGGGTGTTTTTTTTTTGTTTTTTTGGATGGTTTGCCAGTGCCAAAACACGTTGTTGATACCACCTGTGCGCCTAGGATTCGTGCAATTATGCTATCGCGTTGCCGCCGAAGAGGACCATGAACGTCACGTATTATCAACCGAGCTGTGCTACGCCTACACACGAAAGATATTTTTGTTGGAATTGTAGTTATCCTTGATAAAGTAAGTCAATTGCTTGCTTAATTGCGAGACTTCACTCTGGTATCGTAACTGCTGCATCACTTGCTGCTTGCGAAGTCACACACTACACACATATCTCTCTCTGGAATGCCTGGCGTTTGGCGTCCCAGGAACAGTAATTAAACGTGTGAACTAGTCGTTTAGCAACAACATGGTATCGTATACACACTGTAGGTACGTACGTAAGAATTAGGCATGAATGACAACTCTAGCGGCAGACCAATGATGAACGTATTTGCCAAATTATACATTGTCGAGAGAGCAAGTACCAGATACAAGAACAAACAAGATACTTACATGAGAGCATACATGGCTTTTGTGAGCAAGAGCAGGACAAAAAGAAAGAAAGAAGGAAAAGTAAAGGCGTAGCACATTGCACAGTACAATTACACAGTGAAAGTGTAACTATCAGAGATATATTTGTATTGCTCCTCTGGTTCACAAGACCAATGCAGTCATGCCACAACACATTAATCAACCACTAAAAAAAAAGATGAGTTGCTTGCATATATCATCTGGCTACGTCATTATTACATCTGGATCTGGATGATTTCAGCAGCAGGTTACTTGTAGTATCAATGCACATTTCCACACATTCCACAGATACTGTAGTCACATAATTTTATTGCCATAAACGGAGATAGTAGAACCGCCTGACTGACCTGCATAATGGTCACCACGGGTGACTACCAATGGGATTGGTTGTAGCTCTGAGGTCTGTGGCATGTGTGCTTCAGTCTGGGGCATCTGTTCGAGGATTTTCATCTCGTGAAGTATGACACGTAACAAACTTTTTATCAGTATTATGGTGTGGAAAACATGCACCCATGATGTACCAAACCATATCTATGAAAGGTTCCCACCCCTTTAATCTCTCCCTGACACTGCATATAGTTCAAATCGCTGAAGAACCTAGAGTATCGTTTACCCTGTGCACAGAAAACTCGTGTTTATTTCCCCATCCCTACGCTTCTACAGAAGCCACCGATTAATGGCAAATGAGGTGCCGAAAGCCAAAAATCCTAGGTATGACACTGCTTGTACACGTTCACTGAAGCCCTTCTGTTGTACACTTGCAGTTAATGCTTTGCAGAGTTGTCAGTGTTTTATTGACTAATTCACTGTATCTTTTGTGGTGAGCTTGTTTAGCCTCTTGCTTCTGGTCAGGGTCTGATGAACAGCCGCCTCACACAGGGATTGAACACAGCTCCAGTAAGCTCCTGGACATAGCCTAACCTGAAAATTAGCGTTATTATTACGCCTAAAATAGACAGAACCGTCCTGCGCAGTAAAGGAACGATACAAGTTCGTATTTCAGTAGTTTTCCCGCATGCGTTATTCTTGTGTAGATACAATATGTGGCACACAGATAAGGTGGAAGTGGTGCTCTGATATCCGAGATACATGACCGAGAAACAGCACTGAGGCAAGGGAACTTGTAGTGCACACAGTGACAGGATGTCCTTCAGAAGGGGAGGTACATCCACTATCCCCTCTAATTGTTCGAATGTTTCAGTCCCTGTAAGTGAGGAATGCAGGACAATTGCTTAGTAATCCCTGCTAGCTTTAAATATTGTAAATCACCTTCATTGAGCCAAAGCTGCTCTCCAATGTCTCGATGTGCACATCTTGCATGAAGACCTTGATTCTCATGAATATGTGAAGCAACACCATGATCTAAATATCCATGATAATACCGTGAACCACTTTACCAGGACCAACTTCCCATTATCATTGCTTGTCAATGCGCACCAGTAGAGGTGATTTCCAATGTTGTGGCACCATGTTTGTGCCACCCTGTTTGTAGCACCGGATGATGCTTCACCAGTGCTGCTGCATGTATCTTTTTCTGAGGCCTGAGCAAGGAGAAGCAGAGATTGTAATTATACCGGTTAAGGCTAACACTGCTAAAACATTTGCAAAATGCTTTACACATTTAAGCTACAAATGTGATCAATAATGTTAACAGCAAAGCTTGCCCCCAAATGTACCCCTTCTAATAGGAAATATGTTTTCAAACAACATACACAAGCTGGACTGCACATGTGTGCTATGACGGTGTGCACTACAGAGGAAATGTGGCTTATTACCTCTTGCAACGTGCAGCACGTCGAAGGGATGATTCACCTAATTGTGCCTATCGGTGATGACTGTCATCTCTTGCTGGTCAAGGTACTCGTGCACCCTTTGAAGGCCTGTTGGTTGCTGGAGTAAACTTCACAGGACTAGAACACAATGGAATTTGTGGCACGTGGTAACCTTACATTACAACTTGAACACACATCACTCACAGACACAGCCCAGCTTTTAAACAGGAACAATATTGCTGCCATGTAAGTGGGATGTGGGGCAGTTCCATGGTTGGGAAAAGGCTGAGCGTGATCATACAGAAGTGAAGACAGACACAGAGTGTCTCAAAACAGGAACCCTCAAGTTGTTGCTGATTTCAGCTGCTGTGACTGTTACGTCTTCTCCGTACCCAGGCTCATGCTTCCTCAAACTCATGTAAGTTCGCAACCAGCTTCTCTGAGAAACTGCGTATTTTTATATACAACCGCGGACTATAGGGCTCAGCAGCCTTTTGTCGTTCACATGTTCATATTGCGTGAAGACATAGTGCAAGTTCGTGCGGACACTTACCTGCAACTTCTCCTTCTTCTACCAATGAAAAGATGGCTCCTTTCGTGCTATCCTCTTTGTCGTCGTCGAACGAGGCAGGTGCCGCATCCATTTTCAGCGACTTTTCCAGTCCAAATCGGCCGTCAGGTGAACGACCTCGTAACATTCTGATCCAAAATGCTTTGAGCACACACGACTGTTATCTTTGTAAGTTCAGAGCACTCAACCACTGGTTTCGTATCACCCAATCACGCACAAAATCAACTGGTAACTTGCTACGAAACATCTTTGTTGTTAGTATACCCGCTCGTACGGCGAGGAGCACGGCATTCTTCCAATTCTGTCACACCACATCTCTCACAGGACGAAGACCGGACACCTTAGCCAGGACACCTTAAACGAAGTTGTGTGTACTGACCAGCCGAAGGAAAACGATGATGATCAAATTTAGGCGAAGAGAACGATGCTCGTGGTGCTTGTATGTACGGGCGACACTCGATTTCGCTTTCAGCCTGACGATTGCTGGCGATTGCGAAACCGCCAGCAAGTAAACAAGCCAAGAAGAGCCAAAGCGAAAGCTGACCGTGACGTCACTGGTTTTAGCAGACGATCGGACGGCAAACAAAAAAATCGATTTCAGGGTATTTGTCCAAACTATTTTCGAGGTGCATTCAGTAGCCACCAACTTTTGTGCCTGCTCGCTTTCCGTATAGCACGCTCATGGACTAGCATACTCATTCTCTGCTTTTTTTTTTTTTTTTTTGCTTCTACTCCCACGCTGCCATCGCATCATCATCCCCACCAAACCCTGCCATCTAAGTGATATATTAACTGCACTCTCGCGGTACAAGTGCACTGGAGTAGCAGGTTCCATTTGTGGAGCCACAATCTCCATATTATTATTCCTCCAGATCCAATCCAATCCAATTCCTTGCCATTTTCGTTTCTTGCGGTCACAAGAATGCGTTTCCCTCAAGGAATGCACCACCGACTGTCACGCAACTTCTCAATATTTTTCGCTAAGTGTGTGCCGTTTTGAATGGCCTCCCTTTAGTAGGAGGATACGTCACCGGTTCCCCCTCGGAGCTTGCGTAACTTTCTTGGTTTCTCATGTCACATATTTCTGCGTTATGCGAGGCTGCCTTCATTTTTGACCGTCGTTAGTGCGCGTTTAACCCTGCTAATGGTGTAACTGTACGCCTTGAATCCCAGAGGCACGGGAAGTATTGGCACAAAACTATAAATTTGTGCCACGTGACAGTTGCGCTCAAATTAACTGCGCAGCGTGCACCAAATGGTCATCTCGCGTTACCTCCGCTTCGAGTGGCTTAAAATTGCCCGATAATAACTGCAGTAAATGATCGCTTTGCAACGACGCGCCTTTAATTTGGAGCAGTATATGCCCGGGGAGATGTACGGGAGTCGTGTTTCCGTGAATAAATTAGAGCTGTTTCGCACACGAAGGTTGCGTTGTGCCTTTCTCTGTTCTTCGGTATTCCGATGAGGTGTGGCTTTTGAGAGCTCACAAAGCTAAATCACTGGTGCGGAAAAGCATGTTTTCTTAAACGTTCTTGTTTTCTACAGAATAACTCGTAACAGAAGTAATCTGAGCCAGACGGTATATATAGAAGAAACCAGGGATGGGCATAAATACATTTTTTGAGTATTTAAATATAAATACAAAATACTTTGTTGAAAGGGGTATATAAATACTCTTCATAAATACTTTTCAATGTAAACATTTAAATACAAAATATAAATACGATATTTAACTACCGTAACTACTACCATCGATACTGTGAGGAAGATGTCATCTGAAATTACAGAAATAACGATGATCATAAGAACAAATCAGCAAGGAACGATAGTATTTATTTGTTAGATTATTGAGACGATTTTAATATTATAAGTTTCTCGAAGACTGCATCCTTTAGGCATCTTCTGTTTGGCCGTACAATCAGATTAGCAAAGGAGAACAGCATCCCCACAGGTGCCGATGAACAGATGCTTGTATTAAGTTTGACGAAGATGCTTCATACACTGTTAAAAATGAATCACCACATTGCAGGCTCCTAGTCAACCGTCATCCCGAATGACAGCGTTCTCGTCCCCGACTTGTTGAAAACGGGAGGCGGAGTCTATTTTTTACCATTGTACCCTATATAATGGTACAAAATAGGTTCTGCCTTCCGTTTTCAAGAAATCAGGGGTGAGAACGTTGTCATTCGGGATGATGGTTGACTAGGAGCGTGCTATGTGGTGACGTTCATTTAAATCGTGACGCAGCCCACATAAGTGAGGCCAACAACGGCAAGCCGGTTTTCGTCACCGCCACCACCTCATTTTTAACAGTGTACAACAAGGTAATCGGGTAGCAGCGACCGTTGTCCGCAACAACAGTGAAAAACTCGCCATCTAAAATGGTTTGTGGCATGCTCATGCTAGCACAAACATGCACTGTGCCCCAAAACTCGCCCTTCTTCCCGGAAGGTCA
This sequence comes from Ornithodoros turicata, assembly GCF_037126465.1. Classification (NCBI taxonomy): domain Eukaryota; kingdom Metazoa; phylum Arthropoda; class Arachnida; order Ixodida; family Argasidae; genus Ornithodoros; species Ornithodoros turicata. The sequence goes on from NC_088202.1 coordinate 99,878,296, forward strand.
AATACAGGGAAACTTTAAGCTATGAGTCAGTATATTCTGTGTTTACGAGTATTTATAAAGCATTCACAAGAATAAATACCTGGAAATTGGTATTTAAATATAATTGTAAATAATTTTTTCAACTCTGTATTTAAATACAAAATATAAATACATGTATTTATATTTTAAATATTATTTTAACTGCAATGTATTTAAATACTGCCCATCCTTGGAAGAAACACACACTCAAATATTAGCACGGATGACAGTACGTCACCTAGATGGGTAGAAATCCAGCGAACCGGTAGAATGTAGGAAGGGAGTTGCCTCAGGACAGAAGCCGCCGATATTTCGAACAGAGACTGTTCTTCTTCTGGGCACCGTCCTCATCATTGGCATGGTATTTAAAGGGTTAGGTGTGACGTGTTTAAAGGTTCATGCGAATTGTGGGTCAACAGCCCGGAGGGAAGAAAGGTTCCGTACGGGCTTCTACGGCCGGAGTGAATGGCTGCTTTGTTAGAGTGTGGAGGGGATTATGTGAACGTAGTGATCTAGGCTACAGACCGGTTACAGAAAAATGGAAGGTTCACGAACACGTAGACGAAACGGGACAACAGGCAAGAATTGGCAAGCATAGCGAAAGATAAGGAGGTTAGTGGTTACGTGGGGAAAATTCCAGAACCAGCAAAGGGTTTCTTTTTTTTATATATATATTTGTAATGCAAAGTGGTGGCATGCAATAAAGAATGTAGAAAGCAGTGGCCATGCAGAACATAACGGAGGTAGAAGGGAAAAGCATATTTTATTTGTGAAGTGTTTCTAGGGTGCCTTGTGATTTTAGTTGGGTACACTTGCCAGATATGTGGGAAAATCCAAGCCCAGCAAACGAACTGGAAATTTTCAAACCGTGGTGTCGCAATTAGTGATGCTCACTTCTATTAACTATGCTGCTTAACCAGTTTGCTGAACAAGATAAATGCCAAGGGCGCCCTTACGCCGTCTGTGTAACTTCATACGCATATGTGGTCCGCACTTCATGACCTTCTATTTCTGGAAGGATATGCTGAAAGTCCAGCGTTGATAGGTGTACCGAAATGCATTGAGTTCTCTGAATATTTGACCTCTCCCATTTTGAAACAAGTGTATTTTGGAAGAATATAAATACGCACTTGTGCCATTTCTAGTTTTGTTGAAGTTGGCGACAAAAATTCTGCAATGATTCAATTTACAGGTAAGTCTACCCGCATCCGTTGTCTGTAAAAATAATATCTTCAAAACTATGCACTGTGAAATCCACAGATTTCATAGAAAGAGTCAAGTTAACGATTCCCAGCTTAATGATTGCGACTTTATGGCACACAAAGGACTTCGATCATTTTTCATCCATCACCACACCATTTAATATGGCGCACTAACGAGGCGTATTTGTTGTTGTTGGGATGCTCATTGGAGTAGAAGCCCTCCTATTCTGACGCGTGCAAAATTTTATGTTTTGCTCAAAATATTCATTGTGATTAATGATTTTGCGCGCTATGGACATGTCAGGGGCGCTTCTGCATGTGGCTACATACCAAGGTTGCATCTTCAAGTTAATAATTAAAATTTCCACCAGATTACAAATCAGAAGGTCGGCGAAAACTCGCAGGGGGAAAAAAATTAATTGATTGATTGGTAAGAGAACAAATTGAAATGGGAAAGGAAATAGTACAAATAATGCCACGTCTTCGATGCCAAATGATTCTAGACCTGGTGCGCACAAGAGCACTGTATTTTTTTATGCGCCCGTTCTTCTTATTTCCCGTAACAGGTAGTAAATACGGCGGCATATGCGTTGATACATACGAGGGTGGTTTAATAGTCATAGAGACGAAACTATCACTTTTCGACTTAGTCACCCTTGACTTCAATGCACTTTTGACACCTTTCAACCAGGATTCTTATACCCTTGAAAAAATAGTCATTTTTGTCCGAAGTTTTGTCCGCAAAATGCTGGAAAACTGCCTCTTGCACCACACTATTGTTTTGAAATCTCCGTCCTCTGAGATCCTTCTTTAAGTTTGAGAACAGGAGGTAGTCACTCGGTACCAAGTCTGGACTGTAGGGTGGGTGGTGGATTTCTTCGAAGCCGCACTCCTTCAGTGCAGCCTTCGCAACAGAAGCCGTATGGACAGGGGCATTGTCCTGGAGCAACCGGACACCTCGACTCAACCTGCCGCGCCTGTTTTCCTTGATGGCGTCTCGCAGTCGGTCCAAGAGTGAAGCATAATAAGTCGCATTCACTGTGGTGTTCCTCTCTTTGAACTCGGTGAGGAGGATCCCGTGACAATTCCAAAATATTGTTGCCATGATCTTCTTTGTGGATTGTGTGACCTTGGCTTTTCTTGGGGGTGCTTCTCCTGGTTTGCGCCATTCCATAGACGCTTTTTTCGAAAGGGGATCATAGTAGAGCACCATTGTCTCATCCCCTGTGACAGTTGACTTCAATATTTCTTCTTCGTTCTCTTGACAGAGCTCCAAAAACTCTTTGGCACAGACGACGGACGGCGCGCTGTTGCTTTTGAACTGACGAGAGAAGTCGTGGCACCCATCTCGCACTGACCTTTTTCATGTGACAGCCCTCGCCGATTATGCGAAAAACGGTTGTTTTGGAAAGCCCCAGCCTTTCTGAGATTTCCTTCGCCTTCAGACGCCTGTCGCGCAGCACTTCCTCCTCGACAAGAGACAAATTTTCTTCTGTCACCACTTCCACTGGACGACCATCGCGTGGATCATCTTCAATGGACTCTCGCCCCAGTCGAAACTGCTTAGCCCAGTCTTTTACCGTTGTGTACGATGGATAGGCTTCCCTGTACACGTTGTCCAGTCGCGCTTTAATTTCTTTACGCGAAAGTCCCCCCTTTGTCAAGAATTTTATCACAGCGCGGTGACTCGATTTTTTCCATTTTAACTGAAGAGTGCACCCTGGCTGTTTGAAATGCCGCTCTCCAACCGACAAAAGGATGGAGAGGGTTGAGGGTGGCGCTCCGGCCCTCCAACAGATGGCACCACGCGTCCTTAATCGCATTTTCAAATTCGCGCGTATTTTCTACCTCGGGCCGGAAACTTATGGAACCACCCTCGTACATAAAAGGGCCAACAACAACTAGATACTGACGATGAGAAGGGCCTGCTGTTAAGGTCCTGGTACCTTGTTAGTGAGGTTAGTGATCACATACTGCATAACTGTGGCTGCAGATATCACTGACTGTGAGAAACATCCTGAAACACTTGCCTCCTCCTCCTCAGTACTCCTGTGCACGTAAAACACCAACTGCAATGTTTTCCACGCACCATTTTTGGATTGTAGTTACTACACATTCGTATAGCAAAGTATAGCTGAAAAATGGTAAACTTCCCAATATGAAATGAAAACTATACACAAGCAGACCTGCTTCATAATCGCACCAGACCTTTTCATCATGTAACAATGGCGCAGCTGAAAGATGCGCCCTCATGAAACGTTAACAACGCACTCAGTCAACGTAGACTTCTTGCGCCCTATTACTTATTATGCTGCTTACTTTAAGAAATATTAGCGGACTCAGTCCCTCGAGCCTGAAAAGTGAGCATAGGGATTAAGGTTAATATCGGCACAGAAATTTCGCCATCGTGGACAAAGCCCGAGTCTTACAGAGTCCGTACAGAAAGCCCTGCTGAACTTTCTGAAGGCAGTTGACCCTCACGGTCGGTTGTAGTGCAGGAAACTGTATAGAACCAGACGTGTGAGCCTTCCCCTACCCCTTCCCCCACCCTCTTTCATCCCTTTCCGGAGCAACGTCAGGCCAATCTTGGCAGGCAGACCTCTCGAATCCCCCCCCCCCCCTTAAGCATTTATGGCACGTTATCAGAAATTTCGCTGTGCAGGACGCGAACCAGACGCGACTGCAACATAGGGACTCAATTGCTGTCCAAAATATTAATAGTGCACATTTCAGGCTAAGAGAACTTTTTTATTTTCTTTCTCCACTCTACTTTACAGATAAATGCTCTTCGTTGAAGGTGTCGATGTAGTGTGCCTCCGCACTCAAGCTGAAATATGTTGTTTAGTCGTTTCTTACAATTAAGAAATACACAGTACAAATTATTCCACTTTCTGTTCCTGTTCGGAACAACCTTTTCTTTTTTTCTTTTTTCATTCGATAACAACTTTTTTTTTTTCGTCTGATTCCACTACGTCTTCTCGTGTGGCTGGTTGTTGTGCAGTTGTAATATGTACTTCTCGGCTGAGCGTGTATCTACCACCATCTTTTTCTTTTTCGGTCCTCCTTCCGTCCGTCATTGTTGTAATTCCCTGAGTACCATCACCGAACAAAACACGGACGAGAAAAAAAGAAAGAGAAATATATTGATCAGCTGCTGAGCAACAACATGAACGTAGTCAGCGTGCTATTTGAAACACTCTTTGCTTCTGGAAACACCCCTTTACTTCCAGATATATCTGTAGATGTGCAGAGAAAAAACAGTGGAAGAACATAACGAAATGCCGGGTGGTTCGTCGGTGGAGTATTTGATCACTATACATGATGTTTTTACAGAAGGGAGGGGGAGGGGGTGGGAGGGGCATGTCTGCTGAAGGTGCAGTCAGCTTGATCATGATTGGCAGCTCGGTGCACCAGAGTGAGGGGGAATGAAGGATGAAAGATGTATAGGGGAAAGATGATGGTGATACCGGAGTGGGAGGGGTGTGCAGGACATGTCCGCACAGGGCATGCATCCGGGACATGCAGGACATGCATATCCCGGGTCATTGGTTCGTTTCTCCGAGCCTGGTGCACCTGGGCAGCGCACAACACAAACGTGTCTGTCTAAATTATCCGCAGTCCTAACATGCGGCACGCCCAGCATGTCGCCACAATAGGCTGACAAACCTTACGTTGAACATGAGACAATTAATGTTCTGAGGCTGGAACATATATAGAGAGGACGTGTAAATATACTTCAGTGACATTACCTTACAAACGTCTCCATACGCGTGCAGCGCGCTTTCTTCCCTACGCCTTTCGTAGGTATGCGAGTATTCCAAGCGAGTCCTGAAATCATAGAATTTTTTCGAAAAAAAAATGCGGGATTACTTCGATACTACAAGTACCGAATGCAGAAAACAATCCCGGGATTTTTTCGAGTCAATCTTGGGATTTTGTAATTCCGGACATCCCGAATCCCAACAATGTACTGAAATTGAGGGTGCATAGCGGTGGTTTGGCTCGGCGAAATGAAGCGTTTCACTGATCAGATACCTGCCCTAATTCCATTTCAGCATCTCTGTTGCACGGAGACTCTTAGTACCATTGAAGTCAATGCCAGTTGAACCCCTCAGAGGCTATTCAACTTAATGGCAGTACCCTGTGCTTACATGGGCCTTTCAGTGCGCGTTGGGTTCACCTTTTCCACTAGGTGATCCTACTACGTGAGAGTTGTAGAAATGATAACATTCAGCCTGTTCCGTAGTAATTGGTACAGTTTTCGGATATTTTCCTTTTCTCTTCTTTTTTTTTTTTTTGCCTTCTTGCGTCTAAAACTAGGCCAAATAAGAGCCAGAACGTCCAATAAAGGGGATGATCCCCACAAAGCGCTTGGTCGACGCATCGTTCACCTCAGTGTTTGTCGCCATCTTGCCAACTGACTAGTTCACCTGGGAACACCGGTCTCAGCTGACGTGAACTGCCGTTGAAAGTCTGCCGATGGCATTTGACGCCGCCGTGTATCAACATCCAACAGTAATTGGGGTGAAACGTCATTGGCTGAACGGCAGTTCCGTGTAAGTGGCGTAATAGGCCGCGTTTTAGACAGGTAGGCGTACTAGTGCTACGTCGCTGTGACGTTTAATCACGCTGTTACAGTGACATTTAATATAGTATCTGCAAAATATATTTGCCGATAGGCAGTCCAACAACGCTTCCAATATCGCATCCTCGCATCCCTTCAAAGAATCCCCGCCACCAGCCATGCGACCGGGCATACCAGACATGGGCAGCGGGCGAGTTTTAGCTCTAGCTTCTATGGCGCACAAAACTGTGTTCACTAATTATATTTAACCACTGACCTCGGCCTTCACTTCGACAATCAAAGCCCCTTCATGGCGGAGGCTTACCCGTATAGACTCGGTGTTACTGTCAAAATTTAAATTTATTCATTAAACTAGTATGCAATAGTTCTAGAAATGAACACAGTTACATTGTGGACCATCATCTGTAGTGCTACAATAAGTCGGTAGTAGTCTTCTTACCGTTGTACGCCAGTATATTTTTCACGCAGACGGACTGAATGCAAGTATCCAGCTGTCACTCCTCCAACTGCTTCAATATAGCTGGCTTACGTCACGCTGCCATTGAGAAAACATGCGAAATTCCTCTTGTCTCCCTTGGTGATGGTCCCTAGCGTCTGCTGTCACAAATGTCAATGTCGGGGTGAAGTGGTATTTTTTCCCCGGTATTTCCAAAATATTTGCGAGCCCTCCAAAACGGATGCTAGCTTGAATATCGTGGAGGCCCCGGAGTGTATATTTGGCATCTACATGACATCAATAAGAGCTGCGAACTCAGTCGTGTGAAAGGCGTGTCAAAATCGGGCAACATATTTGAAAGCTTCGGCTGTAGTATATTCTCGCCGTTACCCGCGTTGCAAGAAAACGCATAGAGCTTGCTATGCTTTTACGTACGGGTTCTTTGCATCATGCGCCTTACACGTAACCTGGTATTGTAGCTAATTTATTAAATGGCATATAGAAAAAGAAGGTGAAAGTGGATACGCTCGAGGGAAGGAGGTCGAGCGGTGGTTGTGACGGGGGCGTCAGCTTCGAGTCTGGGCTTGCTTTTTTGTAAGCCATTGCAATCACACCTCCCGTGAAATCCTTCGGAATTAAAATGAAAACTGTAATGCTTTCACAACGAAAGTGCTTGCCCGTATTGATGCATTACTGTTACTCGCAGTTGCTATTAGCAACGCGCCGAATTATCAATTTCCGAAGAAACCGGTTTCAAATTTCAGACAGACCTGCGGACGGACTGTGAAAGAGACAGCATATACAAACGAATGTAGTATTCCTTGAAGCAAACATATGGATAGAGGAAGTCATATGGGAGCATCATGTTTTGACATTAGGGTGGACAAGGATATATTCTGGTAATTTGTGTTTCGGTTGATTTTCATGTAGTACTTTGACATTTTTGTGTTTTCGGCACCTGCACGCCGATCAATGTCTCTGTCATATATATATTTCGTGGAGTATTTTTGCTACTCTTTTCTCTTCCCTACCTCAGCGTGCAGCTATAAGTAAGCGACACTGCGATACATCCGGTTCATTACGTCGCGTACGCTTTGCGCTGCGCGCCACAGTATGGAAGAGAAGTATTAGTTTTCTACGTGCCGTGCTTCGAGGTATGAATCCATGAACACACGTACACGTCGAGCTCTGACGTCATTGGAGCAACAGCTACGCCCATTCCTATTGGTATAGTCCTAAGGGCGTGACACCTCTCACGTCATTGGTGGAGACGCCTGCAGTGATGTCAGAGCTATCAGTTTCGGCTCGGTTCCCTGTGAAGTCGGTCCAGGACGCCGTGTCGGAAGTTGCCCGCTTAAGCGTTGCCGATTACGGCATTCAGTTCCATCGCCAGCACCACCATCAGTGTCCGTATTCGCGGTGCCGATTTTATTCACCTCTATTTCGCCCCTTTTTTGCGTTAACCTTGGAATGCAACTTTACATCGATGCGAATCATTTTACGTTTGTTCTTCATCACTTGGGTCTTGGTGTGGCAACTTCATTAAGCGGTATGGGTAGCCGGCATCTATGTTGGTCAAGCCATCATCGCTACCTTTTTCTTATTTCTTCCATTGCCATTACCAAGCGCGCACGAAAGGGCAGCTGTCTTGTCTACTAGTCTGTCGCTTGATTCACTCCCGCCTCATCTTTTTCGCCATCTTACGGTGTTGGACATGCCGCCGTTGTGTTGAAGCTCCTGAAGACATCCACATCCAAGTGTGCTTCACGTCACTCGTCAATTCAGACTGAATTGCAACTCCGTTCCCTAGGCACAAAAGTGGAATCACATTAACCCCCGAGTATTAAATCGTGCCACAACGAACCCTTTCGACGGGCTTTTCTCGACGACAGGCAAAATTTGATTTTCAGCGGAGTGCTGTACAGAAGCTTGGCACACAAAATATCTGTTCCGCTGCTACGAGCCGCAGCTGTAGCCGCAATTTGCCTCGGTGACAGTCTGAAGGAATTAATTAGAACCCCGATGCAGAGCTACCCGGAAACATTGTGCCCTGAATGGCTGCGTTAATAAGTTATGCATGGTCTTTTGAAAGACCTTCACATGGCGTCCCCTAATCGAGTCCTCCGGGTGCTCCAGGGTGGCGCCGAGTACGTGAAGTGGCCTGTCGCAAGCCCTCGACCATCTGTCGACCAAGGTACCGGCTTCAGAAAGTAATTAGTGAACCAGTCTAGGACAAATGAGGGTGAAATTTGGAAGATACTGGTCGATATTCTGTGGCGTATTGCGGATACGCTGAGAGCTTTAGTGTGGGATCGGTGTCAGCGAAGACCCCGAGTAACACCTGGGGCACGGCGCTTCGAGATACGCTCAAATTACGCATACAAAGAACCGTGCCTAACGAGAATTACATTAAAGTCTAATAATTCATGGTTGCACATCGTGAGAGAACTTTAAACTAAGGTACTTTAATGTCTTGCGGTTGTCTGGAAACGTTTTAAAATTTACAGTGTGTTCCTGGTATTGCTGCCTCCTTCGTGAGAACGGAAAATGGGCTCGGGCAGATTGAATTTTATGGCTTATCGTACCGTGTGTATCGTACCATCGTGATATCGTGTGTTTAGTGTGTGGAGTTTTGAAACATTAGAGAGTTTTAGTGTGCCGTACACTATCGCCTTTGCGTACGTAAGGGATAGCGTTGGTGGTTCTGCGCACGCGCACACCATAAAGAAAGCTTCGCGCAGTGCGCAGAACCACCACGCTATCCCTTACGTACGCAAAGGCGATAACGTACGATGCACTATCAACAACAACAACAACAACAACAGCTGCATGAATGACAATGGGATGAGGTGCTTCACCGCGGAACTAAGCTGTGACTTTATTATTATTCTTTTTTTCCTAGAAATAGACAGCCCGTGTAGTAAACACCCAAACTCATTCAAAGACACGTTCCCTGTTCCACTGGCAACAGCTGAAAAAAATATTCGTTATATTCGCCGTTGGAGGGGGCCTTGCCCCACCCCTTCAGCTTCCGTCTCAGTGTCACACTAGCCATTGCCGCTGATGAGTCTTGAGGTGACTGACTGGTGCGTGACAGGTGTGTGCTCTCCTTACCGGCGCCCCCTCATACTCAAGGAAATATCGCCCTTCTCAATTGTATACTCTCAAATATATACAAGCCAGCATTCTCCTGTACTCTCGTACTTTGTCCATACATTCATTCCGCAACATTGCGGGTCATTAAAAAGAAATAAACTAAGTTCCTGCACCATTTTCACGACAAGGAAATAATTCGCATCCAGCAACACCGACTTGGGGCACAGTGTTAACCTGAGTCAATGCCACTGGGCGAGGAAGCGTTCTGTGAATTGCTCGATGTTTTTCCCGTACTAAGATTGGGACGCACGTACCTTAGTCTTCGTCCACTTTTCCCCGTGACCACGTCGCGTACTATAGAGTGCGGGCACGTTATAAACTCGTCTTCTCCCTGGATTTGATGGTTCGCACACGGTGAAATGTTTTCAAAAGTCGATGTGTCCCTCGGGCGAACCGCTTTGCAAAGGTCTACTATATACCCACAGAGAAGATTCACAAAATATGTGCTATCCGAAAATGACGACGATGCTCTCTCGCTGCTTCGCCCTGAGGTTGTTATTGCCTTCTGGAAACGGAAGCCGAGACTGACAGCACACAATCAAGATCACACTGTAAAAAAAAAAAAAAGAAATGCCGTCCGAATACTTTGCTTGTAATTTTCACTTTGAGCTCATTGCAAAAATCGAAAGAGATTTTCCCCACCTAAGTTTACAGTTTGTGTGTATCTGTGTGTGTGTTTACATCGCTAAACGGCGTGTGTAGTACAGCCTTAGTATGTATTACTAAGTTTTATCTGCTGGGAAACAACAGGCATTTACTCGTGCGCTTGATGCCGTGGCGATTACATATTTATTTCTAGGTGTGCTTAGGAGTGAGCGACAGCACATTACGGTACAATGTCCATGTCCTCTACTTGATTGCTTGAAACTTGTAGAGCTTTCCTGGGACCGGAACACACTGTTCGATGGTTAGCAAAGATATCCACTTACAGAAAGCTCGATATTTGGAGCTTTTTTTTTCTCTTTTTCTTAAGTCGTCCTTTCGGTTTTTACGGGTATAAATTAGGCCCAGTATCCCGCGCTGCCACCTTGTGAGGCGCAGACATTTGACGTCCGTATTTCCCACAGCCTTGACTGCAACACTAACCGAGAATTTATGGTGAATTGGGGTGGTCATTTCATGGCAACACGGCCTAGCGCTCGGAAATTGCTAGGTCAGCTCCCGTGCAGGATCAATTGATCTTTGCCACCCGAACATGAGTGCCTGGAATCTAGCGGTTTCAGCCGCCTGGATCTCGCTAGGGGCATCGCGATCGCTCGTCTTCGGGTTTCGTCGTCTGCTAACCCACGTGAAGTTCGATGTGCGAGCTAATGCGGGCCCTCGCCACCTTTACAGTGCGGATGTGACGACACCGGATATAGTTGGGCCACCCGGTGCCCGGTTGCATCGAGGCCGGGCGAAAAAAAGGGCTAGTTGGCAAATTCCTGGCGCTCGGAAAGCGCCACGCGAACGTGCGAGATTGCTGCGCTTTGACCAAGCGAACATGACTGCTTGGGATCTGGCAAAAAAATCTGCCACGAAATGACCACCCGAAGACGCCATTAGTTACTCAAGATAAATCGCAAGTATAGAGTGCGAACCGGAAGAAGGAAAATAAGAGCGTTGGAAGACAAAAATGGAAGCACCTCCATCAGGGCCCCTTACATAAGCCGCACAAGCGCACCACACCTCCGTCCGTTAATGCGATCCGGTGTGCAACCTGAAAAAGTCGAACCTCGTCACATCGCCATTAGCAGTGCCGAAACAGGCAGCTACTCTGCTATGCAAGAACGCGCCAGCTCATGCTCCTCCCCTTATATAATTTTCCAGCCACTTTCTACACGCTTTCTACCTTTGAGAAAGGCCACACGTGGGCGCTAATGCTGGAACGATGGCGGTAACGACCTGATAAAGTTACACGGAATGAGGGTCTCAGCGGTTCTGGTTGTGGTTGCCTGCCGTTCTCTCTCTGTTGCCTGCTACGCCGTCTTTGTTTCTCGACGCCAAATCGATCTCCAAGTAGCTTCCTGTGTCCCCAGCAGAAACCATCAGCGCTCTCTGTCTCCGTATCTACCGGATGTCCAATGTATTTTCGATGAGCCGTCTTCTCACGTTTTTCTGCTCACCCTATCGTCGTCCACAGCCCCTCTCCTGGTCTTTTAGCCGTACGAGACACAAGGAATTATTTTGCTACTGTACTTGCTTGTACTGTGCACGCCACCTGCTGTACACTGGCGTTCACCCGCTGATTCCCACTCGCTTCCGGATGACCTAAGTAAAGGAAAGGAAGGAAGTTGTGCACTAGTGCGATTAAAACCCGTAGAAGCTATATTCAGCCGGTATACTCACTGCTAACTCCATCGTCGTACCATATGACTAGGTGACTTCGTGTTTCTCGCGTTACCTGTATTTTAGGCTCACTGAGGTTGGAACGCATTGTTGATTTTCGAGTTCACATTCACGTTCACGTACCGCCTCCGAGGTGCATCGTTATATTGGTATTTCGTGACATCTTTGCGCGAGAAAATTCCAAATCAAACTCAAATATTGATCTTTCGTGCAGTAGCAGGGAGTTTTCAGAAACCGGCTCGGTTCATGCAGTTGACCGGTCGGTCGCTGCGTGGTCCAGCGGGGAGGAACCGGTCGCAGCCTCGCCAGAAAGTACTTTCGGTTACCGGAGGAAAGCACACTTATGCTCCATCTCACGTCATCTTTCGTCAAGAACAGAATATAGGGATACAGTCTACGGACGCACTGCAAAAGATGATTTCGAAGCGCAGTAATAAATGTACTCTCATCAATATTCCACCTCATGAGTTCATTCCTCTCTGGTGCGGCAAATGCTTGCATACCACGTACCCGTCCTTCATGGCGTATGTCCAGCAACGGAGACTTCCCTACAACGTGCACTAGCAAAAAGTGTTAAGCTCTGCCTAGCCGTCCCGTGGGCAACCTCCAACCGCGCAGCTATTCCTGAAGCTAGCTAGAGAGCCACATATATCTGCCTTGAGCGTGACCGAAGCCCTCAGGCATTATACACGTTTGGTGTCTCAACATATCAATCACCCGTTGGTCCGCTGTATCCGTACGCGAACAAGATCGAGCATTCACCAAGCTCTGGCGCCCTACTTCAACGAAATACCTCGGTTCAGGCTTCTGCCTACAGCTCCCCTTCCCTTCTGGACGCTGATACTACCTACAGTGTCACCAGAGGTGCCATGCCCCAAGTCAAAGAAGGACACTCCAGGGCCTGTTCTAATACAGCTCGCACGGGATGTGGTTGCTCACTACTCCGACCTCCAGCAGATATTTACACAGATGCGTCCACATCACAAGAGTCGTCGACATGTGCATTCGTCATTGCAATGTGTTCGTCATGCCTCGGGAGAGCACCGTGCGACCCGTCTGTCTCACAGGACGTCCTCAACTGCTGCAGAGCACTACGCCATCGGGGAAGCTCTCCTACACATAGCGTCAAAAGAAACCCCGACTTCACGGATTATTTTCTCTCACTCAAAATCTGGCCTCAGAGCAATACAAGGTTCGACGACATCCTCACTTGCGCCGGTCGTCTATAGTGTCATCGCTGCATACAACTCTGCAGAAACAAAGGGTCACACTATCATCATCCAGTGGATCCCAGGGCACTGCGGTATCAGTGGAAATGAGAAGGCGGACCAGGCTGCTCGAAGTGCTCACCATAAAAGAACCACTCATAAAATCTACTTCACACAATCTGATGCAAAGTACTTGCTCGCCTCCTTACGTAATCGCCTCTCTAAAACCATGTGTACAGGCGACGTCTTGAATCACCCGGTAACTCGCGCGAATCGACCCCAACTGCACCTACTGCCTCCCATCGAAGATGCCAAGGCCGTTAGAGTCCATCATTCATCGCCTGCGACTTAGCAGCATTCCTTCATAAGATAGGTGTCATTGGATCGCCGAACTGTTCAACTTGTGGAACTGTGGAGAACACGGAGCACGTGCTGGTCACCTGCCGACGCTTGGACTCTAGTCGGCGAACACTGAAGGACGACCTCCCTAAACTTGACAACCGACCTTTTAGTGTTGAGAAGGTATACTGGGGAGCTGGCCAAAGCAGCACCAACAACCTGCGCTGTGTGCCCCGGCGAACTACCTCAAGGACATACGTGCTCAAATAATCATTTCAATCATTCAGTGCTTTCACACATCAACCGTCATGGAACAGCTGGTCGCACCAGTGCGACCTACGTTTCAATTTTTTTTTCTTTTCTATTTCTGTTCTATTCTATTCTATTCAACCTGAGGTAACCATTTTTTGTACAATTTACGAAATAAAAGTTTGGACAAGAACAGATCATTACAAGTTCCCCATCGCTCGTTTCGTGTATTGTCTACGACGATTCTCTGGTTGCTAGTAAAATGAGGATGAACTAGAAATATTAGGATTGTCGCTGGCAACCTGGAAGGCTACAGAGCACGCCGTGCACGCAGGTCACAGGCGTTGATAACACCGTGATGATGTCTCGCCGAAAGATTTCGCCGAGCTTCGACTTGTTTCTTTCTGCACACATACACATGTGCTTGATGTGCAGGCATAGATTCTTCTTTCGGTTTTATCTCAAAAGGACAACCTTCTCACATCACAAGCGACACAAAAACGTCTGAGTTCCAAAGTGAATACTTAAATCTGTTAAGCACCGTCGAAAACGGAGTGCTTTCCACATGAGAGCTTCGAACACATGTACAACGTTGCACTGGATCAAGCAATTGAACATAGAACGACAAACGCAGCACAACCCTCACAACGCCCAGTAGCATACTTCATCATACATGTACAACATCCTTATTCGGCAACATTAACGGCCGGAGGGAAAGTATTTCTTTCCATAACAGTACACCATACTGTCTTCCAGCACTAATTTACTTGAACAATCGAAATATGACCCCCGTCGAAAAATGCCAAACACAGGCGGGATTTGATCCTTGTGTTGTGTTTGTCTGAAATTGTGTGTTTCAGTCTCAGAATTGCTACTTTCCGCCCTAATTTACTTCGTAATTTCGTTATGTGGCGTAGTATAGAGCACAAATATGTTCCTCGCTGTAACCGCATCTCAGTCGGAACTTTAAAGTAGGCCGCACCCGTTGTGAAAAGTCCCGCTGATAACGCCGAGAGCTAGCAACGTTCAAGGCCCAGCATACTAAACACTCACCGAGGCGATTTTGTGCGTCCCGGCTATTTCTTCTTCGTGCTTCTTTTCTCCTCCCAGCACAATGGGACGGACGAAGTCGGAGATAACATCGTATTCCGATCCCGTTGCCACTCGCTTTTCATTAAGTCTCTTTTCTTTCACGAAGCGTATCGGGCGACAAACTGCCGAAGCTGTTTATGCGGAATGCAAAACTTAGAATTGCTTTTCGCCACGCGAGGTGAAGCATAAAGAACGCAGGCAGTGCTTCGGAATGCGGGAATGTGTGTACGATGTGCTGAGACCGTCGGGCTTCCATTGATGATGCATTCACGAATCGCTGCGGATGTTTCTGCAGTGATGTTGTGGGAGGACGGCTGATGGTAATGCGCGGGGGCAAGCACGGACGTACTGTTCCGTGCCGTGAAAACGTGCTTCTTGTGCTCTAACGGCATTTTGAGTTCGATCTTGAGCTCAGCTTAACACCGGTTTCAGACTGGAACTGGAAATATAAGTTATGCGTGTTGTTATATCTATGGCTTCGCTATATTTTGGTCGTGTTTTTTTGTTTGTTTGCTTGTAAAGAGAAAAAGAGAGGGGAAATTGAACTCGTCTCCTGACTTGTTCTGCTACTCCTAGCATAACGCGTTTTCTCTTTCTTCTAATGCCTTGGTCGTATTCTACGACCTAATCCAATTTAATAAAAATACGTAAACATGCTCCCATGATCATCTTCAGTCAAGGAAGCATGCATAAGTGTTCGACAATATTTTAAACTACGTCACAGCTGCTCACGCGTGGGCAACATCCTTCTTGTATATGATGGGGCTGCAGTATCTTATAATGCACTTCTTTTGGAATTCCTTTGTTTAAATTCTATCTTCTGTTAACTCGTCACCCTAAAGATCGACTCGATATAAAATAAAGTGCCAAACACACACACTGTATAATGTAAAAAAAAACCCGAGACTAGGGAACACGAAGGGACAGACACAACACGAAGCTTTTGAGACTTCGTGTTGTGTCTGTCCCTTCGTGTTCCCTAGTCTCGGGGTTTTTTACATTATGCATCATCTTCACCAGCTCGCTTGCTTCCTAGTCATTTTTTCATTGTCACACACACTGTACCCACATGGAGGTGCAAAATTGGCGGCTGGCAATTGAAAACGCAGACAATTGACGGTTTCACCACAGGGCGGCGGCCGGCGGGGTTTCGCATGTCGGCTGTAACGTACTTTGTTCTGTAACGTACTTTAAAACCCGTTTGGCACGCAATCAAGGCAATCTAAATGTCGAGGTTTGGTCAGTTCTGCTGTTCCGTTATGACCATACCTGGGTAAATTACTTCTAAAATGTAATTAAATTACATTACTCATTACTCCAGTTAGAATTTAATTAAATTACATTACTCATTACTGCAACTGAAATGTAATAAAATTACGTTGCAATTACTACGAAAAGTAACGATATTACAAAGTCATTACTTTGCCATTATTGGCATTTGTGGTTTTGTGGAAGGAAGTTTGTTGAAGGAATGTTTTGTTGACAAAACATTCCTTCCCCGAAATTCGGGGAAATGTATGCTGACAATGTAACAACTGTTAGCTCCTA
This sequence comes from Ornithodoros turicata, assembly GCF_037126465.1. NCBI lineage: Eukaryota > Metazoa > Arthropoda > Arachnida > Ixodida > Argasidae > Ornithodoros > Ornithodoros turicata. Next base: position 99,894,457 of record NC_088202.1, read on the forward strand.
CATGTCAGGCTAGTGCGCCACGTATGACGTATCGTTCCACAATGTAGAGACGAAGATTATACAAGGTATCACGACAACAGGAAGATTGTCTGGAGGATTGGGCCCGCAAACAATGATTCTCATGATTCCAATGATTCTACAAACCGTTGATCTGAAGAACGTTTTTTATGGGTACCCTAACTAAGGTAACTGGCTCGTCGAAGGGAACTCACGTTCCCCGTGCCGACTGAGTGCGTCAGCGTTCAGAGTGGGCGTTGGAATTCTTGGAACTCGCCGGTCACCAACTCTCTGCCAAGTGCAAACACAGAACATGCACTCGATTCTTTTGTAAAAAAGTAATGAGTATTGTCATTAAAATTACTGCCCAAATGTAATTAAATTACATTAGAAATTACATAATGTAAAAGTAATGCATTACATTAGAAATTACATAATGTAAAAGTAATGCATTACATTAGAAATTACATAATGTAAAAGTAATGCATTACATTAGAAATTACCAGGAAAAGTAATTCATTACAGTAATTTTATTGCAGTAATGACATACTACCCATGTATGGTTATGACAAAAAGAAAGAGAGAAACAAAAAACAGGGAGAACACCAAGGCAACAGAATATAACATGGGAACGTGACCCAGTCGAGTGATGATAAGAACAACTTATACGCATAAGGACAACGTAATGTTGTTTATTGCAGCGACAAGAGTTCCTCCTGATCGTCTATCATCCCTGTATCACTCACACACACCGCAAGGGAACGAAAAGCTCCAAACCATGCAGTGACGACGCGAGCCACCAAATCTCACCCCCCATCCACTTCCTATTCCCATACACAAACCCACCCACAGCCCCATTTACCGCTATCTGTCCTATACATTACGAGTGACCCGACGCTGGGATAGCACATATGGAGGGGCCGCGGGTTATGGATCGAGCGCGTTGAGGTCTACGCTGAAGTCAGCGATGTGGAAGACGAGCGCCAAAATATGCGTGGCAATAACTGCCCCCTCCCCCCACCCTAGACCCTTCTCTTTCCCGCTGAGGAGAAAAACCGCAAAGATAGGTGACAGTCGTCAGCAGCGCAGTCAGCAAAGTCAGCAATTCTTTTGCATCGCTCTTCGCTGCTTCTTCATCAGGCTGCCATATTTGTTCTGTTTGCACGGGCTGTCGAGCCAATGTGGACGTCGCCACGAACTTTTTTTTTGTCTTTGCAGAGCGAGCTAATTCCGCTTGGAGATTCTGTAGGCAAGCCAGTGCGCAGATTTGATTAGGACACGTTTGTTTTGGTCTTTGCGGATTTTCTTACGTTTTGTGTCGTTTTGCGAGTAGGTCGGTTTCTCTCTCTCCTAGTCTCTCTCTCTCTCATTTCTTTTGCTTCTTATATCTTAAATAGAGAAACATGAGCGGAAAGATATTCGTTGCGCTTATATCGTTTTGCAATATGTGTGCACGGGGATGTATCGCGCCCTGCCTTCATTGACAACTACTTAGGTTTGGTTATTTGTTTGGTTGCGACTGCAATGTTCTGTTGCGCTCAACGTGATACGCATTATTTTCCTTTGTTGCGGGCAAGGACTAATGTCTGATGTCACATCAGTGTTTGGCAGCATGACATCAGAGTTGCGCAGGACGAGATCACGGGACATTTCCGCTTTGTGCATGTGTAGCAACGTACTGTGTAGCATTTATGTAGTATTACTATGTAGCCTTACGTTGTAGTGTTGTTATCACAGTCGTCGTCACGACATCCGCATTCTACACATGGGAATACTAGCCTGTGTTTGACGACGCTCTTTAGTATTGCCTCAGTTCTTGGTTGCAATCTGCACTTTTTACAACAACCACTTTATTACGGGAGGATGTCTGGGGAGTTTCATCGCCGGGGGCCCATTGCTGGTGGTGATGCAGGGAATGAAATAACGAGCCCTTTCACAATAAGAATCGAAGTCCTGTGGTGTCCAGAAAGGTGAAAAGAGCCTTGAAGGCTTTATCACTTTTTATCTTTCGTAACTGAAATGACTGTCACTTTTACGTTACGATATGTTTATTAAAAAAAAAATGGAGGAAAGGTTAGTCAAGCGTAGGCCGACTTGTTATTCCTTTAAGGAAAAAGAAAACACACACACACAAAAGCGGCCTTAGAGGCTGGTCGAGAGGCCGGTGGCACGGAGACAGCTCAGGAGGGTAGTCGTAACCCCCCCTGGTTGTGCAGGAACGGGTCGAGCAGGGTGGCCAACGCGGGTCTAGCCAAATGGTTAATCGAAAGCCAGTATACTATCCTGTAAAGTAATTAGGCTGGAACATACAAAGGGACAAACACAATGTCCATCATGTTCACCACATGCCGCGCCTCTTACTTATGTCGTGTCGTGCGCGTGTGTGTGTGTGTGAGAAAAGAGAGAATGTGCGAATGAATGAGTGTCCCGTCAGTCAAATGAGGCCCCAAGGCAAGTCGTCGGGAAGCCGATGCCAGCGTACTCGAATTGGTCAAGGCGCTCGACTGGTAATCGAGAGATGCGTGGTTCAAATCCCGCCACTGTCTGGCTTTTTCGACGGCTGCCTTGTTTCAACAGCATATAGTATTTCTCGCGTTTCACATCACCTTTAACGACAGATTTCGCGGAACTGCAGTATGAGGGACGGTCCCCCGCCGGTATATCCTTATCTCGCCTTACCACCTCCGCTGAGGTTCCTCTGGCAACAGGCAGAACCTGCTACTCACCGAGCGACGGATTGCGTCGTGACTTCTCCTCGCCTACTGCTTGTCGGAGAAGGCGACGGGTACGAACAGGGGAAGGCAGGCTAAAGCTGGTGTGTATGTGAAACGTGCAGTACTCCTGGTGGTCTCAGTTAAGTGTGTAGCCCACACGTTGTCTGAATGTAGTCCAGAGGCCGGGACTAGTCATCTTTAATAATTCTAACGCACCTGCTGACAACAGGAAGGGCTGAGGACGGGGCCCACATGGGACACGAAACGTCAAGTTTTATTGTTCATGTATATGTTATTAGCCCGTGCGTTCGAATCATTAAAGAAGCCTCCACGTTGCCCAGTATTTAGAGGTTCGTACTATTTTAGCTAGCGTTGCCATGTTGTGCCATTGTAACCATAAATGCAGATGTTACGCGTCTGTCTGAGACCCACTTGGTGCGGCTGAAAGGATACAGAACGAGTCGAGAATGGGAAAGAAATAAGAAAATTACAGAGAAGAAAGAGATCCCCAGCGTTTATAGCTCTGATAGCATTTTCCCGTTGGTCTACTGGGATAGCAAAATCTAATCAAGCAGAGAGAGAGAGCTTTCTTGCTGAGTCGAAATATTATTTTGCGCTCTGATAAACAGGTTGGAATCCCCCTTCTATGGCTGCGGGAAAAGGTCTTCAGAGATTATGGACGTGCTCATGTGTGTACGCAGGCGCGAGCCCTCCGTATATTGATGCCCGCAGCCCTCTCTGTTTCCTTTTCCGAACGTTTCGAAACACGAACCGTTCCGCTGGACGCCTCTCTTCCACTCGGCTGGGTTGCTGACTTAGTATACAGAATCGCATAGAAGTCCTACAGGATTTGCGAAGGAATCAGTGAACGTACACAATGAACTTTTCTAAGGAGTTCCTTCGCCGACAGCGATGTTCTCATTGACCTGACATCTAAATCCCCGCAGGTGGCCACTCAGGGCTTATATGTGGCCGTGAAAGGATAGCGTGCTGGCTATGTCAAATCGAGACTGGGAGGTCCCCGGGTTCGAATCCCGGCTGTGCTGTCTGGGGGTATTCCTCAGACGCTTTCAGACATATGTCGGCACGGTTCCCTTAGAAGTCGGCCCAGGACGCACATTCCCCAGGGCGTTAGTCGTGACGTTGCCTACATCTGTGTGGCCGACAAAGGCGAGCTCTTTCATCACCTCCACCACCATATTAATTAAAGGGGCACTAAAATGCAAAAGCAGGTTCACTTCAAATTACGTTACACGCTCTGTTAATTTCGTACTTGTTATCATAATTCAAGCCTTTCATTCCGTTTCGAAGGTACAGTCAGAATTATACCGTACTCTTTCTTGCTTCGGCGCTAAGCAGTGAACGACGCATCAGCTCGTGCATCGGTGTCTTTAGTCGAAGATGCGCGTGCCACGCCATGGAGCAGTTCCGGTTAAAACATAGTGCGCGTTGCAAAGCGGACTGGCGTCGCTGTCCGAAAGACGTGAAGATAAATGTCAGTCACTGATAGATTCGCGAGAACTGTTGTGGGCTAGAATTCAGTGAATCGATGTTGAAAATGCAGCAGTGTTCATCATGCCACGCATATACGGAACACTACGATCGGACCCGTTCCAAATCCACACGCGCACGGTAGGTATGCGCGCGTCTACTGCTGTCTCATTGGATGCCGCCAATCGTTGCCTCCTGGAGATCCCATTCGTTGCCGCCGAAGACGGCTCTGTTTTCATTGCGTTTTTCTTCTGAACCGTAGCGTTGTGTGAACTAATTTTGTTTGAATTGCACCAATTGAAACACGGACTTTCATTTGAGAGCAAGTTGTTTCTGCATTTTAGTGCAAAGTATTCTGGTAACAGTGTTCCATGTCGCGGACATGAATTCCGCGGCGATAAAGCACGCAGGTAAAGAAAATCAAATGACTCAGGAAAATGGTGCTGACGCCAGGAATCGAACCTGGACCCACCTGATTTCCGGTCAGGGACGCAACCGCTACACGACCACAGCAGGACTCTTCCTTGAGTTGTTTTTGGAGTGCCTCAAGTGCAAGTGGGACGGACAACGCAGCCACGATCTATAATTTCCGTTGTTTACGCGGATAAAGGTACATCAAATTGAGTATGGGAGTTTAGCTACTTGCAAACGTTGAGTATGGCGCTGCAGCATCTCCGTATTGCTGGAGGAATGATCTTATTCATTGTTGTCCTGGGGAAAATTTATTGGTGGTGGTGGTACTGCATGCTGAAAGAGCTCGCCGTTGTCGGCCTCACAGAGGGTGGCAACGTCACGACTAACGCTGGTGTGGCGACGTTTGGGACTTATAAACACATGTTCTACGTGCAGCCAAAGCTCACGTGCAGCAGTGGCGTAGCCACGGGGGGGGGGGGGGGGGGGCTAAGGGCCACGGACCGACCCACACAAATCGCGCAAATCCGAGAACATAATATATATGTGGGGGGGGGGGGGGCAGTGTGACGATCGCGAAAGTTCTTGCAGTTCATGGCGTCTATCTAAGAAGCACTCTTGAATGGTTTTCAAAGTATGAGCTTTTCAAAATACTTCCAATCCCGTGACACCACCTCATTGGTCATGACAGCCTATACATGTAATCGTACTGTGAACGTCTAAATCAACTATTTTCGTTCCCTTTTTTAATCCTCAGTTTGCAGTGTGCACGAGTATGTGTGTGTTGTCGACACAGGATCAGCGGGAGGAGGGCGAGTTTTCGTATCAAGCCCCTCTACCTTGGAGGTCTGGCTACGCCACTGACGTGCAGCCAAATCACTGGCTTTGCACTGGGCTTTCAGCGGTGAGACTCGCACTCTGACGGGAGGCAATCACGTTCCACGTGCCCTTCTGCCGCCACTCGCTCAAACGTCGCCCACCTGCGCACTGCTGACGATGACCCAATAAAGCCGAAACAGCTGTCCAGTGCTGGTGTGGCGACGTGTGGGACTTATAAACACCTCGGGGGAATGTGCGTCCTGGGCCGACTTCTAAGGGATCTGTGCCGACATATTAGAAACGAAAATTTGTTCAACACGCGCAAAGCAACCAGCCACCCAATCAACTGTTATACAAGGTGTTCATTTTAGCAGTTACAGATTCTTATACAAAAGCTACGATTGTAGCATATATCTCGTTCTTTTTTCTGCTTTTTTCTTCTTCTTGCAGTTGAGTTATAACAGTCACACGTCCAAGCGGACATCCTGTCCAAGAGAGAGTGTAACTAGCAGACGACTCGTTAGGTGCATGAATTCGTTTTTCAATCATTTCACTATAGCTGATTTCCTGCAAAAGCGAGATAGCATAATGGAAAACAATCCTCGTTGAAAGCCATTCCGTTTTTTAAAATTCCTGAAACGCACACGTGCGTTGAAATATATCGCATAATTTTGCTATGCAAATGAACTCAAACCAAAACTGCGCCTATCGGGAGGGCAGCCCTGGGGGACAGCGCTCATTCCACGTTAGAGGGCTACGAGCCCTGGAGAGATGGAGATGATTCGAGTAGCTGCTCATCTGCTAGCCAGATCAACCTCTCCAATTACCTTGCCTTACCGCGCTGCGGCCCAGATAAGCCTCCGTCGGCGTGGGTGATGCGCTTCTTAGGCGCGCTATTTTGGTTTCCGCTCATTTGCGTAGCGAAATTCAGTGATGAATATTTCACTTCACGCGCTCGTTTCAGGATTTTGTTAAAAGGATCGAATGGTTTGCATCAAGGAGTGTCTCCCATTCTACTATCTCGCCTTTTGCCGTAAATTCACTAATTAAATAGTCTCAATTAATGAATTTTATGTAATTAGACATCTTTTTGTTACACACTCTATTCGGTAGGATGTCCACCCGGCCTTATAATTCAACTGCAAAAGCGACATCTATGCTTCTTTCATAGCTTTTTTTTATGGGAAATATGTAAAGGATAAAAATGAACACCCTGATACACGGTGGAAAGTAAGTGGTCTGCGGCTGGAACAGACAAACACAGCACAAGCCTCAATGGCTTAGAACACGAACAGTAGAAATATGGCAGTCGCAACCGCTGTTTGCCTCTTTCGACGACTGCCATATTTCTACCCTGTATATGTTCATGGCCATCGTCGATTAAGAGCCATAATACATCATCATCGTTCTACTATATGCTGCAGCACATGATGTATGCAATACATCCGCTATACACGCAATTATACGTACATGCATAGCACACAGGGCACGTACATACATATCGATACATTGTTTGGAACAAAGCAACGCACATTCCTGGAGCCGCTATATGTATACCCGCATCAGCAGATACGTGATGACGATGACATGAGGTGTTCCACACAGGGATACAAAAATCTAGCATGTCACCAAGATTTCGTGGGGGGAGGCGGGAATCTATTTCTTTGGCTGGAAAAGTCAGTCGTGGCCGGTAATGATGTTAAGCGTACCACGAGCGTAGCTGGTGTTTTTCCTGGGTTTTCCTCAGACGCTTTCAGACATATGTCGGCCCAGGACGCACATTCCCCCAGGGCGTCAGTCGTGACGTTGCACACCTCTGTGAGGCCGACAACGGCGAGCCCTTTCACCAACATCACCACCATGGTCTGGTGAGTTACCGTGTATTCATATGCGCGACATTCCCCAGAATACCCAAGCGGAACATGCGAAAAACGTCATAGCTTTCTGCTGTCACGTGAACGCTTGCACTCAACGTCGTGTCTTCATGTACACTACAGTAACCGTGGGGAATATCCTGCGACGTAGCCACAACACATTCCGTAGCACACGACAGGAAAAGACGCTGACTTACGTCACCTGCTAAGTGTCGTCTGCTGAGTGCACAGTACGCCACTCCCCGTATGGCAACATGTGAATGCTCAACTAGAGTCACTAAATAAGCTATTTTAGCTTATTTAGTGACTCTATGCTCAACATAACACGGAGCGGAACTTCAAACTCGTGAGCAGTTTTTTTTATTTTTCTTCCATAGAATCTTCCGATGTGGATGTCGCTCGTATGATTACAACATTATTGATGTATTCTTAGGCCATAGTGCACCGAACCAGGACCTGGTTGATGAAAACCAGGAAGCCGACTATCGTTAAAAAGGGGGAACGGCTATTTCTGATACCAGCTCACAGACGTGAACCACTGCCCAGGACGGTTGTTCGTGTGCGTTAGGAGCAAGCGATAGGTACTCCGGTTTTAGAAAAGTAAAACAGCAAAAAGGGGGCACTGGTGTAATAGCAGAGCAGAAACGGTAGCTGCATTTTTTACTTCAGCCGTTTTCTGGGTAACGTCCGTTTGGTCGTGATGCTGAATTTGGCTTTTCTAAAAAACCTGCTTGCACGCGCACATTTCTCGTACTCTCCGTTGAATGGCGCGGAACTAAAGAACAAGGTCTGATCTATTCCTGTCACGTCATTTGGTAATTTCAATTTCATAACATCACGTTCTGGGCTGGCCGTTGAAGTAGCGTCGGGCAGTACGTCAGAAACGTCAATGCCGTAAAAAAAAGTTGGTCAATAGTAAGCAAAACAAATGGATGGGAGTTTGGAGCGAACGGGTGATTGGAATTGAACTGTTAGAAAATAAATGAAACATTAGAATTTGAACGCGCCACCCGACGACTTCTGCTAGGCGAAGTCTGAACCCACCTCCGAAAATAAAAAAGATACAAAGCTAATATAACACTACATCTTCCTCCACACACGCACTCGTACGACTCCCCGAACAGCTGGAAGTGCAAAGAAAACGCGATGACGAAAAGTACAAAATGGAGTGTATCACAAGGAATTCGATAACACGCACCCAACACACGAGACTAAATGCACTGTCTCCATAGCTCAACTGACTATGACGTTTACAAGTGCCGAAAACGCTGTATCTCCTGAAGTGGACGCTATGCCTCCTGAGTATTTGCTGTATGATGTAATGAATTTCGAAGGCCGTGCAATTTTACGTTATTTCCTTCGCAGGTCCTCGGAATTCCTCAGTAAATGATTTCTTAAGCATTACATTTCTGCTGTTCTCTATCTATGGGCGAGCAAGCTACGTTTTTGCTTCCTTTCACATACAGGTAATGGTAATGGTACTGTTAGGTTACACGTAAGGTGTCCCAGAAAACATGTCATTTAATTCTAATAAAAAAAAAACTACGCCACCTGGAATCATGCGGTCAACTGCATCTGTACTTACTAAGTTTTTGCCACCTCCTGATGTGCATGTCATGTAACGTAAGTTTAATTATGTAAATTTTTGCGAAGTGAACTCTGAAGTTTGCAAAGTAAAGGTAACTTTTTTACCCCACCAACATGAAGAGCGTGCCGAATTTACTCAAACTGATGATAATTGACAGTGATATTCAGGATCTATCCTATCGGGAAAATTAACCGAACATCATGCTTCTCGGTTCACTTGGGTATAACGCGCTAGGACTTTTTGAGCGTCCGACGAAAGGAGGTTGGAAACCCAGCCCACACAGTGATAGTAGAAAGAGTGGCAGTTCCTGAAATTGGGAGAGGGAAGGTATGGTCCCAGCCGAAGCCGGACGCGATAAGCTATGTCTGTGTTATCTCCTTTCTACCATGCTGGTGTGGGCTGGGTCCTAGGGGCCTGGGTGCTGGGTGAGCTACCCTCTGCGAGCTCCGTAGAGCATGATTTTCGGCTATTTTTTCCGATACGGTAGCTCCTCAATATTCCTATCAATTATCATTAATTTGAGTATATTAATTTGAGTATCATATATTTGAGTATATATGAGTATTTGAGTATCATTAATTTGAGTATCATTAATTTGAGTAGTGAGTTAATTTGAGTATATATATAAGTTGAGTATAGTATATATATTCGGTACGCTCTTCACATTGGTGGGGTAAAAAAGTGACCTTTACTTGGAAAATTTCAGAGTTCACTTCGCAAAAATTTACATAATTTTTTGTAGGTTACATGACGTGCACACCAGGAGGTGGCAAAAACGTAGTGAGAACAAATGCCGTTGACCGCATGATTCTATGTGGAGTAGTTTTTATTTTTTTTAATTAAAATTCGATTACACGTTTTCTGGGACACCCTGAAGACCGGGTCTTTCACGACTGCCCCCGGCTGAATGATTCCTAAACAGGTGGCATAAACATGGTTCTCTTCAGTTGGCATCCCTGAGACATCGGTGAAGAACGGAGCAGTGAGCGGCTCATTTGCATTCGCTCATTAATTAAATGAGCCTACTTTTAAATTTTACTTCGGAGGCTTTCGAAACCTCTGTTTTACCGATCGGGATCTCCTTCCAATAATATACCAGCAAAAAAAGAAAAAGAAAAACGTCAACACTTCTTTTTTTTTAGTAATTAATTGGTCTCGGTTTACATATTTCTTGCGCGGTGATGCGTACCAATGCGCTCTTTCGCTCAGCTATACGGCTGCCAATTACGTGTTCATCCGCCCGGTTCACACGCGGGGTGATGGAAGATAAGGATCAGATGGAAGAGACGCTTCGGTACGCTTTCTCCTTCTCTACCCGACTTAGCTCGCGGGATATTCGTCATCATCACGACAAAGACACATTATCTCACCCACGGAACGAGAGCACCACCAACGCTGTGTACCAGTCGGGTAAAGAAGAAGAGGAAATACTAAAGCGTCTCTTCCAATTGTTCCTTAATTTCGTCACCACGTGTGAGCCAAGCGGATGAACACGTAATTCACAGCTGGATAGCCATGCGAAATAACGCATTGATACGCTGCTCCGCGCAACAAATATGTAAATCGAAACCAATTAATTACTCGAAAAAATCACTAAGTGTCGAGACGTCTCTTTTTTTTTTTTTCTTTTTTTTTTTTTTTTTCTGGAATATCATTTGATGAAGATCCCGATCGGTACAACAGTGGTTCCGAAAGCGTCCGAAGTAAAATTTTAGACTTATGAGTCTTCTTTAGTTAATGAGCCGCTTACTGCTCAGTTTTTCGCCGATGTCTCAGGGAGGATCACTAACAAAGAAAGTTTTTCGATAGCGCCAGCTGTTTACGAATTATTCAGCTGGGGAACCTTCGTGAAACATCCGTATAATACATAATGAAAACATTTGATGAAGCAGCAAACGAGGGCTTTCGTTCACTCGTAGAAGTAGAAAGTCAACAAGGAACGTTTTCACCGGAATATAAATGTTAATGGACGATTGTCCTAGGGGGATCTTGGTAACGCCAAAGAGCCCGGCATATAGTTTACCCAGGTTAAAGCCCGGATGAAAGAAGCACATGTGAGCGGCACAATGGGACGGGAGAGGACTCTCAAATAAAGGGTGAACTACTGGGTAAACTGCTCACCCCCCCCCCCCCCCCCTCTATAAGCAAGCTGACTGCAAGATTTTTTTAACCCTTTTTCTGCTCGGTCATTTTTGTCTCGCCTCCAGTCCACACGTTGTGAGCAGTAGTGTGTGTTCATTCCCTCTCTCTTTCTCTCTCTCGTTTTGTGTTTGGCTCTGTGTGTGTGTGTGTGCGTGCAATAAACTTGATGAACTGTGGTTCCAATGGCGCATATTTGTTCGTTTACGTATTATACTTAACATTTCGTGTTTATTCACTGCCATTCAGAAGAACGGCAGTCAACCAATCGGGTGTGTTGATTGTAGTTATGTCGCAAAATAAATCTAGCGGTGGCAATCTAGCGAAAGTAAACGGCATATATTCGTTTCGCACCTCCCTATCGTATTGTTCAGTCGTCGCACACCGCGCACAATACACTTCCTCTGTGCAGTTTCGCCAGCACTTTTGTGGACCTAATCAACTGGCACTAACCCCGTGCGCCAAGCGAGCAAAGCAATTAATGACTTTCAATTTCCCCGTTCCCAAGTACACACATACAGCCATCAACGTACAAACAAGTTGCACCACCCTTGGCAGCACAAAGGTCGCTAAAAGATTTTCCTTGCGGCACGAAGAAAGTGCTAATTAGGGTGCCGTCTGTTATTCGAGTGTTCGCCCACTCTCCTATTCAATTCGCAGCCGACTGTACTGAGCGCTACTGGGCATATAGCTGAAGTTGGTGCGCGGCGCTATACCATGCGTGCACAAGTACCACTCCTTTCAATGCGTCATGTATTTCTTTTGCGAGCTTTCCATTGTTGCGCTGATGAATCGCGCCTTTGACGTAGCTTGAGTTGGCGGCTTTTATGCACTCTACTTCGCTTGGAAACCCTCATTTCTCTCTTTGTTGAGATTACAGGGATTTCCTCTCTGCCTGTAAAGAACTCCTTGGCAACGGTTGGCCAAAATGCTCTTTCTCTCCTGCCTTCGGCTGCTCTGATGGTTGCTCGGGGTATCGAGTATGCAAGCACTGATGGTTCAGTGCAACAACCCTGCAGTCTTATTATTTTTTTCCGCTTCTAAACGTCAGTCGCAGATGCCGCTAACAGAAAAGCTTGCGCTGTTCTCAAGTACACCCTAGACGAAGCCAACTCGCCGCCGCAGCCATAAATTGCTCATTTCTGCTACGACAGGGCTCATGCAAATAGGCTACTTGCCGAAGCGTACACTGCGCAGTTTTCCACCGCACCTTCAAGCTTTCCAAAGGCCACGTTGCCTTGAGTGGTATTGAACACCCGTCACGTGGTGGGGTGATACACGGTACGGTGAGACGAGCATACGCGTTCGCCTTGTATATCGAAATGAGGGGCTCAGCTCAAAAATCGAAACGTTAAAATGCTGCAACCTAGGATCCGGCTGAACATTCTGGTCCAAATGTTGGATATGGGTACGCACAATTTTGGTTGAAAGGTCATCAAAGACCAAAACGCATTTTCTTGTAGTTCTTCTAAGGCAGAGCTCTGTATTCATATTGTTTATCTCAGCGAAAAAGTTAGGGAATGCAGCGAAAGCTTTGAACCAAGTGACGTCCAAGTGCACCTGATTTTCGACTTCGATCTGATTCGATTTCGTCGAATATAAATAAGCTTGAAAAGGTCAAAAGGCAGGCAGTACGGTTCATTTATAACAGATACAGGCGTACCGACGCACCTTTTTATTTATGCAAATTATCAGAACTCTGTCCTTTGAATATACGTAGAAAAATAAAGAGGCTGAAGTTTTTTTTTCTCACTTAACGGCCACTTAAAACTTGATCCCGCATCCTACATAAGTAAAGGCAGTTCACGTTCTTCCAGGCACAAACATTCGAAGAACTTAGAACCTTACAGGTTCAACATTAATTCCTTTAAATACTCATTTTTTCCGAGGGTAATACGTGAATGGAATACTCTGCCCGAGGATTGTGTCTCCGCGTCGTCACTTGCGGAATATAGTAGATCATTGGATACCTTGTTTTGAAGCGAGGAGTGCCTTCAATGCTGTCGTATTTTTGAGTACTTCCCCCGTAGTGTGACTGTTTCTGTGTATTTTGTGCCATCTCCCGAAACGGCCTCTGTTTTGAGGCCAACAGTATTTGAGGCCAAATGAATTTTCGTTAAGTCGACTAATTAAAAGTTTGCAAGGAAGCTTTGACCGATATTGAGACATTTACGTTTCATGTTCATGACGCGCCATGTGTAGTATACAGAGGGTGTTCTATTTTAGCTGCAACAAATTTTCATTAAAAGGGGAGTAGCCTTAGGACGCTTTTACTTTCGTCACTGGATTAACAACAACGACTACATGAATGACGATGAGATAAGGAGTTTCACCGCAACAATTGCGGTACCATACCTCAGTGCATGTGGGATAAGATATGAATGGGATGGCTATGAAAAAGATGAGCCATACACACACGCACACACACATGACACACGCAAATGAGATATCACACACGCAGGTGCGTCGTAACTGATGAGGATAGTAGTTCATCCAGTCGGCCGGCGGAGATGTAGTGCTGTGAAGATCACATCTCCGCATTCATGGCAAAAGGTCTGAGGTCAGGAGTTCAAGCAGGCTGGTAGACGTGAAAAACAGATAGAATGAGTGCAGGCATTGGCGGTGCTGCACAGGGTTAGAACAAGGGGTTGAAACATACCGCGATAAGGGTTTGCCTAAATCCGGTATACATGTTTTTCTGCGACGTTAAGTGATTGCGGAGATATCGACGTCACTGTTGCTCTTTTGCCGATCACTTGCGGTTTCCAGCAGACAGCGGAGGTGAAATGGTTAGCTTTGTAGCGCGGCCCTGCGATTACTTTTATGCTTCATCAGCGGTTTGAGTGGATCATGTGGAGATTAGGCTTTAATATCGCAATTGCAATGTGCTGCCTAAAGTCAATGATTATAAAGTTGATTGAAGTATATCTGTCAGTTAGTCCCCTAATAAAAAAAACGATTGTTTGAGGAAATTTATTGCACGTCAACACGGTTTCCTTGTAGCAGCCCTGTCGAGTAATCCAATGACAAAAGTAAAAGCGTCCTAAGGCAACTCCCCTTTTTATGAAAATTTGTTATATATAAAGCTAAAAAGAACCACCCTGTGTATCTTGGTAGAAACAAACGTTGCACACTTCATTCCACGATAACGAGCTTCTTATCTTTTCTGTTGCTCCCCTTCTAGTTGTTTTCTTCGCCTTATATAGTCTTTGCCAACATTTCTTTAATGAGCCAAATGACAAAGATGGCATATGTGCAGACATGTACAAAATACCGCAACAACGTATTTGGAATAAGATACAGAGTACATCAGCGAAAAGGTATTTTAAGTACAGTACAAATTACTTACGAAAAAAAGTATTTAGAGTAAAATACTACATGCTTGAAAAGTAATTAAGATACTCACAAGATACTTTCGTACTCGGCATAAAGAACAGGCACCACGATAGCCTTTATTGCCGTTATTCTCTGTTGCGGCAACGCATTCGAAAGAGGGCCTCAGATAAGGCCAAGGAAGTAAAGGCGCAGCCTTCGTGTGTGGCTCCATCCTGAGATGTGATCATGCGCGCAGCCAACAGTGACTGAAAACAACACTTAGAAATCGTCTCCCTATATGGTATGTTTCAAAGCTGAAGGAGGTCAGCACTGAGGTCAATGGCATATCCCAAAAGCAGGTTCGGAATTCACTGAATTCCATAAGCGGTCAGATCATCGACCTGGGAGCCACTTCTTGCATGGAAACCGGCCAGAGGTACAAGTCCCGCTTTGTTTCTGGGTCGCAGGAGGGTTGTAGGGGATCCCATTCCACGCATGAGTATAGAACATCCAGGAGGATTAACATGCGTCCTGCGACTCCGTACATGCAGAGAGAACAAAAATTGTGAGGTCATCTCTTGACTGCCCTACCCTCACCTGTCATCGGTAGGATGAGGAGAAGGGAAACGTCAGGGCACTTCGGAAAAAAATCCTCACGAGTCTATGAGCCAGAATAATGAAAGTAATTGAAATACTAAGTAGAAAATACTTATAAAAGTTTGAATGTTAAGTTTAAAAAAAGTAAATTTAAATTAGATTACAAGATACATTTCTTGAAAAGTAATCAGCAAGATACAAAGTACTGAAAAAAAGTATTTAAATTACTGTATTTCAAAGACAATACTCAAGATACGTACATGTCTGCATATGTGCCATTAATCTCTTGTTAGAAAAAACACTGTTTATTTTTATTTATGTATTTATGATTTTATGTACTGTAGCTTCGCGTGCGTCATTCACACTCTGAAAGAAAGGGGGCGGAAGGTATTTTCATTGCGGCAGCGGGCACAACCAGCACCGCTCACCGGTTAACTTTCGAATAACGCCTGCAATGTTTGGTCAACCACGCCGACGCCCTTCACTGCAAGTGTCAGGTCCCGCTAAAACAAAATCAAAGCGCATAAGCGTAAGTCCCTAATACAAAGTCGTTATCAGTTCCTCGCATCGCATGCGTACATCGTGCGCGGGAACTCTCTAAAATATTTTCGGCTGAAGACTCGGGTGACGAGATGCCACCAACCGATGTTCAACTTGGCCGCTCGCTCGTTCAAAGTGCGCGGCTCCGATTTTTCGGCAACTATGTTTCCCTTGATGACGCCGCTTTTTGCTTTCGTGTCAGTTCCATTTTGTATTTTATCTTCCTTTATTTCTTTCCCACGACTTTTTACTTCCTTTCGAAAGCGCCAGCCGCCGCTGCGATCCTGCCCGACAACTGTTGGTGACAGGACGCTTGAAATTGCGGTTCGGGTATTTTGTACGCTGAAAAAGCTTCCCCAGCGAGCGGCTGTTCGGCGATTACTTTGTTTGCGTGATGGGTTCGCCATAAGGAAGGGCTGTGGCTAAAAATAAAAAATAAATAAAAAAAACATCCGGTTAAATACGTGATGTTGGGCCGAAAAAAAATGTTTTGCCGTCGTTGAAATAAGCTTGCACGCTTAACCGGAGAGGCACCAGTAAGAGCTGCGGTGCGAAACGCTGCCCATGGGTATATCAACAACAACTCAGCATTGAACAAAACAAACGAGCAAAACGTTTCTGGAGAGACTTACCACATATATTATTGATTTGATTTGATTTTAAGGAAAAATAAAATGGAGATTTCGGCTTCACTTCCACTTCAAATATATTATGTTTTGTGTATGTGTGTTTGAGATATAAATACGAGTCCGAGACATATTCCCGGCGAATGTAACTATGTACCATGGTGAACTGAATTGGCACGAGTGTTCATTGTGCCGTGCGCAATGCCCGATGCAACTTATTTGCACGACGTCCTGGAGAGGATAATTCTTTCACAGCACATTTATTCACCCTTTGTGTATTCCGCACCCTGAATCGTTGCGCACTTGCAGTGTCTCTATACCACGGAGAGATCATTTCTGCAGACTGTAAAGGAGTCGTAGGAACGTCAGAGGTCTAGAAGAGCCTAGGATGGCGCACGTGAAGAGGGAGAACCCATTCTCTTGGCGAGATTTGTGGAAGAAGTATCTTTACGACTTGACGGTTGTGGTCAGCACTCACTGTACCGAGTCGGGACATATCGCGTGCTCTGTGCTCATACGATTCGGAATGGGCGAGCGCACGTTAACAACCTTTCACGCAGTTTTACCGCTTTAGGAACAAATGGGATGCGAAAGTGTTGGGCAGCGTTGTCAGCTTAATAATAATCGTATGCTCCTGCGTGTTTGGGTAATGGTTTAAGGAAATTACAAACAGGGCCGACGCATCACCTTGTTAGTGAATGGGAATGCTGCGCAGGTTCACTTATACTGCTCTCTCTGATGGCCTGTTTATGTACGTGTAATACATGTACAGAACGTCAACGTGCAGCCATCAGTTTTAGTGGTCATTATGGAGAAGCTCGCGATTCGAAGCAATCTTTGGTGTCCTTATAAGTTTCCGGCGAACACAGGACTCATAAATGGCGCAGGCGGGCTTTCTTGTAGGGAGAGCACACGTAGCTTTCTGACACGCTCTGTAATACCACATGTCTTGATTGCGACGTTGTACTGGCACTATCTACACCGGAAGTCGCCAGCCTTCTTTTGAGACTAATTATCTTGCGGGAAACCGCTGGGCTGTGGGGAAATTTGCACGTAATTTGCAAAACATCTCGCAGCTTATCCTACCCTAGTACGTGCTCAAGGACACTAATCAGTGGGCGTGCCTTCCGCAATAGACGTCCTGAATAAACTGCTAACCACCGCACAGTTATATCAAATATTTTATGATGAGCTCACAGCCACTTTGGAAAAATGAACGCTGCAAATGAACTCGCCAGAAGTTTCTGTACTCGCAATAATTATTCACGACGCGAGTAGTGATAATTAATTAATTCGTTAGTGTTTCCTGCGCAGATGTTAAGTTTCTGGACATCGCAAAATTTGTTTCTGATGTGGTCGCAAGGGATCTATTAATAAAGGTGATTAATAACCTTGGCACGAAAGAAGAGAAACAACGTCTTTGCACACACTGGAACCGGAAACCGACAGCGTGTCTCATAAGGAACTAATAGGGAATCGAACAGCCGGCCACGAGCAACTTTCAAAGAATGAATCGATTCCGACGCCCTTGGTCTCCAGATAAGACGCGACTCACCCGCACTGAGTTATGGGCGCCAACGAGCTGCAGCGGCGGACAAATGTGGCACACTAGTTTTAGTGAAAAATCGATACATCGGAAGTTTGATTTGCGGACGCGCGTGCGAGTCACCGGAAGCTAGTCCGCTGTATTTTATTTCCGACCGAGTGTCTTCCGGAATTTCTGTCTTGTGTCTTGGTGGGAAATGGACTTATGATAGCACGACAAGAAGGAGCTAGATGACATTTGAGTTTCCGGACAGCGCGTGTAGGAAGTGGAGAAAATAGGAAGGGTGTCGCTGACAGAGCCCTAAACTGAAAGGGAAGATTTATGGGGATTCCGGTCATGCGAGATTCAGACCCCAAGAAACGTGTTTGTTTGTGCGAGGGTGTTTAGGCTGTGTAGGGCGAGTTGATAATGCTGCCAGTGCTGAGCTTTGTCTTGTGGAGTATGGGTGTGGCCTTGTGCAGGACATCAGTATCTATTATCAGAACAGATACGGGGAGCAAGCACTTCACAAACCATGCAGTCTTTTCAGAACCACACACGAGCTTAGTGCTACGACAATTAATGAACGGCATCGGCATTTAGTTCTTTAATTGAGGTATGCAAATGTGATGCTTAAGTGTGATATTTGTCCTTTTGTGTTTCACAGTGTTGTACATAGCGTCGCTACTAGTATCGCCGCTACCGTATTCGCTACCTTTTTCAGTAGCGGAGTAGCGACATCGCTACATTTTAAATTAGTAACGGGGAAGTATGTCCGTTACACATATGGGTAGCCGCGGACCTTTTCCCCGCTACCGTTACCGCTACTTTTCATAATATGGGAGACGTGGAACACGGAGCAAAAATGCGAGAACGGCGGAGCGGAATCGGTTTCTTGTTATTTCTTATAGTTACTTATTACTCAGCCAGACTGATGTGACCATCTTACTCAGTTTCACTAACTCTCGTAATCTAAGCGCAGTCCAATGTTTAGGAATATAATTCGTGTTTTTATTCTGTGCATTTTCTGACTTTTTTAGCTCACATTTGCGACACACGAACAGCTATGTATAACATCAGTTACATACCACATAATGTGGGATACGATGCTCGTTTCCGTCATACAATCAGTTGCTAGACTATAGTGTGAGCGTGTTGATAGCCCATTTCAGGCTGTGTTTTGCAAGTTTATTGTTGGTCGTGTCGCCTCGAACAGGAATACGAAAATATATCGGAGACGCAACGAGATATCGCGATAGTCATCGCACTCGAAACATACCGCCGACTTTGCGTTAACATGTTTGTGCCACGGGTGAAGCATTTCTGCCAAGATAGAATTACCTTAGCTTACACAGATTGCTGAACGCGATCCAATTAACTTCTCACATTAAATACGTTACACTGTAGGTACCAAACAAAATTAATAATAACATCACTGGGGAGTCAATGTATATACAGCTATGTTGTGTCTATAACGCTGTTTGCACACTAGCTTGGTGGTGGTACACAAACGATTAACTTTGAAGTAATTGATTGTTCACATCGTTTAACATGTTTAGAGAAAAGTGGAAACACTGCATCATGGATGTAACCGCACGCAGGTAGACTCTTCCTGAGGAACTCATACTCTTAGGAAAACCGTACTTAACGTGGTTTAATCGCGGCAATTAAACGTAGCATAATCGAACGCTTTGTAAGGCAGCCCGTTGTGTGGCTCGAAGAATGGAAGCAGGGGTAAGCAACAACAGTAACTCCTGTTTGTTTGTTTGTAAGGAAAATAAGAGAGGAGAAATTGAACTCGTCTCCCGACTTGTTCTGCTATACTCCTAACATAAATTCTCTTTATCTACTCTATCCAAAGAAATGGCGGAGATATTACATTCATTTTGCAGAAAGGTGCATGGTGAAGCGAATATGCAAATGTAGGAACCTCAAAGTATTCGATAACTTCGTCAACATCCGAAATATCAAAATGCTTCCCAGGCGCCCCTGAAAATGGAAACCGATGAGGGGCACGTGGCGTGTCATCTTTGTTGACAGAACACCACTGGCGCCTGCTTGCTAAACCAGCCGCGTTGTCGTCATCTTCGCTGGAAGAACTCAGACACTCCAAATCATTGTCGCCATCTTCGCTTCCCTCGCACATATTACTCGAGGCACTCGAGTCTGTCTGAGCCTTCAGAAATCCCGTGGTAACTTCATTTTTCTGATAAATAAGACGCGCGAGACGTAGACTATTGGTGATGGTTCTCCGGACGCCATGTTTAAAAACCTCTGTTGGCAGCTCATCCCATGTGTTTCGCCTCAAATAGCGACATGAAACTCGCCCCAAGACATGCACTGCAGCCCTCCACCCAACAATCCTCCACCAATACCGAACGAAAACATTGCGTGGACGGGTCAGAATCGGCCAAAGCAATCAAACAGCAGCTTTTTTTTCCCTCTCTCTCTCTCTCTCTGAAGACGAGTCACACTCGTCCAAAGCAGTTAAGGGGTCGACCGTCGAGGATCAGTCAAGACTCGTCCAAAACATTCGAGGGGCTAGAGAAGTGTATGGTAGCGGAAAGGTAGCTCCATGGTATTTACGTTACTTTAAATTGGTAGCGTTAGCGGTATCGTGTTACTTCTTCAAATTTGTCACGACGCTAGTATTACGTTACTTTTTTGTGGAGTAGTGGGTAGAGGTACCGCGTTACTCCGTTTTGGTAGCGGGTACAACACTGATGTTTCATTACCTCAGCTACTACTAAATCTCAGGGGTTGGAGTTTTCACCTGAGCTTTTCCTGTTGTCTTGCAGCTGAAAGGATGGAAGTATACACCGTTTTCCCGTGGACGCTGCCATATTGAAAGCGCAGCACCGTCTAGCCGGGGGAGCACGTTGAAAACTGTTTACCGCCCAAGCCAAACAGAAGGAAAGCACGCGTGTCGTGTGCTTCGTCCCTGGTATCGCTTTCCTCCTTCCCAGCTTGTGCGGTAAACAGAGGCTGCAAAAGCGCTGGGTGTGAGGCTGGCTGGAAAGCGGTGCATACTATCTCTTGAAAAGAGGTGTAACAGGAACTGCTAGTTCTTCCACACCCTTGGCTATTTTGAGCCCTATGCATTATATGTACTCAGTTACGTTGAAGGCCCCAGTTAGTGAACTTTCAAATTTCAGAAGGGATGTACAATGCTCAGTTACGCTCTCGCTTTCTTCTTTTTGTGTCTCTTCACATATTGGAACGGAGTATTTCAGCGCTGCCGTTGCATCAGTAACATCAAATAAACCACATTGCATAGTCAAACGACGGAATGATCGTTGCTTGTATGCACATTTCTCACGCGTGGAATGGCGCGGGTATCTGAGCTTGGGCTTGAGTTCGAGTTGAATAACGAGGTGCGAAATCATAAACAATGTGTGTGTGTGTGTGTGTGTGTGTGTGTGGTGGTGGTGGTGGTGGGGTGTTATGTTGATTTAGAAAAAGGAAACCGAAAACAATGGCTAAAGTGCATAGGAGTGCTAATTCTATTTTGTAGGCGAAGCAACAGACGTGTTCCTGCTTCCCATTCTTGTTTCAACTAAAAAGCAACAGGCACCCTCAACACCTATAAGATAACCGACTTCCGCACCAAGGCCCGGAAAACGTGACATGGGTTCCGACCCGAGTGCTAGCTGTGCACTTTGGGTATTTCTCCTGAGTTTTCATGGTGGTGGTGGTGGTGGAGGAACGATGTTCAAAGGAAGAGGAGTGAGATCTGCCTGCTCAGACAAGGCGGCAAGTTTCACTTCTTTGTCCAAGGTGGAAGGGGAGGAGGGGGAGTAAAAGAGAAAGGATAGGGATAGAGGGTCAGCAATTAAAAGAAATGACAAATTAGAAACGTAGAGAGAAAGCACTTTAAGCACTTTCCTCAAGCACTTTCAAACATATACCGGCACCATTTCCTACGAAGTTTGGCTACGGTTCACGATTCCTCACTAGCAGGACACCGCAGGACAGGAAGATCACTCGGAAAAAGACGCACCGAGAGATGAAAAGTGTTAATTTAAATGGGTGTTAATTACTTCAACAGCGAAACGTTGTCGTTAAGAAAGAGGAAAAGAAGAAATTTTCATGAATAAGAGGAAACTAGATGTCACGATTGACACCGTATTTAGGCGATCGAGTGTTTCTGCATTTTGTGTGCGCCGTATTCGAGATTGTTTACATTCTATTGCGAACTTAAAGCCACCGGATTGTACGTTACACTATGGACGCCGCACCTATGCGGCACCCATGTATTACAATATTTTCTTCGGCCTCAATGCTTGGAAAATGAATGGAAATTACTAAAACATAATCAAAATTCTCATTGCACAAGTGTTGCGCTGCATAGCAGTCGCAGGAAGACTACGCCATTCTAGTCCATCGCACTGTGGCGGCATCCAGGAGGGGCGAAGGCAACGAGGAAAACTCGGGTCCTTTGCCTTGTGCGGCCACTGCCACGGAAAGGAATGAGCCGGAACAGCAGAAGCATCGGCGCGAAGACAGGACAAAATTAATTTATATCCTTCGGTAGAGCGCCTTCGTGAGAACACGATGAGGCGAGCCAACTCATTTCGAGGGCATTATTGGCCTCCCAGCTGTAACGAGTGGGCTGCGGTGAGACCGACAAGAAATTGTTGCTAAGACGGTTACCTTATTAGGATCAATCCCAAGAACTCCCCGTGTTCCATCGACCAATCGATGGAGCGGTCCCAGATCCGCGAGGGGACCTTCGGAAGGGCTTTCTGCTCGCTAGAGGATATATTTTCGTCGATGTCTTTCGCTGAGGGCCCCAATAGGGAAGGGTTTGTGGACGCTATGGGTTGATGTGCTTTGTTGTCTGACCACTGCTGGAAAAGGTGTAACGCTCGAGAGGTTTCGGGTTGATCTTGTTGCAGCTAATTTAAAAGTAGCTATAGTTAGCCAAAATGGGATATAGACTCTGTATCTGCCGTGATGTCCATAGTTTTACCCATCTCATCGTCAGCATCTGTGTTTTGTTTGTTTGTAGGAAGAAAAAAAAAGAGGAGAAATTGAACTCGTCTCCCGACGTGCGTCTATTGTTGTTGTCCATAGTTTTATAGGTGAAAGAACTATCCGGAACACTCATATAGGCTCTCTTTTACTTGAATGTGTTAGGTAGATGTACTGTGTTCGGTTGCCTCGATTTTAAATGATTTAATGAAAAATGAAACGATTTAATGTGCAATGGACTGGTGTGTACTCTGTAGGCAGTGCCCTTTACGCTGTTTTATAGACATTTCCTGCCTCGGTGGGTCGCCCTTACAGCAGCCACAAAATCCGACCAAGACTTTTGGAATAAAACTGTTGTCTCGAACAAAGTGGAAAACAAGAAAGAAGGAAACAAACAACAGCAGCCATCATACCTTGCTATTCCATGGTCTCAGTACTAAGATTCTACACCAATGTGTTTTTAAAATTAACCGAATAATTTGCTTAGTTAGTGTAAACCGACCCATAGTATGCCTCGCCTATCTTCACCATAAGCCTGTGCTAATCTGTGAATTTTTGTGGCTGTCAGGTCTGAAGTGGCTGACTCGGCTCATTGACTAAATGTCGTATAAGTAAACAGCATGAACATCTTGCACTTCAGAAAAAAGGTCTGGATAACAGTCCTGCTGTCGGCTAATAACAGTATTAGTATTGCGGGTGTATGATCGTACCTTCCTTTCCACCACAATCACCTTTCCTTTCATGAAGCTTCCTGCTGATGGTCTGGCCCACATAAACTTATTCTGCTACAAGACACTTTACCCAACGCTCGTCCCTGTGGCTGTATCGCGTTACCCTACCAAACTACCCCTTTCAGATACCATGTTTGACGGCAAAAACGGCATGAAGGCGGTCTATACTTGTGCTATGTCACAACCCATTACCCCTTTTCCCCCTTTCTTCCTCCCATTTCTGCTACACCTTATTACGGTCCATCAGTGGAACACCAGAAAGCACACCAGAGGCACCCCGCACGCAGAAGCCCTGGCACCGTATCCCTCAAGACATCCGATAAAATGTCGGTTCCATCTAAAAAAGCACTCCAGCGGTGGAACTGAGCGCGTCAAGCAAAGAGAAACATTGAGTTCGTGCGTCCCAGCACTTCTTTCTTAGCTGCTCCTGGCAGGCAGCGGCGCCGTCACATTCCATGAGTGCCGGTCTCCTCTCATCATTAGTGGTCCGACAACGCTGCAAATGGGGCAATAAGTCGGGCTTCGGATGAGAGCATCTCTTAGCGACTGTCTTCTCCGCTGCACGACATAGCAAGGGGGGTTGACTTTGGTGGCTCCGCGGACATGCTGTAACGGACATACAGAATGGTTCGCGGTGAGGCGGTGCCGTGCTCCCTTGGGTTTTCTCCGCGGCTTGAGGTATCGGTAGTGAGGCCTCGTGAATGGCACGACAACGTTGAAAGAAGGAGGGGACGTTGGAGGGTTTCGTGCCACCTAACGCGCGTGCGAAGCGGGGTATGTCTGTATGTAACTGTATTGAGATTAAACTGCATCCGTTCTTCTAAGGTTTCTTTTATAATCTCGGTGTTGATGCTGGCCCCAAAAAAATAATACGGAGAGATTGAATTCCTCACACGACAAATTCGGCTACTCCTGTAAACAGAACCCCTCCCCCTCCCAAAAAAAAAAAAACGCACATCGCTTTTAATCATTTGAGTTTCATTATAGAAAAAAAAATAAAACCGGAGTTAGTGAATTCGTCACCTGACGAATTCTGCTACTCCCACAAAGATCCCCTAAATGAAAGGAAAAAGAAAAACGAAAAGATAAAAATAGAAGAACATCACACTTCCCGGTCACCGATGATCATAATCATCTATAATAATCATAATTATTTATAATCATGGTTGGTTGGTTGGTTGGTTGGTCGCTCGCATTAGAAGTGTGTTTAAACAAATGGGCATATTGACGTAGTAGCTAGTACAGCACATGTATGGGTGTATGCCACGGTGAGCTGCGTTCAGCTGAGAATACAGTAACCCTGCGATCGCAACACTGCTGAGTGACCGCAACGGACACAGAAAGGTATTTCGTTGTGGACTGGTGATGAGTAGGGGTAAGAAAATGGGAATTTGAGTGAGTATCATAACCAAGTCTATACTGATCTATATCTTACATAATATGATTATTTTATAATAAACGCACGAAGCTTAGGTTACAGTTGAGATGCCTGGCCACATGGCGTAATGCAGAGAATGCTGCCAGAAAGACGCAGACGAAGAAATACACAAGGGGCAGGACGAACTGTAGCTCACAGCCATACCTGGGTAGTAATGTCATTGCCATAATGAAATTACGGTAATGAATTACTTTTTCTGGTAATTTGTAATGTAATGCATTACTTTTGACATTATGTAATTTGTAATGTAACTTAATTACATTTGGGCAGTCATTTTAATGACATTACTCATTACTTTTTACAAAGAAATCGTGTGTGCGTTCTGTGTTCGCACTTGGCAAAAAGAGAGTGGCGATTGGCGAGTTAAAGAACTCCAACGCCCGCTATGACTGCAACACCGCGTTGTCATCGTCTGCTTTGGTGGAGAGAGTCTTCAGCATGGCTAAAGACGCGTTCAGTCATAAGTGGGCAGCCTAAACGACGTCCACTTCGAAAGTCAGTTGCTCCTACGCTGCAACAAGAGGTTTTTGCAATAAGAGAAAGTGGCAATCCTTGTGACACACAGAATAAAATATATCTTGTTGTTGCAACATAGTGTTGTCTGACAATGAATTTCGACATCCCCAATAGCGTTACGATTAAGCTCGCTGTAATGACTTTGTAATGTCATTACTTTTTCGTAGTATCTCTAATGTAATTTCATTACATTTTAGAAGTAATTTACCCGGGTATGCTCAGAGCTAAAGATTTATTTCGATATGCAGGGTGTCCCAGGAAACGTGTCACTAAATTATAATAAAAAACTACCCCACCTAGAATCATACGGTCAACGGCATTTGTTCTTACTATGTTTATGTCACCTTCTGATGTGAATGTCATGTAACGTAAGTTTTATTATGTAAATTCTTGCGAACTGAACTCGGAAATTCGCAAAGTAAAGGTCACTTTTTTACCCCACCAATGGGAAGGGCGTGATGAATTTACTCAAATTCGTGATACTTGACAGGGATATTGAGGAGCTATCCCATCGGAAAAAATAGCCGAACACCATGCTTTTCGGAGCATCCAGAGCATAGCGCACGACGATTTTTGAGTGCAATCGTTGCCAGTCCGACGAAAGGAGGTTGCAAACCCAGCCGACGCCCCCAGAGTGATAGTACAAAATGGGACAGTTCTTGAAATTGGGGGAGGGAAGGCATGATCCCAGCGGAAGTCGCATGCGATAAGCCTTGCCTGTCTTATCTCTTTGCACTATCCCCGTGTGGGCTGAGTTTAGCAACCTCCTTTCGTCAGACCGACAACGCGGCAGCGCAACCAGCCGTGGAGCGCTGGCTCTGTGCGCTCCGAAAAACAGTATGTTCGGCTATTTTTTCGCATGGGATAGCTCATTGGTGAGGTAAAAAAGCGACCTTCACTTGGCAAATTTTCGAGTTCAGTTCGTAAAAGTGGACGTAATAAAACTTAAGTTAGGTGACATTCACATCAGGAGGTGGCAAAAACCTAGTAACAACAAATGCCGTTGACCGCATGCTTCTAGGTGGTGTAGTTTTTCTGTTGTAATTCAATGACACGTTTTCTGGGACACCCTGTATTGCCAAATACCCCAACTCAGGGCTGTGATTCACGGTGCGGAAGCGGGTTGTAACTGAATTCGCTAGCCAGTAATCTGCAAAGCCCGTCTTCGAATAGAACCGACCCACTTTCTCGGTCTCGATCGTAGTCGGTCTACTGCGGTGGGGTGTTTACTAGAAGCATATAGCTGCTTTAGAGCACCGAATATTCGCTTAAGACTATGTCCAAAGGAGGATCCGGAGTGCTCTCGCGAGTTCATCGGATAATGGAGCATTTTTATTGTAGCTACCTCCATCCATCATTTCAAAGAGATGCCGCGGATCCGAGATGATTGTCACAATAGAGATCTCAACAATGGAGCCACTCCTCAGGGTTTTCCTTCAAAAAGAGGGCTGCAAGGATGCACTATTAAAGGCGCACGTTGCTTTGTTCCTTTCAGCTCCCCCGATCAGCTGGAAGTTTTTGCTAGCGTAGTGCTTCAATGCAAATTGTGTGTATGGTTTAGGATTTTATGGAGGCATACTCGACATGCTATTTGATGAATTACGGTGTATGTCTGAATACTGGTATAAGAAGAAAAATAAACGTATAAAATCATTCACGTACACGCATCATTACTCGATTCATGCGAAGCGCAGACACCTAACTAAATTAAATCACAATATTGTTATCTAGCAGCAGCATTAAAGGGTTTGTGATGCTTTGGGTATGTGTAGGAAAAATATGGACATGGCGGTTCCACCGACGTGGATCCGTCCACTACATGACGGTTAAAGCTGAGTGCTCAGCAACAGCTTGGGGTTGTAGGAGAAATTATGAAGAAATTAAGATACGTATTTGTTGTTGTATTTGTAATTTGTATTTAATTAACCTGCGTATTTGTTGTATCTACGCGTGTTTGTTGTTGCTGCTTTTGTTTGCTGTAGAACTTGCAATGCAGGTTGGCACGGAAACAAAGAACCGTCTGTTATACTTATTCGACATAACCTCGTGCGAACTACCAGAACCCATTTAACACTATAAGGCTACAAGAGTCGTGTCCCGTGAGAAAGAGCGTACTTCATAGATAAACGTCCCAAAGGGCCTCCCGAGTTTTTGGTATACCCTGCGAGACTAGATGCATCCGAATAACCTATTCGATCGTGAAATGTAGATCGTCCTGTTGGGTCGTACTCTTGAGTATGAGGCGATAATGTTCATATCAAGACCAGAGCAGTGGGATACGTTTCGCGTTATCTGCGACAGCACGTTCAGTACAATTCTTGAACTGTATAGATCGTCCCTGTTGTGTTGAAGGCACACATTCTATGCCACAGATTCTATGCCACTATGCAAGCGACAGACAAAGCTAAACTATTCCCATGATCGGTGGCCGGCTGTAGGTTACTCTGAAGCTCGTGTTAAAGCCAGTCTTAAACAAAGGTCAGTTCAGTCAGTTACGTATTCACCGTGAACCAGGAGTCCCAGCAGATAAGATCTCTAAGAGGGTAAGACATTTACATCACCTTTTCACTTTTGAGGGTGAGACATTTACATCACTTTTGTAAAGTGTATGGGACGGATTTAAATGCCATGCCATCCCGCTCCTCGACTGCGTAACGCAGTATATGATAGTATATCGTCCACTACGTTGACTAACGAAACGTCTTCAATATTCCCTTCCAAGTTCATAAGTCCACATTCTACGTCACGTCATACGATTCAGCATGCGGGTGACTTGTACGACTCGGTAAGCTTCAATGCCCTGTGTATTGCGTAGAGCTTAGCAGCAGCGCCCGTGGGGGCCACACCACTCTTTGAACGACCGATGTCAGGTAGCACTACTGCGCCATCGATGTCAACTTTGTTTATGCCCTCTGCTCTTTTAGCCACTCTAAGGAGAGCTGACACGACATTTTAATTTTCGGGCATTTTCAAAAGGTCACCGCTATTTTTGTATGTCTAATACATCTCCCACCGCAGCGTTTCCACTTTTGAAAGCATTCCTGCAACGTTGTTACAAGGATAACGCTTAGCTCATTCTGCGAGTTTTTCTGCTTCTCTTGTGGCGGATCTTCAACTTTGTTAATTAAAAAGGCCTCTAGCGCTAGTAGGTGGTTGTGGTGGTGGGGGATGGAAGGAAATGCCATGATGGACGTATGGAGAAGTCGCGAAGAGTGTTCCGGGGTATAGCCGTAATAGTAGCTGATGTAGTGGAACGTAGAAGCCTCGCAGCACCCAGTTGCATTCTTCCAATTAAAAAAAAATGCAGTTGATGAAACTTGAATGAAGTACGCAACTGGGCGTTCTGAGGCTCAATGTTGTGTTTGTTGCCTCAGATGCTACTACGTTACATGCGAGAAATCCCTCCTTCCACGAGTGTGTTCGTCTCTGTGAACGTGACTACTCTACAATGTGTGAGAGAATGTGTTTATGGTGAAGGTGTTTCCCTGCTTCTTAAGCTGATGTGATGTGATGTGATAGAAACAGAAAAAAAAAGTGGGGATTTAAGTCACGACGAAGTCAGACTGACCAACCCAGACCACTTAGCCGCATTTAGTTGAAATAAAGAAAAAGAATGAGAAAACCCAGTAGGTTGGGGACCGGGAGACAAACATCCCGAACAAGTGGGAACACTTGTCACAAACGAGGGACCACAAAGTCTCACAAAATGTCAATCAGATGAGTTTCTTTGAGGAAACGTAGGAGCGCTTTCAATGCAGCAGCTTGGTGATTGAATGGTGGAGGACCCAGGAGCTTTACAAGGTCAAATGGCCGGGCGTCAGCTTAAGGTTACTTGGTGCGTTGATGAGCAGATAGCCAGCATGGTATAACTGGTAGCGCCTCTGACAGCAAATCGGGGGGTGTTGGTTCGAATCTCACTGCTGGTGCCTGTTCATCAGCTGCTGTTCTGTAATTGGTGCATTGCCACAGCGGTGGAGTCGCGAGTTGTCGCCTCGTGTACTTCGGGCTTTTCGTCCTCACTTTCGCTGAGCCTGAGCGTTGTATAAGGCTCCGGTAGAGGCCATCTCATATGTACATAGCCACAGTGACGAATATGGTCGTCATGTCTATATAGTCACAGTTGTGTAGTCATATGTACAGTCCCATAGTCATGCAACCGTATATATATTGTATTTGTGCATTATAACTAATTCCAACTAGTGTATTAGTGTGTATTAGTATTAGTATTAGTACTCGTAGTGTGCTCTATAGTATGAGTCGTCTAATAAATTTTCTCAACAACAGCTAGCGATTAACTCTTTCATGCGCGAATTCGGGTTGGACGACACCATGTACGTAGAAATAAGCGAGAAATTAATATATATATATATGTCTCTTGAACAGCCGAAGCCAGTGGTTTCCCGACGATCGAAGCACGCACACACCGCAGTATCGAGTGACAGTACCACAATGTCTGTCCTCCTCCCTCTAGTTCTGGCCGCACTCAAAGCGATTGTGTCCTCTTTCCCTGCTGCTGCGTCCTTACCCGAAGTTCAGCACCTTCTTGCTGCGGAAGGAGTGCTAACATCCTTGCATGGACAGTCTTTATAGGAGAGCCACAGTGCTGCAGTGGAACGCGAGGGGCATTCGCAATAAGCTCCCCGACCTCAAGTTGTTTCTTCTAAAATATCCCATTCCCATACTTGCCATAAGCGAAGCGTACATTAAGGACGACTTTAGACTCAGCGGGTACAACGTATTTACATCTGGCAGCCAAGGCGTATCAAGGACTGTGCTTTGTGTTCGGAAGGACCTAACGGCTGCCCAATTACAGGAGCCGCATATTTCTTCCGCTGACCAAGTGAGATGCAAGGTTCGACTGGGCAACATTGTACTTACTGTTGTAAGTTTGTATCTCCCGCCCTCTATTACCTTGTCGCAGCAGAGCATACGGGACATATTTCTTGGGCTACCACCGCCGTTCCTGGTAGTGGGGGACATCAATGCCCACCATCCACGGTGGGGAAGTGCACGTACAGACAGGAGGGGAATAAGATGGGTTGACGTCATCGACGAAATGGACCTGTGTCTGCTCAATGATGGTTCACCAACGTTCCTGCGTAGAGATTTCTCAACTGACGTCCTGGACGTGTCCATCTGCTCAAAAGATGTTTCCAGGAGTCTCTCGTGGTCGACTTATGTCGATGGGAAAGGAAGTGACCATTTGCCCATCTACATTTCATGCGACAGGTATACTGGCCAACCCAGGACCAAATTTGTTAGGTTAATCAACTGGAAGGACTTTCGAACGTCTTGTTCGGAATTGGCGCAGCCGAACATGTCAGCAGAGCAGCTAACCGAAACGCTGACTACTTCTCTTCGATGCTGTTCGCGAACCGTAAAGGTCGCGACAGGACATATGGGAACAAATCCTCGCGTGGAACAACTACGAGCGCAAAGGCGGAGAGCTGAACGAAAGGCTAGACGATCGGGGCTGTTTCAAGACATCATAGAAGCCCGGCATACTGCCAGGGTAGTACAGAAGGAACTAAAGAATGTTGACAGAGAGCGCTGGCGTCAATTCTGCGCAACGCTGTCGCCTTTTACTCGCGCTGCCAGAGTGTGGAGCGTGGCCCGGAGTCTGAGAGAGACCCTCCCAGCCAAAAATCCTTTGGGAGTGCTAGCGCTGTCTCTCATGCGGTCCGAGAACTCTGTTGCGCTGGACTTCTGCAAGATTATATCCGCAAATTCGCAAGCTTCAAACACTGACGTATTCCGCGCTTCCACTTCCGAGATACAGGAGGCGATCTCACGAAGAGAACCAGTGGTGAACGAACAGATGGATATGGACTTCACATTGGGTGAATTCAGAGCCGCGGTGTGCCTGTCACGAGTACAATCGACGCCAGGTGGAGACGGAATCTCCTATCGAGCCATCCGAAACCTTAGCGACGGCTGTGTTTCCTGTGTGATCCATGTCTTCAATACATCATGGAGAAGCGGTGAAGTGCCGCAGTCTTGGAAAGATGCCGTAGTAGTCCCGCTGTTAAAGCCTGGCAAGCACCCATCTGACCTGTCATCCTTTCGTCCAGTTAGCCTGACGAGTTGTCTTGGTAAAGTCTTGGAGCGAATGGTCTTGCATAGACTGGAGTGGTGGCTTGAGGGTCATCGTACCTTCCCCGAAGAGATGGCAGGCTTCCGTCGGAATCGTAGCTCCATAGACTCTGTTCTCGATCTCGTCACCACCGTCGAGCAAGCGAGGAGCCAGAAGGAAATAGTCATGGCAGTATTCCTGGACGTCAAGAGAGCCTACGACACCGTCAGTCATGCCAACGTTCTGCATCTTTTGTTGCAAGCAGGCGTTCCCGACAGAATGTTCTTGTGGCTGGCTGATTTTTTGCGCCATAGAACACTCTCTGTTCGCACAAAAGAAGGAGTCACTTCGAAAGTTGTCTTGACTCAGGGCGTACCACAAGGCAGCGTTTTAAGTCCTATCCTTTTCAACCTTGTAATGGCACGCCTAAAGTCCTGTATCGCCCCTAAAGTCAATATATCTATCTATGCTGATGACGTCTGCATTTGGACTGTTGGGAAATCGAGGCCTGCAATCCTACGCCGTCTTCAGCATTCCCTGGATAACATCTTGCGGTACCTAACGGAGGCAGGCATGGATATATCAACTGAGAAAACAGCAGTCATGGCTTTTACTCGGAAGCATATGCATCGGTATCAGCTCTTCCTTGGCAATACGCCTCTTAGGCTGGTAGCACACCATAGATTCCTGGGTGTCATCCTAGACTCCAACTTGTCCTGGAAGAAACACATCGATCACCTGGACACAAAGGCACACCGGTGGATTTCCGTCATTCGCCACTTTGCTGGGCCGAAGTGGGGAATGAATGAGAAGTCTCTTCTGGCCATCCACAAAGCCCTAGTCCGAGGGACTCTGCTATATAGCCTACCAGTCTTGCACGGAATTTCACAGACGCAAGAACATCGACTGCGGTGTATTCTAGCACGGAGCTTAAGGGTATGTCTTGGCATCCCGAGAGCCGCGGAAACGCGGATGGTGATAGCAGAAGCCCGCGAAATACCCATTGAAGTCTTACGGCAGAGGGAGACCATTCGCCATTACTTGCGCCTCAGAGCACACCACCGCCGCCATCCACTAATAGCAAAAGTTTGTCGCCGGAAGCAATGTAACGCATACAACTGTTTCATGGAAGTGAAACCTAAGGTTCCCCCGTTTTCTGCAAGATCACTGGTGCCCACGACGCCTCCGTGGTCGCTTCCAGTACCATCGATCGCATTGTCAATTCCTGGTCTTAATGTCAAACGAAACCAAGTGCCTACATCAGTACTGAAACAGCTTGCAGCGGATATGATGCACAATCGCTATTCTGACCACACTGCAGTTTTCACTGACGGATCCTCCAGTCATGAATGTTCATCGTCTGCATTTGTTATTCCAACTGACGGTGTGTCACATGGATACCGTCTCTCACACCGCACATCATCAACGTCGGCTGAGTTATATGCTATCCTGTTGTTTCTACGTAAGACGCCCTGTGACGATCCGCGGGCCTGGGTCATCTACTCAGATTCAAAGGCTGCTCTTCAATGTTTAGCCAACATGGGAATACGTGGATCGCTCGCCCCAGTTGTCACTGATATCCTCCATCAGGTTCAGCTTCTAAGCGATCATGGTCATCATATATCCCTGCAGTGGGTCCCGGGTCACTGTGGTTTGAGCGGAAACGAAGAAGCCGACAGAGCGGCAACGGCTGCCCAACAGTCTCCGGCTGTTGTACCAACGGTGTTATCAAGAGGAGACAGGAGGTCACTTCTGAATGAGCTCATTCAGCCACTAGCTCGCCAGCAGTGGAGTCGACACATCACTGACAGGTCTCTCATGTATTCTGTGGATCCCACTATGTCCTTCTCAGTTCCTGACCGTTTACCACGCCATTTCACGTCCCTCCTGCACAGGCTTCGTCTCAACGTTGCCTTCACTCCCCAATTCAAGTGCCGAATCGGATACTGTGACAGCTGCCTATGCTCCAAATGTGGCGTTGAAGCGAACATTGAGCACGTCCTAATAGAATGTAAGCTCTACGAAACGGAGAGGCGGCAACTCTGTGCTCAGCTGAGTGGTGCTAGCCGACAGACGTTCAACCTGGCTGCAATTCTTGGCCCATGTCAGAGCCATGTCCAACACCGTCGAGGACTTCTGATGTTCTTGGAGTTCCTCTTGGCTACCGGCTTGCTCCAGACGCTGTAGGGTCCACCCCTGCATCTCAAGGACCATTGGCGCTTCTTTCATGTGCTTCTTCCTTTTGTGCGACGTATAGCGTTGCGGAACCAGACGACGGGAGTTCGACTTGGACTTGCAACTTCATTTTCATATTTCACATCTCATGCTTCTCGTGTAATGGGGTAGGGTACTGCTCTCAAGCGGTGAATCACCCCAGGCCATAGTCATTATTTAGTTGTTGTTGTTGTTGAACAGCACTTCGTTTTCCTATGTTGGTGAAGATCTGCTCACTCAATCGGATAAGTTGAGAATAACGGCGTACCAGGCGGGATGAAAAATGTATTGAGTTCGTGAATAAATATAATATCGATACTGCCTGTAAATGTTATCCTTTCCAAAGTAATACTAATGATATATATATATACTGCAAGGTACAATACTACACACAAGGTAATACTAAAAGGTAATAGGTAAAAATAGGTAAAAGGTGATACTACAAGGTAATACTAAGAGTGACAAAGGGCATAGCGTATGTCCATCAATTTTTTTTTCGTGCTAACGCCGCGAAGCAACTGTGGCTTTGAACGGCGTACAGACGCGGGCAGATGAAGAGAGGGTAGTAGGAAGGAGAGGGAGTCAGGGGTTAGTATGCGTCCTGGACCGACTTCAAGGGGAACCGTGCCGACATTCGTCTGGAAAGACTTTCAAGGGAAATCCCCAGACAGCACAGCCGGAGCTGGGATTCGAACCCGCGTCACCTCCCAGTCTCGGCGTAGAAAGCGATCCTCCCAACCAGTATGCCGCGGTAGTTGGTGCGACCATAAGCAGAAATGGCAAGCGGCACGTGAACGCTTGTGAACTTCCCGGCTACGCAAGGCTTGTTCATTTTCACCGGAGTTCAGGTGTGAGACTTTCCATTCTCTCTTTCTCTTTGCGTACGCTGTTCTCAGTTTGTTGTGCTCTCTTTGGGTCTTTCGTATTATTACTGGTTCGTTACATAATACTGTACTCACCGTGGCACATAATTCATCATTTCTTCGAAGAGAACGTCGCGCTCATCTAATTCCGTTGTTGCTGCTGCTGCAGTGAGTGCTCAAGGAAATTTCACTAGAACACTGACACGAGGAAGAACTGAGAGACTATAGGGGACCCACGCACGCTATAACGCACGTTTGTGTAAAAACGTGTCGGATTACTCATAATAAAGGCGAACTGCGTGGGGAGTATTTTCCATTTACTCGAAAGAGATTCTCATTCAGAGTAACTGCGTGAGTGTATGTGGTCCAAGTGTGCCCAACCCATCATTTGTCTTCCCAAGCTGAAAGCAGCGAACACTATCCATCACAGAGCTCCGTACGCCTTCCCACACCCATTATGCATTTTACGGAAGTTCTAGAGAAAGAAGTCAAGCAAGCATTCAAGGTTATTTATAATGTTCCTTCTATGCACTACTTCACGTTTGTTCTATCGTCTTTCATGATTCATTTGGGCAGAGTTGGCGTTTCTGATACACTGCCTCGGTGTTTGTGAATACCATGTCGAGAATATAGGTTGCAAAACTTGTCAAGTAAAGGTTGTAGGATGAAGGTTACGACACCCCTAAATGTAGTGAATCTTTGCACGAATGGCATGTCCAGGTTTATCGTTTTCGAAAGATGTCCCGTCGAATGCGTGCTTTCCCACATCGGAACTGTTATTGCTATTGTTGTTGCTATTCTTGTTATATATTAACGCTATTACAAAGCATATTCAAGTGCAGATTCGTCTTTTTGCCGATGATTGTTTAATCTTTACTGATATTAAGTCAATACCGGACCAACTACTTTTGAATAATTGCCTCGCCAGGATCAACGACTGGTGCAAGACTTGGCAAATGGAATTGAACTTTAAAAAGTGTTCATATATGCACGTTACGCGAAGAAAAACAGTGCAAACTTTCCAGTATTTCATTGACGATTATAATTTGTTGCATGTAAGGTCTTGTAAGTATCTTGGTGTCACCTTGACTGATGATCTCAAGTGGAATATGCATATTGGCAACATTGTAAGAAAGGCGACAGGTAAATTATAGTGTTTGAGGCGCCATCGTAGACTTGCCACAGCCAATACGAGATTAAGAGCATACAGAGCATTGTGTTTGCAGAGAGGGGTGTTAAACCGCTTCAGCTGCGGTACCCTACCACATTGCCCGGGAGTTGGCATATGTGGGTGTGACACGAAGGTGTATAGAATGTACACAGATACTACTGCGGAGGGTTCTATAGTTCCTCCAGTAGGCGTGTGCTCCTTAGGAAGCCCATAATTGAAGAAAGAGTACACTGCTGGTATACCGGTTTGCTCGAAGGTACAGGGACTCGTAACGGCGCTCTATTTTCAATGGCTTCTAGCTGGCGGTGAAAGGGGTGCGCATCCCTCTCTCTCTCTCTCTCTCTCTCTCTCTCTATATATATATATATATATATATACAGATAGGGGAGAAAAGACACCAGAGACTGAAGTAGGGAGTAGGGGAAGTTATTTATTAAGCTGGCATTTAAACTAAGGGTCTGGGGAAGTCTACGTTTCGGCGGAAACTCCGCCTTCTTCGGGACTGAGACGAAAATCTATGTACAAGGTCTTTTAAAAGGTTACAAAAGTGTCGTCACAGTTGGTACAATTCCACTGCGAGGCAGTCGTCAGTGAGTCATGTTCTGGAAGATTCCGGAAGGTTCCTGGGTCATCGGCCGGGGAGATTACGTGTCAGAGTCTTGGGTCGCGCTCGTTGAAAACCTGTTGTCCGGGGTGTTCTTAGAGTCATTGTGTCCAACTGTAAAGAAAAGAAGAAAAGAGGCAGCGGGCACTCCGAGGACATACAGAAAAAAAGTTATCCGGATATGCTTCTTACAGTTGATAGCACTCCTTTATCCTCATTTATTAGAGATTGGAATTTGTAGATCAAGTACGATTCGCGTTGCTCTCTGCAGCGATCGGATGTGAAATTTGACTCTAAAATAAAAAGTGCGACGTTATTAATGGAATGACCGGGTCGACTAAAATGGCGAGAAACCGGGAGGCTACCTTTTTTCGAAACATCTGATCGGTGGTTATTGAATCGAATCCTGAATAACATCCTCAATAACCACCGATCAGATGTTTCCAAAAAAGGTAGCCTCCCGGTTTCTCGCCATTTTAGTCGACCCGGTCATTCCATTAATAACGTCGCACTTTTTATTTTAGAGTCAAATTTCACATCCGATCGCTGCAGAGAGCAACGCGAATCGTACTTGATCTACAAATTCCAATCTCTAATAAATGAGGATTGAGGGGAAAAAGCCATTAAAGAAACAAGTAAATGACACTAGACGTGTTTGAAATTCAATATTACAGATTAAGATGGCTTCCATGGCTGCACGCAGGGAAATGAGGAAAAGCCATTAAAGAAACAAGTAAATGACACTAGACGTGTTTGAAATTCAAAATTACAGATTAAGATCGCTTCTATGGCTGCACGCAGGGAAACAGATACTCATGGAACGATGCGACAGCACCAGAGGACACGTGTTTCGCCGTGTTTGCTGCTCGTCAGCTCTGGGTATCTGCGCATCGTTCGGAATTGGCAAACCAGGGGTCGCTCAGTGAGAGATATACACCTGGGAGGGTGACTGAGCGCTTCTCAATCCCACAGTGCAAGCCAGTGAATTATAATGAGGTGAAAAAAGCCATTAAAGAAACAAGTAAATGACACTAGACGTGTTTGAAATTCAAAATTACTGATTAAGGTGGCTTCTATGGCTGGACGCAGAGAAACAGATACTGATGGAACGATGCGACAGCACCAGAGGACACGTGTTTCGCCGTGTTTGCGGCTCGTAAGCTCTGGGTAGCTGCGCATCGTTCGGAATTGGCAAACCAGGGGTCGCTCAGCGATTGCTTTGTGGATTGCTTTTGCCCACCTGAGGGTTCTTTAACGTGCGATGAAAGCTCATCACACGGCACCCCGTATTTAATGTCCCTCGCGGAAGACGGCGTGTCTAAGCAACTTGTAACCTGCCACCAAGTTGCTGGCGTCCTCGGCCGGGTTCGAACCCGCGATCTCGGGATCAGAAGACTAACACGCTACCGACTGAACCACCGTCTATATATATATATATATATATATATACACACACATACTTTTTTTTTTCATTTGTGACTGCGGCCTGCTGTGCAACAAAACACAAGAACCTTGTTCAGCAGGTGCCGCTTGCGTCGATTTCCGTCGTATGAATGTGTGTATGAGTGAGCAAAAAATGTAAGAGTGAAAGGAGGGTGAGTGGGAGTGAGTGACTGGTTTGTCGTCCCTTCAGATGACGCACCCCGAAAGTCGCTGGAGAGGCGTGTTAGCTTAGCTCAATTGGTAGAGCCCTGGACCGGTAATCCAGAAGATGTGGGTTCGATCCCTACAGCTGGCTAACCTTTTCAGTGTCTTTGATCTTTCATCACAAGAACTGCTGCGACGGAACGACAAGCACATCTGACCTGTAGCGCTCCAGAAGATGTGGGTTCGATCCCTACAGCTCGTGAGAGGCATCTGATTGCTCATCCTCCACTCCTTCAAAGAGCGTGTCAGTGACGCTTCGTGACATAGCTCGGCGCGGCCGAAACAGGTTTACCAGAGTAGTAGGGAATTTTCGGAGGCCAACGGGAGCGTAATGGTGCTCCCCACGCAGGCCTCGTGCCACTCATGTCACGTGACGAGATCGGGCCAGGTCAGTAGCTGCTTTCTGTGGGTGTTTTTCTAAATCTTGTTGCGTAGTGACGGTAGAACCGCACAGCGAAAACACTGATAGACTGCTTGATAAATGAAACGGGGTTTCGAACCAGGTAATGTCACCTTCCTTGCCCCTTTAAGAGCGTGTCGTTCCCTCGTGTATCGTAAAAGAAACAAACAACAACTTTATTGCAAGATGATGAATGGGGAGTTTCATCGCCAAAGGCGGTACTCTACCCCATTGCTGGTAGGGACAGGGGAAATGGAATAATGAACCCCTTCACAATAAGGATCGAAGTCCTATGGTATCCAGAAAGGTGAAGAGAGCTTTGAGGGCAGAGCGTTGGTGGGCTGGATGTGGCCAGGGACTAGGCAATTGTTTAAGAGAGAGGGGGGCGAGAGTCCAGCTTGTTAAGGGATCCGGAGACTACGGTTCGGGAATGTTGGTAGTGTGGGCAATGGAGAATGTGCTCTAGATCTTCTACAGCACCGCAGTGATGCATTGGGGAGAGTCAACTTGTCTCAAGCGGTAACGCCACTGCGCTGTAAAAGCCACACCGAGGCGCATTCGATGAACTAATGCGGTAAAAGAAACAAACAGAACACATATAGTATTCACCAATGAAAATCCTGTGCATAACACAAGCTGCAGTATTGTTTACACACAGAAAACGAAGTATTGTTCGACCGCATCTTATAGTTTATGATCAGGGCGGATCCGTTGCGAGGAAATCTGAAATATTTGATTTGTGGTTTTAATAGCTTTGGAGTAATATATGTTCCAAGATGTCGATGTCAAGTAGCACTGCATCGGGGTCTTCGTTACCGTCTACGCCAACAAAGGCATGAGCAACCATTCCTCTGAGTCATTAAGGACTGTGGACCCAGTACATCTACTTCTAAAGAGAGTCCCCTATTAACCCACTCGGCCATTTCCTGGTTGACGGGTGGAAGGATTCTCCTGATATCGAATGCGAAGTTGCTTTTTCTTTCCGGATGTCAGGTCCGCCCGCTCGCGTTTTGCATTGCCATACGACAGCACCAGGTTCATATAGGTCTGTTGCAGTGACGTTTGCATATCGCCATTTCGGGCCCATGCCGCCACGAACCTAACAGTAGGTAGTTTCATTGGCGTGTTTTGCATGGTGTTTCAAGCGGCATGGCGCCAAGGAAAGGTACAAAATCTGACGGAAATCCACAGAAAAAGCAGTGCATCTTGCCGAGTGCGAACAACTCGAAACCATGTCTTTGAAAGTGCCGCCGTCGTCTGCTAACTACCGCGCGTTGCATATTTTGGGGCGCAGACGTTGCTACTCACACGCACCACCTGGCCCGCGGAAACAGATCTATGACCAGTTTCCAAGTGGCGCTGTCATTTTGCGTATAATATGCGATGACACAAATACCATAATAGTTATCCTGGAACTGGGTGCGTAGCTTGGACATGCGCCATCCGAAACCAGAGCCTACATGTAGGTTAGGGGAGTAGCACTCGTTCAAAAGTCAGCGTCCATAACATTGAGAGAAGAAAACACGTCTCCACCCGTATTTAGGCAAAAAGAAGACACAATAATCGGGCGTTATCGGGCCCTCCAACGGTCGTATCAATGAAGTGGAGTTACTTGGTGAAGGAACGGTTCTCAAGCAAAAAAAAAAAGTAAATAAACAAAGCACTGGTGTCCGACTATCGAAAACCTTTTTAACGGGGTTCGACTATACGTAAAGGAATAATGCTTGTACAGTTGATGCTGTCATGACCTTGGCCGACCTGTACCGTTTGTACCTACGTTGCATGTTTGCCAGTTTGAACGTTTTCATTTGGTGTCTTTGGCACAGTTGAAGTGCAGATGTACAACTGAGGGATGAGGTCTGCCCCTGCAATTAGCAGCAACAACGGCAATGGTTTCAGGTCAGCAGCCTCCTATAACCAGAATGCAAATTTTGAGTGTCCCATCGCATGTTTGTAAACAGAGCAGTTTCGAAAACCCTGCCTACCTCGGCCGTTATCGGAGTAGCCTATGCTTATATCAAGTACGCAAAGACGAGTTGCCTATTACAGTAAGGAGTTGTAACTGCCATTACGACGTAACATAGTAATGGCACACGGTCTATTTACCGAGATTGCGCCGCGTTTGAAGGCACCCTGTTTGCGTTTCAGGGACATGGCGGGACAGAATCACAGTACAAAGAACGGAGCAACGGCTTGCTTTTCTTTTTCAATAAAGTAGATGCCTCACTTCAGTCATTTAAAATTTACATTAAGCACGTTACGTAGCATTCGGATATTTATCTCCTATACACTTTCTTTGGTCCTCCTACCAATGCGAAGCCACGTGTGGACATATCATGGTTCCTCCATTGAGCAGAAACGTAGCTCTCCTCTGGCAGAGACGCCTTTCCTGCCGCATACGACCTAATTGTTCTAATAATACCCTGACTGTTTTTGTTTCGTTCCCGTAAAAGAGTACAAGCGGTACGTGTTGACAAGCAACACGTGCACCCGTTGTCTGCCTCCTTCCCCATTGAGAGAAATGGAGTAGGCTCTTTCTTTGCTGACTTGTCGTCGACCGCTACGTTGCTCGTGAAATATTCAGCGGCTATCGAGCGGCAACCATCAGCAGCTGTTCCGACCAGTGAGCTCCGTGTTTTACGGCGGACGTGACTGGTTGTTGAAATTCTCTAATTTCGCCGGCTGGGCAGGCGGGGCGTACACGCTCTTTCCACAAGTCACCTCCTTAACGGCCTGTTGGCACCGCCGTATATTTGGCTTTCCGGTCGGGCATTCCTTCTATTTCCTCTATGTTTGCCTTCTTACTTTCTCTCTAAATTGTTGGGTTTCGGTGCACAATGTGCGAATGGGGGGCACAGTGTGTGCACGCATGTGCGCTTTCTTTCCTATGTGTCCTGCGACTGCGGTAGTTGAATTCAACGTTAATTCAGTGTAACGGAAACATTATTATGGAAATCTAATAAAAATTCTTCCTAACAGCTCCTCGGGAAGATATACGTAGACCGTCAAGAGAGCGATTGTGAAAACATCGAGACTGAGCTAACCGGTTTTCATGTACTTTGAAGAAGCATTATGATGTCACGACGGAGGAAGGGACAGGTCACAGCTTTCGAAACTTGAACCGTAAGAGGGCAAGGGGACAATTACTATGATGCTTCGTGTTTTGGACGGTTGATGATGAGGCCCTTAGTTGAGACGCTTTCATTAGTCTCGAAAATTACACTTCGGCTTTGGTTTACTGATATCGGACCTTGACCAGTGAGAAGGCTGTCATGCACCATGGAACAGAATATTTCTTATTATGTGGCGTCACCTGCTACTCGAGGCATGATAAATTGGCAGTAAACACGCGTTCCCTTTTAAGATAACAATTAGCTCCGTGTAACTTATTGCACAATTAAAGTCCGCACTGAAACATTCGCTTATAAAATTGCTGCCGCACTCGAATTCCGTAACAATATGAAACATTCTTCCCCTTGTATGCATACGAGAAACACATGCGAACAGAATGAAATTGCGCGAGTCTTCATGAACACTATACGATTCTAGGTAACCCGGAAAGCAAGCGCACTCGGCTCACACACAGTACATGTCAGCTTGCCTTTGGCGACCGCTTCATTTTTGCAAGCACTGAGATATTGCCCAGTCGATTGGCCCAGACAAGCCGTTGTTATTCCTCGCTCTCGTAGCGTCACTGGGGCTTCCTTGCCGAGAGAAAATATAGCGTATATATGATCGGAGTGTGCAAAGAAGCTTCTGTTCGTCCGTCCATGATCGGTCACAGGGCGTTTTCTCCACATGTACTCTCTGGGCGAATGTGTATCCTTTGATCAGAGCACCAATTACGTCCTCATAGCGCTCCATGTCATTGTCGGATTCGCAGAACAAAGAAAATGTTGAGCAGTATATTGTAGGATGTTTTGTTCTTCCTACTCTAGTGTCTCCCAGGTGAGGAGGAGCAGTGAGTAGTGTCATGAACTTTTTGGCCACTGCTTATAATGCAACTAAATAACGAAATGTCCCTCAAAATTATGGAAGATTAATTCTCAGCTTCCCTTTTGTGTGGTACGCAAGAACCCGCGTTAACACTTGTGTAACAGATCTTCATAAATATTCGTTAATTCGTAACGCTTTTTTCTGTCATCTCTTAATGGTTGGTGCAGATCTACTTTCGCGTAATTTACGTGAGAAAACCCCTCGTTGCGATCGGTGACTGGAAGGTGAACTAGGTTCGAACACCACCTCTCGTATCTAGGTATTTTCCTGGGTTTTCCTGAAACCATATACGGCAAATGTCAGGATGCTTCGCTATGAAGTCGCCACAGATCACATCACCATCCCCCTTCCCCTAGCAGCGCGTCGTCATAGCAGGCCGGCATGTTCAAGACGAAAAGCTTTACAACGGAGCATGAAAGATAACATGCAAAGGCACTTAACTACACGTCTGCCCCATTGTGTCGTAATCATGTTCCTTGCATTTGTAGCATTAATTCCTCTCGACTAATCTGCCTTTCTTAAGTAATTTTCGTTGCGTAGCCCATGTTACTATCTTCTCTGTGTACCTGAGCCACAGCCATCATTACGCTCATTAGAGACCGATGATGGAACAACGCATTCATGTTCGTTCGCCAATAACGCGATTCCTGTGCCCGTTCTTTCGCACGCTTATCATACACCCAGCACGAAACCCGCAAGGAAGCACCAATCGCTACCATCTCTAAACAAAGCGCTGTAAATATTCCCTATCTCCCGATGCGATCTCGGATAAACTGCACTTTCTTTGCTTCCCGTTGCTGTGGCAACAAACTATTCCTATCTGTTGCACGCAAACAAGAAGAGAGCCTCAATATATATTCGCCACCCTGACAGCCAGCATGGGCACAAAGAGAGCGGAAATTTATGTTTCTCAATTCCTATTCACGCAACTTCTGAAGTGCCGCTACTGTTCAAAGGCTCACGTTTTTACTGCGGTTGAAAAAAGTACACGCAAAGAGAGGGTGCGCGAATGGCAGAGCCTCGCGAAATACGTGCGATATCGCTACAGACATAAAGGCCATTACGACTACAATGTGTTGATAAGAATTTCTTTTGAAAGCACGCAGTTTGGTGCACTTTGTACGGCACGTAATTTGGTTTCGAGTTCACTTTTATTGGCAGCACTATCGTCTAAAGTTTTAACCGAACGGCCGTCCGTATAACTTCGAATTGTGGGTCTCGTTTATTAATCGCTCTTCTTTGCGCGCTTTGTTCGTTGTTTGGTTTACGCGTTTGGGTACCCTCGTACCCGTTTTATACCTTTGTTCATTCTCCTTTTGTACGCTATTACTTCCACAAAGCTTTCCTTGTATGCTGGCACAGTCATGTGTTGGCTGTATTGAAAGTGTAAGGAAGGCTCGCTGAAAACAGAATAATAGCAGGAAATGTAGGTGTTCTACGCAGAGCTTAACGGGCGAGTTTTTCATGAATTAAGTAGAAATTGGAAATTGGCGAAGTCGATAATCGAAAACGTTGGGTATCATTACAAGTAAGTTAAAACAGCACCAGATACACGATCGACGGAGCTGGCAGGGATGTAACTTTGCAGTTATCCCACTTTGATTTTCGAAAAACATGAATTTCACTACGAGAAACACGACTTACATATATTTTTAGTGTTTCGAAAACTTCTAGTATCACTGTTGATAGTTGGGGTAGTTGACAAAAGACAGGCAGCAAAAAGACAGGGACACATATAGTGAACAAGAAGACTGCAAACTCACAACGGTTGTGAGTTTGCAGTCTTCGTGCTGTGTCTTCCTCTATGTGTGTCCCTGTCTTTTTGCTGCATAATATCTACAATGTTCTAGCATCACTTTTGCCCGATGACGTGTCTTTTGCCACCTACACAAACCATATACACTAATCTTCTGTTTGTTCTCTCTATTTCAGGTAAGTTCCCCTCTCAGACGCTTGTCATGCTCCAACGAGTAATGCATTCTCCTGGACGGTAAGGGTTCAGTAATGTCCCTGTACTCATAGACTGATTAACGATCAGAAAGACCAGTAACTAACTAACTGGAAAAGCTGTTCCCGTGCTCCTTGCTAGCGCACTATCAATTGATGTGTGCGTGTCGCAGGCTACGATAATGTCTGAAAAGGATTATATGTCTGTGGGACGGTATGCTATGTTTCATGTTACGTACCGCTATATTAAAATATTTACCAGTTTCACACCGTTTTCCGACGAACAAGGATTGTCTTTTACCACAGCACTGGCGCATAATGACACCTGTTGTTGTTGCCCCAAAAAAGCGCACAGCCAATCAATCAATCACCAAACACGCTACGGACTACATTACGAGCTCCCAACGTTTCTTGCCTCGTACAATTACGACTACGAATTTATTACGAATTTGATAGCTGGCTGCAGAGGTCGGCTGCCTCGCAGAGCACCGCACTAGTGCAGGCAAAGCACGCTTTACAGGGTACTTCGTTCCCTTGCTCTTTTTTCGTACGCGGTGACCAACCACCCTCAACCTCACAGTATTGAGCTGCTGTTGGAAGCATACAAAATTTCACAAACCCCTTTTTTTCACTCGAATAGATCTCCTCGTGGCCAGATTCCTGGATT
Organism: Ornithodoros turicata; assembly: GCF_037126465.1. Taxonomy (NCBI): domain Eukaryota; kingdom Metazoa; phylum Arthropoda; class Arachnida; order Ixodida; family Argasidae; genus Ornithodoros; species Ornithodoros turicata. The sequence continues at coordinate 99,939,334 of NC_088202.1, forward strand.
CATGAGTCTGCGGCAAGGCACTGGTATACGTGAAAATATCCTGAATGGACAATATCCGAATCAGTGGTGAAACAACTGCAGCTAAAATGTGAGAGACTTATCAGAGAAACTCAGAAAAACTATACATTGAATACTAATCTGCTGATATTCAGTAATAAATCGGTATCCCTTTGTCCAAACAGAGCCCTATCTAATTTAGCGGCATTTTGTTACTACGAATTGCCATCTAATAGCACGATGCTTGGTTGCGGTTCCAGTTGCAATGTAGAGAGTGTTTAGGATATGAGCATCAAGTTCGTTATGTCGTTTAATGCGATGTCCCTCCTATGTTCAAGCTTCGATGGGCTGCTGCACCCAAAATGTCTTGAAATGTACGTGTACGTGTGTATGCTTAAAGCTGGAAAGTGCCACACCAACAATACCGAATCGAACGATTTCATCGTCATACTACTTTAGTATGCAGAATTTACTGCACGCTCCGTATACTGCGTGCTACAATGTGGATGATAAGTTCTAACATTTAGCACTGATCTAAGCTACTTGTCTCGTCTGATATGACCGCCAAAAGGTAATAAACCATTAGTCTACAAATCCGTGTGTGATCGTTCCGGTTCTCCGTCAATATCTAAATCAACTGCGAACTGCGAATCAACTGCGAATATTTAAGTTTAGCCCAGAGCTTTGACTTTGTATGACTCGCATTGCGGTGAAAATGGCAAGAATCACAGTTAAACAGTCATCCAAAAATCAGACCCGCAAAACCCGTCGAAGATCTTCTGACATGTGTTCTCTTTCCAAGTTTCCATACCCTCTGCGCAGCCAAAGACTTATCGGAACAGTCGTTGCCCCCGTCACGCTATCGAAGTACGACATCGTTAGTGTCGACATCGTAGCTTTCTAGTTAACAGCAGGAAAACTGCGTACTTGAAAGGAAAGAATAATGAGTCGTGCCAGCCGAAAATTAAATCTTGACACGCTCGCCAGATTAGGAGCAAAACAAAAATATAACGCCGTTCCGCTCTAGACAGGGTAGCGGGCTTCAATGTCAACAAATTTCTCATGACCGTAGCAGGCTTATCGCTTTTCTCTGCTACGTTCCCTCCCAAAAGACCCTGTTTGAACCATTCAGCGAACACCGCTCAAACACTGCTCCGGCGATGTTACTTGCACAGTGTCTGATTTATACGTCGGGGGAGCTAAAACAGACGCAGCGTATGTTGTTGTTAGCGCTGTGCGCAGGGAGCAAGTTACAAGAGCAGCTATGAGCGGCAATGAGATACTGTCTCGGATCGGACACAAATATGTGCTGCGTTTTCTAGGAACGTGTTCATAAATATTGTAGCCGTTAATTCGCTTTCCGTCATTAAGTTCCAAGGATACACACGTTGTCGTATTAAAAAGAAGCACGTGTGAATTACGAGTGGTTGCACGTCTAGTGACAAGAAGTGCTTCGACATTGCAAGCAAATCAAGTTGCAGGATCATCATCGGACTGTGTACCTCCGCAGCGTGTTTTAACGAGTTTGCTGAGGATAGCTAATGTGTCGTCTACTGAGCTCATCCTCGACAACACTGAGCGTCTAGTTGTTTTTGGAGTAGGATACCGAAGTAAACTCTGTTCTTCATGCTCGCAAACGCATGACAAAACGGAAACCGTCAAACGTAACAGGTTTCAAGAAATTTAACATAATCGGTTTCGTCTATAGCAATCTGCAACTCTTTCGCCAATATAAGGTTACGTTTTCCGCAAGATTAAGTGCGTGAAGCTATCTCCGTATCTGACACGATATTAACAAATTTAACATTACAAACCTGTGGTCAAGAAATTGTCTAGGATTGGAACTTATCCTGTTTTATTTTACTAAGGTCATTGTATGCGGCTGTTGGTACGTATCGGGACAACATACCTACGCACGCAGCACAGACATATGTTGTATGTGCTCTGTCTATGTCTGTGTTGACTGAGGAAACGACAGGACAACTGCTTATTCACAATTGGTGACATTCTGCTATGGCGCACCGCTTCAATACGAAGAACACACCGCACATTCAAGATTCGACATTCATTGCAAGCAGTCGAGCCAGTGACAGAAAAACAGTTGGCATGTCTTTTGTTCAGTGTGTGTTGTTTATGCATCGTTTAAGGTAGATACGCTTCGTCAGATTATTTCTACATGTATTCACCTTGAGGTGAACCCTCTTCGGCAGTTGTATTATGAAAATGTGTTCTTAATTACGAATACTCATTTTCTTATTTTCTTGTTGTTGTTTTTTTCATATTTCATGTAACCAATACATACCTTTCTCTTTTTCCTTCTGTTTCTTCTTTATACGCGCTCTGCAACTCTTGTATCTCAAACGGAGCTATTTCCTTGGATTCGTTTACGCACGACGACTCCTGTTGCGTACTTCCCTTTCTTCTCTCCGGGAGTGTTGCTCGTTGGAAAAGATTTCAACGATGCTGTCTGTGTTTTTATACCCGTCCGTGAAGCCAACGACGTACACTTGGGAATAGCGGAAGAAACAGAGAGGAAGCGAAGTTGGACGAGGAACATGTTTCACTTACTGGAGTCAGAGCGGCATCCAGGGCTGCGGGTCTTAAGGGAGATTTGGCCGCCTTCGGAGGAAAGCCGCTTCGCCATTTTGGTTTGCGTGGATTGCGAGTAGTTAGTTGTCTTCTATTCACTGCTGTCAGTCGATTCTCTGGGCTACGTTCGAGAAAGTGTCACGCCTTTCCATTCGAAACAATGTGGGACAACTGGTAGAAGATAGAGTAGTATGTTCGATATAGTAGTACGAGAGTACGTGCCCCATGCGTGAGTGACAACTTCTGGAGCAGTGATTACGCTATGGCTATGGAAGCAGAAAGGATGCGTAAGATTCTGTTGTCAGTGATGGTGTCTCTGACTGACGTGGAGACTCAGGGCGAGGCAAAGCTGTATAACGGTGCTTTGCGCCGAGGCCATTGTATTTTTTAAAATGCTGTGTTAGCGCTGCGAAGCAACTGTGGCTACGAGCGGCGTACAGAGGTGGGCAGATTGAGAAAGGACAGCAGGAGGGAGTGGAGCACGGGGGGGGGGGGCGGTTAGTATGCGTCCCGGGCCGACTTCAAGGGGAACACTGCCGACATTAGGCATGGAAGGTCTGCCGCACAATCCAGGGCTAACCTCAGACATGGTGCCGGTGCCGTGATACGAACTCGCGTCACCTCCCAGCCTCGGCGTGGAAGGCAATCATCCTGGGATAAGAAAAAAAGTACCATGACCAATTGCAAGCTAAATTGACGCTGCCCGTAGGAGCCATGTGCTGCATCAGGTCTCCCGGTACCATTTGGTTTTTAGGTTGTGGATGGCGCTCTGACATGAAGTTGGTCAGCGTCAGTTGGTCAGCGTCCGCTTCTTGTGCTTCTATGATGCACGCTGAGAAGCTGAGAATGGCACAAGTTAGATGTGAGAGGTAGACACCATGGTTATACGCCAGCGTAGTATGCACTGCTTGGAAGAACTAAACGACTATGAATTGCAGCTAGCACACGGACGGACTATTGGAGATAAACCGCATTGTTTATCCGCATGAAACCGGGCGCTAACCTTAGCCATGGTGTATGCTGCACACAGTAATTCTTTCTTGCACGTTACGCTTACGCAACTGTTAATCGGCTTTGCTTAATTTTCTCCAGGCAGAGAGATTTCTGGAATAGGATGCCTGAAAACAAGCTACTCACAACGTAAGCCCTGTAATGCCCGCGGCGGCGTCTCCCCGCGCACCGCTTATAGAATGTGGTTTTCATAAAGAGGAGCGGTGTGCTTGCATTCTTCGGTGCGGCTACATACCACGACCTACAAAAGAAATGAAGAAAGGAAAAATCGCCATTTGTAAAAGTATTGCTATAACAAACAAACACTTTGGTTGTTTTTTAGTTGTTGTCGCAGTTGTCAGTGTTTCGTCCGTGCGCAGACGACACGCTCACACAGATTCTCTCCGGCCGCGAAGGCGAAGGCACCCTGCTTTCGAAGAATACAAAAAAAAAGAAGGAGAAGAAGAAGAAGATTAGGCACAATGCAAACCCAAAGCGCGGTTTGAGGTCTGGAGGTGTGCTGTGGCGACGACGCTATTTCTTTTGGGTCACGAAAGCGCTTGGCTCCCCTATTCTAAAGCACGGAAATAGATGTATGGTTGACCCTCCGCAAACCTTTCATTTGACGTCGCTGTTCATCAACTCCAGAATCTATCCAAACAGCGCGTGTGGGCGTGGATATATAAGTGTGCACTACAGCGGTGCACGAAACAAATTCACTAATGCATCGTATATCCTCGTTATAGACAGCTCCTCACACAAAAGTGGCGTGCGTGACACGCTGCCACCGCTAAAATATACACTGGATAGAAGTATGAGCGATTTGCTGCCTTACACGGCGAGGCGTTTCGGCGTCTCCTCTGTCTTGTTAGTAAGCCCGAGAAAAATGGCTTGTTTCTCGAATGCCCTTTGACGAGGTATAGCCAGCCCTTGTCGCTGCATAAAGATTTCAGGCTTTACTTTCCGCTCCTTCACATGACAACGCTGCCTCCATTTTACGAAGTCATCAATTTTTCGTGCCATTTTTCGTTTTAGAAATCAACGTCCCACTTCGGTACACAGAAAGAAGTTTTTACAGTTTTGAATGTCTACTTTTCAACGTATATTCTCTTCGTTGGGCTTTATGCAGGACTCGAACCTCCTGAGGTAGTATTATATCTTCATATATTAGAAGGCCTTTCTTCCGGCTCGTCCATAGTGATACCCGCATCGTGACGGCGCGCCAAAACTTCGCGTTATCAATTTTACTTGTGAGACATTGCGAGTTTCAAAGTGTTATGGAGAGCGTGTAGACACATTTGATGGAGGTGTAAAAGTAGACACCATTTCCCTACAGTTATGCGCATGGTATTAAAAACCCTTCTACCTTGGAAAGCATCTTGGTCGATGCTTTACGAATGAACTGTGCATGAATTGTAAGCGCTGCGAAGGCTAGGATTCCCAGAGCATGAACACGAGTATATATCTCATTTAGGTTTAGCTTTATTCTATTTTTGTTTTCGTCATTGGGTTTATAACATTAGGCTTTCACAGTTGGTCATTACACTGCAGTGTTCTGCAGTTCTGCACGACTCCTTTCACAAACACATTGTGAACCGTGCTGTTGTTGCCTTTGCACTTAGCCGTTGTTGTCGTTGTTGCCTCAAGTGATGCTCGTTGGCCACAAGAGCTACAACATAACTTTGTGGCTCAGATGCTGTCAGAACTAACGCCTTCTTGCGGTCCATTGACCCATTGATGGCCTATGCTCTGCGTATTCGTTCATCACAGAGGGAAAAATCTATACTCCACTGACTGCGCTTGAACGTTTCACGAACTCCGCTGCTTTTGTTCAAAATAGGCCAATGTGCTTGGATACTGAATAATCGGTCCGACTTGCAATACTGAAGCGGATACGTTTCACCTCATCAACTCCATCAACTGCTATGGGACACACCGTACCGCACTCCGCTACCACCTCGTTAAAGATGGGGTATCATGGGTTCTCACCATCGCTATTTCTTCGCCCTACCCAACACGGTTTGATTTCCTTTCTTTTTTTCTTAATCAATATACCCCCCCCCCCCCCCCCCCCAACACGGTGAAGTATTGGATTATGGCGGTATCCAGGTGCCTCAGGGAAACTAAACTTCTTTGCAGGCTTTGATGGCTCCAGTGAGCAGTGAGAGAACAGTTGCACTTATGGTTACCCATCATGCTGTTTTCGTTCCATTAGTTTCCTTTTGTTTTCTTTTTTTAAATGGAGAAGCAAGTCGACTCATGCATGACTAACCTTTGCCGTCATTATTCATTACTCGTCCAAATAAACGTATCCCCCTGCCAAGGTGTCTAGCAATGTGCTTCGGTGTTAGAGAACGAAAACACACACACACGCACAAGTGACTTCCGTAATCGTTCCTCAGAACGTCGTTGATCTTACGAAGCCCGTGATAGAAAATATGATTGCATCGAAACCCTGACACTTTCATTCGGCATCAGTCTGTGCCACATGAAGGCGAGAAGGCCTACGAAATATCAGTGTCGTTGACACGGTATTACGGACCCTATCAGGACCCCCTGCATATTGCCACATCGTCGTCTTTCTGCGATTGATTCGATTCATCGGCGAGCATTGGCAACCGAGTTATCGCAGTCACGTACGGATGGAGCAGCAGAAAACATCTATGAGGAGGATATATATAGATACGTATCTGTGAAAGGTTCTGCGTTGCAGACGGTGAAGCTAACAGCAGAAAGAATCGAAAGAATGGTCCGCCCGCGCTCCTTTCACGTTCCCCCTGTGAAATTTATTCCTACCATATGGAGCGCTGACATCAGTTCACCATATTGCTCTCCGCATTCGTTATGGTTATGCATTTTTTTTTTGTATATTTCTTTTCTTTGCCGTCCCGAGAGAGCTGCCATTCTTACTTTGCTTTGATTTGTGATGTCTGTTCTTCGACTTTACATTTCTGGTCTCCCTAGAGGCGCGGAAGAGACAAACGACGAGCGGCTTTCTTCTGTTACGCCTTTTAAACTTCCGTTACTTTTTAATGAACCAGAGAAGTCAGCGGAGAAAGAGGATGGATCGGTTCTTTCCTAATGCACTGTCTAAAGTAGCTCCGCGATGCCTGCGCGATGCTGCATTGGCGCGGGCACGGAAAAGATACCTCGCATGGACGGAATGCGTTTGACTTTACCCTGCGTAAGGGCTCGCGTAGTCAAGGCCTTTCCAGTGCATGCACCAGATGCTCGAAGAATAAAGCACCGCTCTTTGATTAGCCATACTCTCAGATTTGCCGATACATTAAGACTGGCCACAATTCATTATTTTCACCGGGTAGGTGTTCGCATTACGCTGCCGACATTTGTCTGGAAAGTCTTCGGAAAACCCAGGCAAAACCTCAGACAGCACAGCCGCTTTTTAGGATTCGAGCTCACTACCTCTCAGTCTTCAGCACGACCTTGGCTACCACTAAGAAGTGGGACGCCTTAAACCGCTTGGCCCTGTCGCTGGTTTTACGTGTATTTGATACACGGTATAATTGAAGGCAGAATCACACGTACGCGGTGACTTAGACACATGTACTGTAGGGGTCACGGTTGTCTAAAATCGCCAAATCTCCAAGCGTTGGAAGACTATTTCTTTAGAAGACTATTTCTTAGTAATAAACGCGCGCAGCACATGGTCCACCTTCAAATACAATATTTGCGCAACAGTTTCAAGCGCGAGCGATGTACTGACAGGTGATTTTAGCTAACCGTGTCCCCAACAGTACGTGCGTCCACCGATTGCATGGAAGGTGTCATACTGGGAAGCTTCACGACCATTGAGCTGCACGGAGGGCGATGCTGGAAGAACCACTGCCCGACCAGCTGAGGAGCGAAGAAACTTAGGGAGCAGAGCAGGTAGCATGCGCTCAGCTTCTACTGCTAAACAGCCACGAACAGGTTCCCAAGCCGATTAGCTGTAGGACTGACATTGCGTCTGACTTGCGTCTTCTTTCAGGCTACCTACTGTTGGTAGGGGAGCGTATGGTAGCACAGATTTCGCCTTCAGAGTTCATTTTAACGTGCACATCTTTCAAGTCCGCGTTTCGTGCGTATATTGCTCTCATTCCTGTGTGCGTGTTCCACGCATTTTCGAAACATGGCGCGTTATATGCCCAAATAACTGATGCGTGAGTATGCGCACCTATCCGAGTAGAAAACCTGCTACCTCCTTCATGAAATTTACCCTAACGTGTCACTACCTCCAAACCCTGCGAGTTTACACAGGCTCTTATTAATTCTTGTTTGGTGACAAAGACGTTTGCTATGTCTCTCAACTACTGCGGTGTTGAAAATGTTTGCATAAAATATTTTGAAACCCAACACATACTAACTCTACCATGTAACAGCTCCACTTTTCATCCAGTGCATATATAAGAATAGCACACCGGGGGAAAAAAGCGCGTGTCTTTCACTTCTGATATACGAGCTAAACCCTTGTGAATCTGTAAGGGTTCCTTCCCTGCTGTACACCTTCTCGTCTGAGCGCTATTATGCAACCCTAGTATAAGGCACGTCGGAGTATATTCCATGCCATTCAGCACCTATACGCTTCCTCTTTTCAGGGCGCACAATAGGTGTTGAACTGGATCATTATTTGTCTACGCCTCCCCCGCTTTTCCTTTTGCCACGCGACGCATTTCCGCCACACGAATCCTCCGCAGTGCGCGACCGATCCATTACGGGGTCGTCAGCGCATGAAAAATGGCTCTGCTCAAGAACGTAGACCTCGTCGCAGTTAGAACACACTTCCCCGGCCCGCGCTGTTTTTTGCGCATTGGAATATGATGTTCGCACCGTCAGTATGGTATGTGATCGGGAATGAAATGAGGATTGCTGAGGATTGAATTCACTGCGTATGTCATGCTTCATTATACATGGAACCCCATGGAAGTTCATGGCCTTGACATTTATTTATTTATTTATGTATTCAAAGTACCTTACCTCTCCACTTACTGTAGAATTGCGTAGGGGAGAGGGAAATACAAGTGATAACAACAATGTCAATCACTATATCGAGCTAACACAAAGCCAGTGCTTTCTAAGTATCAGGAAGATTCAGACAGAAATAAACAAAGATTCCTGGAGAACCTATTTCTACTGTTGGTGGCAACTAGGTCCCGTGGAAGGCCATTCCATTCTGATATGGTTCGCACGAAAAATGAACCCTTAAAGACCGACGATCGGTGACGATACGGCTCGACCTTGCATGCGTGATCCAGCCGTTCCGAGATAATATGGGGACTTCGCAAATAATCGTATCGGCTAACACCCGTGTGTCCATAGTAGGGCTGCGTTCCAATACCCCGGTTAGTCGACTGCCTAGTCTCGTTCCAAATCTCGCCAAGTCCGCTATTCAGTCGGCTACCGCCTAGTGCGCATCGATGCAGTCTAGTTATACGCCTGACCATCTGACAGCTGAGATGGAGACGCGCGTTGATGGTACCGGCGTGCCCGCTGTTTCTGCTGGCTTTAAATGTAAAGTTGCACATAGTGGTATGTTTTTTAAAACTGCGTAGAGAGTTGCAACACATGTTTAGTTGTGAAGGTAACAGTTTATGCACAATGTCCTACAAACTTAGCGCATTAGAGTCCTGCTGCGCTTGCGCCGTACGCATTTCTTGCGCGAGCAACGAGATGGCGCCACAGGCGCCTCGGCTAGGCAAGCCTGTCCCAATAGTGACAAGCAAAGGGGTCTACTCAGCTGCCTAGTCAGGCGGCTTCGCGGGCGCGAGGTATTGGAACGCAGCCTAGATGTCGAAAGAGAGTTTCAAACGAGACACCTTGCGGCGATTTTCCAGTGATGTCCAGCCCAAGGCTGCTTTTAAATCTGCTGATCTGACATCCTGAGAGTAATTGTTCGTAACAAACCTTGCAGCTGGATTTTGTACCCTTTCTATTTTCTTCCGAAGACCAATACCAGATGGGCCCCATACTGCGCTAGAATATTCCAGGATCGGGCGAACATACGACTCGTAAACTGTTATCTTGATCTCTCTAGGAGCTAAGCCTAAGGCTTTCTTGGAAAGAATGTGCTGTCAACAAATCTTCAAAGGCTCCGTACACTGGAGAGTTATTTAGTCTAACGTATAACCGTCTAACCCAGTTATAATCTGGGATATTAAAATCACCAGCAATTATCACCACGCTGTCTGAAATTAAAGAAACCTGCTCATGAATTATTAGATCGTCACCACTGTTTGGTGGTCGATAGAAGGAGCAAATCCCAACAGTTAAGCCTTTGAGTAATAGGCGGCACCCTACAGACTCGCAGCAGTCAGCATGAATCGGGACATGAACAGGCCGTAAATGACTACGCACACAAATAAACACACCTCCTCCGTGGCTGCCTCTATCATTTCTAAGCACAGTATATTCTGTTGGGAACACTTCCGAGTCACCCACCGAACAATCAAGCCATCATTCAGTTCCTATCAGAATACCAGGGTTTATCGCAGACAAGAGCATACAGAAGTCGTCCGCCTTATTCTTTAAGCTTCTTACATTCAGAGATAAGACAGTGAGGTCAGGTGCTGTACCTGAGGTTCGATGACTTAGCTATGTCGAACTGGCATTCTATTCTAATCTAATTCGATTTCTAATTCTATTCTAATCTACTTATGTTATCCCTATTAGTATTTACATCATCAATAAGGTGCTCGAACTTCTGGATTTGAGACGGAATGGCTTTGATTTCAGTACGAGTTTCGCTCATGAATTCTTTCATTTGGTTTTGATCCTTCCTTATCTGAGCCATCACTTTGCCGTCCCTCATTTGATTACTATTTGATTTGATTAGTATTTCCTTGAGCACATCGTCAGTGGAAGGACCTGGGCTTGTTTCAATATCCCCAGAACACAACAGCTTAGTCACGTGCCAACACTCAGACATCATTGCTACAACTTGTCGGATGCACGGCAAGACCACTATGCATGGCCACCATGCAATTTAGTGCATGGAGTGTGAACTTAAAAAAAAATTGCTAGTGTGCACTAAACAGTTACAAGACCAGCTTTGTTGATCAGCAGCAACTGATAGCTTCTCTAACGCGGGCTCAACAATGGCGAAAATTTATCGTTCGTTGGGATCGTGTGCTCCGAAAACAGTGCTTGGCGTGTCGCGTCACTTGTCACACATTGCGAAGTCTGTTTTCCACGAATGATCATTAGAACTAATCACTATTTACTGTGTGGAAGAGTCCCACCAAAATCGAAGAGTCAACAACAACAACAATAGATGACGACGATGAGATGGGGTGTTTCACCGCGGTGTCGCGGTACCCTGCCCCATCAAATCAAATGAAATCAGTAATCACTAAATTCTCACACTCAGAGTGTCTAATCCACTCAGAGTGTTCTCTTCATCGTGCCCACAACGTGACCTGGATGTGGGAAGAGAGGTATTAGGGACCGCTTTATGAAGAACCGAAATTGTATTTACGAAATGTTGCATGCTCAGGTGCGCGCAGCGTAAATAGGCTAAGCATGTCAAGTTGCGCGCAGCATATATATACTTCGAGAGACATGCCTCATAAAGCACATGTATTATAGGATAAGCTGTCATGGGCAGACGTGTGCCAGTTACTAAAAAAAAAAGTAATTGATTGCCGTTAAGATTATTAAAGTAACGCGTTATTCGGGCCGTTGCTTTCAATTTATGCAAACATTTGCGTCTCCGTGTACTTCGAAAAAACGCAAGTGATTGAAAAATCTGAAATAGCGCGAAAGACTCGCGCGGGAGAAGCAAGCAATAATATTTTGCATGTCAACAAATGAGCCACATAACGTTGCTATTTACACACCGACACGGTCACTGCTCAAAATTTTGCTTTCATTTTGCCGTGCTTTGATATCAAGATATCGGTGAAAGAAGAAAGTCACTGAAAAGGTGAGCCAGCTGTAGGGATCGAACCCACATCTTCTGGATTACCGGTCCAGATATCGGTGACTACGCTGAAGACCCGCTCTACAGCAGTGCTGTGTTGTACAGGTCCCGACAAAAGTTTACGGAACACGCGAGCGGTGTATTTTCTCCTCGGTACGACACCCTAGCGGCAAGCGGAAGCTGGCGAAATCAGGCCAGTTCACTGCCTCAGAGGGGTGGACGACTGCGCTCTTAGCGACACACAGCGGTAGTTTCGGTATGATTACTGTTGTATGTGCCCGCAAAGTGAGATGGATTTTACTGCTGCGCTCGCCAACAACTCGTGACTCATGTCAGTTGTTTATCAATCAATCAATTATCAATGTCAGCGTCAATTGTTTATCAGCTCGTCACGCGTCGTCCATAATAAAACAACTGTTTACCAGATACCTTTCTTTCTCTTGTCTACATATCATAGATTTCCAGGAAAAGCAATACACCGTAAAGTGTTGCCACTATGATTCATCCTTGTTATCACGATGATGACTCCCTGTCTCAACAATCGTTGAATCACGTGTTGTTGGCGAGCGCAGCAGTAAAATCTATCTCACTTTGCGGGCACATACAATAGTAATCATACCGAAATTACCGCTGTGTGTCGCTAAGAGCGCAGTCGTCCACCCCTCTGAGGCAGTGAACTGGCCTGATTTCGCCAGCTTCCGCTTGCCGCTAGGGTGTCGTACCGAGGAGAAAATACACCGCTCGCGTGTTCCGTAAACTTTTGTCGGGACCTGTACCTGAAAAACACTTACCGTATGATCGGGTACTTGGTGAGAACTGACAAGGAACCGTTGCTAGGACAAGATAGGTATAGCGCCTCTGGGTACAGCCACACACCATTCCCAATGACTTCGATCACAGTAGTCCTCCGTGTATTTTTTAGCGTTATTCGCTTGCAGACTCCTAGTGCCTTCCTCGGTGAAATAATGGCGTCGCACGTAACCAGGAGAATGACAACTAACAGGGACCAGCGTAACTAAGCACCCGACTGTACGACTTGTTCCGTGTAGAGAGGTACCCTTTGAGGGCGCAACAGTAGAAAACCTGACGGACTGACAATTAGTATGTCACTGGGAACTTGCACATGACTCACTAGAATTCCAAAGCATGACCTACTGTAACCGGACACAGCACACTAGGGGAGGAGGAATTGGGAGATGAGGAAGAGGGGCCATAGCATTCCAGAACGCTATTACGATGGCTTCTGCTCACTATAGTAGAATAGCCCAACAAAGACACAGGAAAAATCAGACTGTACTTCAAGAGTAATTGTAATCGGATTACTTGGAAAATTGCTTCTTCGAAACTAATTGATTACTCGAAAAAAATACTAAAAAATAATTGATTACATGTAACGCAATTACTTGTAAAGTGTTACGTAGTGACTCATCTCTACCGACCTTGTACAGTCCCCTAAAAACAAAGAAAAGTTGCTATATTGCGTTACGCCTGTCGATTAGTCCTTCCGTCGAACGATGCCAGTAGTGTGCGACTAATGCAAGCCAAGCCATACCATACCATACCATATCACTCCGATGCTGATGTCAATTACTTGCCATCCTTCACTAAATTAAAGCCAGCAGTTAGCGTGCTCTCCTGCCAACGTGCCTTTTGATTTATTCAACCATTTTTCTGTTGGCATTCGTCGAAGCATGTTGTCATGGTAACGTACTTGGGACGTACACAAGTTGCTTCGTTCCATTCTTCGCATTTCCGAGAGGTCACGTCGAAGTAGGCTCTGTAGAGCTTGTCACTTTGTAAGCATGGACGAGCCTCTCGCAGTGGATGCCTCATGGAACATGCGGTGCTGTTGCTTTTTTCTGCATCAAAAGCGACACGTTAATTTGAAGAATGAGAAACTTGCGAGAAATATTGTCTGCACAAACCGAACTATGGCTATAAAGTGTTACTTTTCAACAGATGCCACTGCTACATGAACTTGTGGACATCTAGGCACTTGTTGATATGTGAACACGCCCGTATGTTATCTGCTTGATGTTACAGCGATAGCTGTAAATGGGGGGCGGAGATTCTGGAATCGACGGAAGAGTGTCTGAAGCATTCAGTAAAGCGCTTCCGCCCACGCCTCAGAGGGCGCCACAGTCTCACGTTGTAACGTCTCAGGTGCGCCCGACGGCTGCGCTGTTGGTGAAACAGCGCGAAGGATTGGCGTTAATTCTGCCATAATCTTATAAAGCGTTTTTACGAAATTGCAATAGTTCTAGGGTAGGGTCCTGTGAGATCTGTGTCAAAAGTAGTGCGCCTTAAGAAAACGTCTTGAAACATATAGAATGCGAGAACCGGCGTGACTATGGAGGATAGCCCTAATCTGCTGCTGTGACGTGGCCGGGAGATCAGATTACACCTACCAATGAAAATTCATCTTGAAGTTGGCTGTAACATTTCCTCGAGGATGAGGAACAACACGAACGGGCAACTGAATTCCTCTGTCAAGTCGCTTGGATTGTCCCACCAGCCAGCCCACACTGGCGCTCCCACAACCTTCCGGCATGTAGTTATGTCATCCTCATTCATCCCCTCGAGAGATCCCGCAAGGAGCAAGAGTCATTCGACAGCGCGTACATGTCCGTGCGGGCCATACATCCCTGTTGCTTGGGCACATTCTCGGGCCTATAGGTCACTGCTGTGTAGGGTGCCTCAATCCTAGCTCCCTCTGTGTAGGGTGGAGTCCCCCACTTTTTTCATACCTCCCCTGCTATGTATTTACTAAACTCCAAAATGCAGTGTGGAGCTAAGCGTATAGCTACACTTTTCGGAGCGCATGGCGAGTTGCGCGTGGGCGTAAAGACGGCGGAAATTCGTAGCAGACGACACTGTTGTCTTCACCCTGTGCAGAGGGAGCTAGTATTTGGGTACCCTATTTTACCGCAATTTTGCTCTGTCACATGAACAGCTTTTTGCGCTGGGTTTACAAACAACGTAAAACTTGAAATAAGAAAAAAAAAAGCAACAAACTTATAATATGCTTCCAAGACAGACTGTGCTGCTTGCGACACCTTTTAGTGGTCGTTCACTGGAGCGACCACGTAGCACCTTGTAATACCTTACCTTTGATGCATACTTTTTCGCAGTCATTCTTCGTGAGAAAACCGCGTCCATCACTTACGCACACGACTCGTGGCAAGTCGATGCACAGTCCTTTCTTTGCGCTGTATACATAATTGATGTTGCGAAAATCGCCGCTGCACGTGCAAGCCACGGCACCTGCGCATGAGCTCTTGGTACCTGCAAGAAGATTCCCCATTGCTATGACTTATTCCCAACCATTAATAACGGTTCCAAGTGGCAAACCTTTCGTCGAATTGTCGTGTACAGGGTAGCCGCAAGCCTTCTACATCTATCCTGGTTGTGAGCAAGACTGCATAGACGTACAGTTCATGCTAGGGCCCGCGCGTATGCTCATACATTTTCTCACTTTCAACCCGTTCAGTAGGCTATTAGTATGACTCCGATTCATTGTTCGATCTATTCCACGTCAGTAGACCCCGTTGTGGCAATGTCACGTCTGTTCACGCGTGGGCGCTGAGAAGTATACCAGTGGCGTGGCCGAGTCAGAAAAAGCATCCACTCGTTGGTGTTAGCCGTGGTCGTGCTCAAGACTGCGATGCGCTGGGTTGGAATCCTACCAACCACTGTGCTGTCTAAGGTTTTCCTTGGGTTTCCCGGCAGACTTTCCGGACGAATGTCGTCACAATTGCCCCAAAAGGCGGCCCAGGACGCATGCTACGCCCTGTTCCCTACTCCTTCCTGTTGTCGCTCTCCACCTGTCCACGTCTGTACGTCGCTCATAGCCACTGTTGCTCCGCGGCGGTAAGAGGGGACTTTTAAAGGATGTAGCGAGTGCATTGTGCCCATCGGAACTGAAAGGTGTTTTAAAGGGGCACTAAAGTGCAAAAATATCTCCTCGCGATATAAAAGATTCCGTCAACTTGAAAATAATGCAAAAGGAACGAGATTCACCCACTGCGCCGTTTGGAATTAAAACGTGAATAAAGGCGCCAATTTGGAGGTACCTCTTTCCTTCCTCCGAATCGGCGCAAAACGTCAAGGGCACGTCACCCCCAGCGCATCCAGTTATCAAAGCAAACACATCGGCGCAGTGCGAGGGAAGCACCGACTCGGCAGTGACGCGTAGCGATACACACTTCCCCGGAGCCCATCTGTAGCAGCAGGAGCTTTCGCTAATACCCCACACAACAAGGTAACAGGCACAGGATCAGGCGGCGTTCATGCGGGGCAGCTTTTTTCAGCAACTATGCTGTCAGTCAACCGAAACCGGGAACCTCTGGCAACCCAAGTTGTTCGGTATCGTTCCTCGAGTGAGACTTGGAGAAGTTTTCGTGCACCCCCTATTCAGTGGCGGGAGCATTGTCACGTGACTCTCGATGGCGTGATGATTTTAATCGTGGGTTGATGGGTTCAAATCCTGCAGGGTCAGCTGAGAAATCTTTTTCTTTTGTTTTACCAATGCCACACAAACGTGCCAAAAGATATTTATTGAAGATAATGATGATCTTTTGGCGCAAAAAGACAAAGATGTAGTAAAGAGAAGCTAAAAAAAAGAAGCCATCAGTTGGATTCGAACACACATTCTCCGGCTGCCGTAAGTTTGCTTGTAGGTGGCGCCATTGGTGGAGCTACCGAGTCGCACGTGCGAACGCGATCTCGAAGTGGCAGGTGGGACATTTCGTCATTACGACGTATCCATTCGTTATTTTGACGTGAAACGCCTCATTACACACACCTCAAAATCAGCGCACATCCCGAAATAGCGCGCTCTTATTGTTACTACGTTGCATTGCGAGTCTATTCGAAATAATGAACATTCAGTACGGAATATATATACATCTTCGAGTAGCCTATGAGACCCATAAACGCCAACCCCTTTAGTGTCCCTGTAAGACTAAGGTTTAAACATTGTATTTTTTAAAGATTTTTCTGCAGAATGAAAACCTCCCTTTGTAGTCTCATCTTTCTGTCTGCCATTATTTGGCGAAGTGTTAGGGGACACGCGTATCCTGGCGGTTTCACCACCGTCCGCGCACGGCCAGCACTTTCATGCTCAGAATCACAGTTAGCCTACTTGGTGACAGACCGTGTGCTTCCAACATCAACGTTATAATATTCATGCCGAACTGCAGAATGACATTCTTGTGATAAAGCTGGAGCACGGTTAAGGTCTTGATGTGGAGCGCTAGTCTTCGAAAGTGGACCAAGAACGAGGCGAAATGATCTGTACTGGTAAGCATCATCGACTAGTATCCAACATAGCAACCCATATACTAAAGAAAAAAACATGGTTTACGTTTTTTCACACCACCGGGCAGAAGACTAGCCGACACCATGACCTGGGAGCAACAACATCCACCCTTCTGTCATTTCCAAACCGAATGCAACTGCAACACATCGCACCCTTCGCGTAAAAAATGCGTGACTGCCCGTATATGAACGAGCGCCTTAACTTAAGCCTGTCACTTAAGCCTGACAGGCGCTTCTGTAGCAATTCGTCCGTGCAACCGACATAAAACTACCGCCCGAAAAGGAGCATAGAGGGGCCCGAAACCAAAAATATGTCAGCAATAGTACAAATGAGGACTACAAGTATTGGTATACAAAATTCGCACAAAAGGCACGATGGCAGCGTTCAGTCCTGGAACGGACGAAAGCGTGCAGTCAAACGTCACGTCGTCCGCCAATAGGGAGTTCTAGCAAACCATGAGCGCCCTCCAGTTGATAGAGAGCTGATAGAGAGCTGATAGAGATACGGAAGGAGAGTCGTAGGGTGCTCACGGTTTCCTAAAACCCCCTATTACTACGCATCCTTTCCGTTTGGGGTTGTATTTGGTGGCGCGCGTCCGCGTCTGGCAGCGTACCTGTCGTCTTGCTCCCGCGCTTACCAACGATTACAAACGATTCTCGGCAGCCAATAAGAGTGCTAGAATGATCTGAGATCACAACACGCCAGGACTAGTTGCTCTGGTGCCATAAAACACCAAAAGCACGCCAGGAGGAACCTGGAGGGATCGCCGTCGCTGCGCGCACTCTTGTAAGCTAATTTTCTCGGGACGTGCGCTTAGCAAGGAAATATTGTGCATCACAGTTAGAGATCTGTATACCGATATCAGAAGTAGAAAAAGGGAAAGAAAACGTGTGTTCGCGCGCCTTCAACGCTCCTTTAACCTTCACAGGCGCCTAAGCTTGAGCCGGTTACCATTGCACTGTTGTTCGCAGTCCTGCTTTGTTTGGAACCTTCCTCCGTCGCCGCCAAGGCACCACTTCTCCTGCAGCCAGGGTTGACAGAAGCTTCCTTGCTTGCCAACACCGCAGGCGTAAGGAACGGTCTCCCCTGCTCTTTCGCACTTTCCAATGGTTGCATTGACCGTGCACACGTCCTCCACCATGTAGTCCGATAAATCACCTGCGAGCATCATGCAACAACATGCAACACCAGTGTCCTTTAACGTCTTAACGACGAAGTCATATGATTAAAGCTTCGAACAGGCGCTGCGCAAGCTATGACACGCGACTTCGAGTTTGTAATTACACGTAGGCACGCGAAACTTGCAATGACAAAACACCAATTCAGGTACACTCTGCCTGACAGGATGTTCACTGTCCGCATACACAATGTGTCCCAGAGAACGTGTCATTGAATTATAATTAAAAAAACTACGTCACCTAGAATCATGCGGTCAACGGCAGTTCTTACTAGGTTTTTGCCACCTCCTGATGTGAATGCCATGTATCGTAAGTTTAATTATGTAAATATTTGCGGACTAGACTCGGATATTTGCCTAGTAAAGGTCACCTTTTTTACCCCATCAATATGAAGAGCGTGGGTAAAATACCGGTAAAACACCGGTAAAACACCGGTGGGTGGGTAGACGACATACTTAGATCCACCGAAAAGAGGGTAAAAAACGGCCCTTTCTTGGCAAATTTCCGACTTCAGTTCCCAAAAATTTTGATAATTAAGCTTCCGTTACACGACATTCACATCAGAAAGTGGCAAAAACCTAGTAAGAACAAATGCCGTTGACCGCATGATTCTAGGTGATGTAGTTTTTTATTGTGTGTGCAGATAAACCTAACCGGCATTTGCGCACTTAGCTTGTTGTCTACTTAACTGACGAACTTCTGGTGGCGCACGATGGTGCATTGATGCATGCGAAATCTACAGAAAAATCGTGGAAACCATACTCAGCTTAAAAAATACAGAGCAGCGAAAATGTCGGCCTCCGTGCATCAAAATAGAGCAACATGGCGAAAACAGGAGAGTTGTGTTCAGGTACCACTAGGGGAGCTATCGGTACAGAAACCGAAACGATGTCCCACATGGATGCTCATCGGTAGCGCCCCTAGCCGTACCTACACGTAACTCTCCTGAGACCGCCATGCACTGTCATGACCGCTCTATTCTAATGCATGGAAGCTGACGTTTTTGTTGTTCCGACTTTTCTAAGCTGATTATGGCTTCCGCAATTTTTCTGTAGATTTTGCACGCATAAATGCGTCAGGGTGCGCCACCGGAAGTTCGTCAGTTAAGTAGACAACAAGGTCGCAAATGACGGTTTGGTTTATCTGCACACAACCTGTAATTCAATGACGCGTTTTCTGGGACACCCTGTATAACCGTGGATCGCCTTCGCTTAGTGCCTACTATATGCACAGTGCTTCTGAGTTATTTCGAAAGCCTTTCCAGATTTACGCGCTCGTGCATAAACTGCAGATTTTTCTGCGGGTTTGCGCTGCACTTGGAGTTCAATGGGGAACAGACAGTTTAGTTGACGTTAATATCGGTAAAACTTCAGTCTGCCTTAATTCAGAGTCAAGGGGTCAGTTTCACTGCTTCTATAATGTAAGAGAAGAAAGAGTACCGTATCCCATCGCGTTTTCCACGTCATCGTCGTCAGATTCCTGGGCTTTGGTATTCACACCTGAAACGTCCAATCCAGCATTTACAATGTGTCGTGCAATGCTCGAGTAACATCATTCATAGCCTGAAGCGCTCGCAGCACTTGTCTGTCAGTGTAGTCCTACTACTTTTTGTCTTAGCAATGCAGTATTGCGTGCGTACCACGCCTGAATGTCACTATTCCATGTGATAATGCTGAGAGAGATGTTTGTACTACGGAGTCAATCGTTCTTTAAAGGAAAACTTACTGGCCGGGGCGTGCACACCTGCATTTGCACTCTTGACATTCGGCTTTCCTGCAGGGATATAGACGACATACTTAGATCCACCGAAAAAAAAATCGTGTTTTGGAGTAACGAAGAGAGCATTTGCGTTCGATCCGAATTTCCAATCGAATGTATGTTTTTTAGAAACCAAATGTATCCGAACAGTGCGAAGCTGCACACGTAACGCCGAAAACGGCACACGAGAGCGCATCGCACAAAGTGAACGCTACTTCATTCCAATCCGTATATTTATATCGCGCATGTGCGTATATACCCGCATGTATTCGATTCAGTTATCTATTTGCCTTGTATTTGGCTCAGTGACTAGTATTCACTTTGAATTTCCTTTTTGCTATGTATCTCTTCACCAGCTCCCGTGGCATAGTGGTTAAGATGATCGCTTTCCACGCCGAGACTGGGAGGCGACACGGGTTCGAATCCCGTCACCAGCTGTGCTGTCTGAGGTTTTCCCTGGGTTTTCCGAAGACTTTCCAGGCGAATGTTGGCACAGTTCCCCCTGAAGTCGGCCCAGGACGCATATTAACCCCTCTGTCCCCCCCTCCTTCCTGCTGTCCACTCTCCAACTGTCCACGTCAGTACGCCGCTCATAGCCACAGTTGCTTCGCAGCGCTAACACGCTAAAATTTCAAAAATGCATCTCTTCAGTTTGTATTCGCTTCGGCTTTAAAATAACTATTCGCGCACAGCTATAAAAATTACACGAGGAGGGCGTAATGATGACGGGACGCAGCGCTTTCTGAAGTACAGTGATGCTAGGGTACCCAGTACCTCTATCCATCTTGGCCGGAAACGCCGTGGAGAAACCATTAAAGATGGCCACTCGGTTTGAAGTGTGCACGAGTGAAGAGCAACGTTCTGTGATAAGATTTCTCGCCGCGGAAGGCGTGGAACTGCTGGCAGTGTACTGGTGCTGACCCTTTGTGGCGGAATCACGAGCGACGATGATAGCAAACTTACCTGTGATGGATTTCTGCTTTTCTGCGGCAACTGCTTTCTTGGGTTTCGACCGTGCCTCCGCCTTTGTTGACTTCCCTTCGGTCTTATCTTTAAATACGAGAACTTCAAGCATGACAACTCTCAAAGTTGTCTTTACCCGTTAATTACAGCGTTGTCAGTGTCAGTGTAAACGCTCAATTACGCGAACAGAAGCCCTGTAGCGACACTGGGTCGAGTGCATCAAGGGCAGTTCCACTTACCCTCGTCCTCCAGTGTTGTCGCGTGTGTCTCGGAGGGATCCTTTGGTTCGGGAACCTCTGTCGGTACAGAAGAAACCCCTGGGTCATAAGTCATTTTATCAGTTTTATCAGTTATCCATACGTAACGACTCTACCGTGGGTCTCATTTGCCTATAGAGCACAAGGTCCACGAGCGAGTTCGGGATATCCCACTAAAACCTCGACCCGCGAAACAATGACAAAGAAAAGTAACGCAAAAAGTATGCTTGAGCTTGTAATCGGCTATTTAGCGCATCACGAGTTTGCTTGGTAGTGACATGAAGTGCCTCTATGATCCAGCTGCGATATAAATTTAACATGTCAGAGAATCGTTGGGGCGATATGCCTTCACAGCAACGACTTGTACAGCTCTTGCTTCGTACTAGAATTTCTACATCCAGTAACAGTGCTGTTTAGTTAGCGACTGAGTTAGAGACACTCAGTATCAGTCACGTCAGATCATGTCAACGGCACGGCAACGCATCCGAGAATGTCAGGACATCCTCTCCTTCCCTCTACATCAGGGGAGGGAAGGGAAAGGTGAGCCATAACGCACACGAGTAGGCTTGCTAGTCCCTTATTAATAAAAAAAAAGTAGTCTGATGCGTAATCATAATTGACATTGGGGTAGAGTGGGGGGGGGGGATATGTTCATTTCGATGAGGAATGAATAATGAAAGGAAAGGTTAGCCATACAGGAGTCGGCTTGCGATTCCCATGACACTGTTCCTTCACGGTTCGCTTTTGGAGGCGCGATCACAAGCTTACCAAGGAGTTCTGTTTCAATGAGGAACCTGAGTAGCGCTGCAGTCACGTCACTATATTGGGTAGAAGTGAAACCTCCCGTTTCATTAACATTTTTTCTTCAGTCTCTTCAGAAGTTGCCGACGGCTGAGAACCAGTGGTTTTGCAGATATCCCGAGTGGTTATACCGATATTACCGATGTCCGAGTTTTCGATCGTTCGTTTTAGAACCTTTGTGTTATCCCGTCTATACGAGGATGTCTTTGCCGTGTAAGCAGTATCTATGGTATCTGGACACTACAAGGCAAATTCTTCTTTGGAGAAGCTAAAAGACAGCCTACGACTGATGCTCGTGCAGACGAGGTACAACCATGCGAACCCCGGCGATTTATTTCAGGAATGCAAGGTGGTGAGGGAATGGAGAATTGCGTGGAGAAACAATTAAATGTCCTTGTAAATTGCTGCACGCGTAGTCAGGCAAGTGAATGGCGTACCGCTATTTTCGGGGCTACTTCTATCCTTTGCCACCTTTCCACGTCCTGACTTGCCGTGCTCTGTTTTCACCTTATCGATTGTCTTGCCATCTGCACAATAAAGGAAACATGTCAGTTGTAAAACGTTTGCGTTTCAGTCGGAGTTTGCAAGACATGCTACGCCTACAAGGCGAAAAGCTTTCGTTAAGTCCTGTCATTCGTACACCTGTCTGAATTGATCACACATCAACGCAGTTCGCCTGCAGGTTCCTAAATTCCTCTGCGTTTCTGATAGTGTGGTATCATCCCGTAGGAAGTAGGGGAAGTGCTGCTTCCCTTCCCTTCACATTCTGTGTTCCAATGAAGTGCTAACATCGTAGACCAGAAGCAAATGTCGACTTCTGCAACTAAAACAATGACTTAGCAAATAGGCGTCGCAGACGCTATAATGGTATTCGAAATCAGCATTATGCGCGAAACTCCGAACAAGCTTATGACGATTATGACTATAGTCTATCTGGACTGGAGCTTTAGCACGCGCTCATCGGCGTGTTTCACTTTATCTTTTAGTTCCATACACGTTTTTCGCAAGCCACATGGCATTCGCTATCATTACTTTTTTAATCAGGAAACTTGCCGCATTAATTATCGTCCAACGAGGTTCCATTTCGTCTATACAGGGTGGTCCACCAACCATGATACAAATTCATAGTAAAAAACGTAGGCCCCGGAGAGACATGCGGTCAAGGGATTTTCTTCTGCCAATAACTTTTGACACATATTGGTAGCATTTTTATTTCATTTCAATTGACGGAAAGTTAATTTCTTGAATTGAACTCCGAAATTTCCCAAGGCAACCTGACGTTTTCTTTGCAGAAATGGGTTCCCCGTGGTCATTTTACTCAGTATAGCACATAATCCCACTCGTAATGCAATGGCAATTGCCGAAATAAATTCGCCGAAAATTCGTGGAAATGAGCGCTTGGCTCCGCCTCTTTTTTGACGGCTCGTAGTTTGAGCGCAAAGCTGCGAAGAAAGGAGGTTACATTTTCACACCACACGAGGGGGAAAGGGTACAAGTCTTACCCACGGAACAAACATGCGCGGTGAGTGCGGGAAAAAGAGCTATCTTATCAGAAATGAGGTCACCCGACGGCTTGTAACCCTTTCCCCCGTCGTGTGGCGTGTCAATGTAACCTCCTTTCTTCGCAGCTTTGCGCTCGAGTGGGATTATGTGCTATACTGAGTAAAATGACCACGGGGAACCCATTTCCGCAAAGAAAACGTTAGGTTGCCTTGGGAAATTTCGAAGTTTAATTCAAGAACTTAACTTTCTCTCAAGTGAAATGAAATAAAATGTTACCAATAAGTGGCAAAAGTTATTGTCGGAAAAAATCCCTTGACCTCGTGTCTCTCCGGGGCCTACGTTTTTTACTATGAATTTTTATCATGGTTGGTGGACCACCCTGTATGAATGGTCATGCGTGTACGGCTCGCGTCAAAGTTAGCTTGAACACCGGCCCCTCTAGCCTGCGAAGCGGGAAGGGGATGGGGCCACTCCGGAGCGCCTAGCAGGAAACAACGCCTTCATAATGAGGGTCAACTGTAAATAGAAAATCAAAACACCCTCCACCGTTATTTCTACTAAGCACCACCAAGGTCCGCAGGCCGAAATGGCGTTGAAGTTAGCACTGATTTAAGCTGTACATCGATGCACTACTTCGCGGTAAGGCACTAAATACACTCTACAGAGTAAACAGAGTAAACTGGGAATAATTATAAACTCCAGCCCCCAATTACGCTGTAGTTACGCCCCGTTTCAGTCCCTTCAGCCTGATATTTACCCCTCAGCGCTGCAAATAGTGCCTAAACTTCAGATAAACGTTCGTGCGTTTAGTCTCGAAAGGGTCTAATGGCTGCGGCAGTGCAGCTAGCGCCTAAAATGAATTTTTTTCTTCTTATAGTATAGTAGTCAAGCAGCGCCCTTTTAACCTTGCTGTTCTTAGCGAAGTTCATACAGAGGACTTGAGCGCGCAAAGGCTTGAGGTCCTGTTTAGGCTTTTACATGAATTGCAACCGCAGCAGTGAAGCTGTGTGTATGCTGAACAACAGACTTGCTTACTTGCTGATGGTTGATTACCTGGAGGATGGCCTAT
Source organism: Ornithodoros turicata (assembly GCF_037126465.1). NCBI lineage: Eukaryota > Metazoa > Arthropoda > Arachnida > Ixodida > Argasidae > Ornithodoros > Ornithodoros turicata. Next base: position 99,963,674 of record NC_088202.1, read on the forward strand.
CTCTGAAGAGGCAATTGCAGAATTTTCATGGTGCTGGCCTGTAATTTTAGAGTGTTCCGGTTTCCTTCATCGCACAATACAGAGCATAATACGCATTCTGCGAAGATCTGATCATTGCGCTTACTTTTATACACGAACACACCAGTCGTGCACAAAACCATAGCTACGACCAGCGCACCACTGAAGACGCCTGCCGCCTTCCGACTGACCACAGGGTTCGTCGATGACATCCTGCACCATACGGAACATTAGTACCGTCCACACGTGTACGGTATTACACAGCAGCTGCTCATACAGACCTTGTGCTCTTCGTATAGAGTTGGCTGGCCCTAAATCACAACCACAACAGAAAACATGTCGAGTCACACACGTGATTTTTTAAATAAATGTCCAGTGGAACAACGAGTTAGACGAAACACTTACGGATATTGTGTAGCAACTGCAAAAACAAATGATGTCGTTATCGTTCTCAACTCCTGTTCAAAACTTGAGAACTGAGAGCGCTACGTTGGGCAATCGATGCAGATGTGCTTAAGTTTTCGTATCACCCAGTCGTATGACACTTTAGCGAAACGTGTTGAAAACGAACGAGAGATGAAAGTATGACTTTACCGGGTGGCTTTCCTGAATCAATTCTCTTGACATTCTGAAACGTAGGTCCCGTCACTTCGGCTGTTGAAATAAACAAGGAAAAAAAGTTCACTGATTTAATATGTAATCAATATTGCTCTGGACAGATTAAAGACAGGTAATTTCATATTGCATGCGACGGCTTGTCATATCGGCGAGTTATATCGACAGACGTGTCATACATATGTCTTTCGCATATCCAACCACTTTCTAACACTCGCAAGTAGGATGAGTACCTACTAGCGTGTGTACCGTAGAAGTTTTTTCTTATTTATTTATTTTTTCGCTTGGAATTATTTTTCGCTCATCCATCCAAAATGGCCATATGGCCATATGAGGGCGAAAATCGTTCTGCGCTCGATGCCTTGACCCTTTCTACTACAGCGTGGGTAGTTTAAGCAAGCCGCAGATGACTGTTTTGTCCCATCAGGCAAGATGGCAAGGAAAGTAAATTGATCATGTTTTTGTTACTCCTACAAACGCGTTCCACTGTATGTCATTCCCCGCCTTCTCAAAACCAGGTCGTATGACAGTACGACATCTCAGCCGAATTCAGTGCCTTTAGTGATTGGCTGACTTTCACACGGCCAGTACTATCGCCTCCTGCGTTGTACAGCGCTTTTCGTCCGGTGTCTGTGAGGAGAGGAAAGGGATTGACCTAGGACGCTGTCATCCCCGTCAACAACGGGTGTCTTGGTACGTGCCGAAACATGCCAGAGTATTGGCCACGGCACGATAGGCCAGAGCAAAGCTCTCCCGGAAACCTGTGTCGCGAATTTAAGTTATCGCAAATCACTGCTCGAACCAGGTTTGTTCGAAAATGCGAAAATATTTTCCACGAGAAAAAACGAAACACTTCTACAGTTTATACAGGTGCTACGCATATTCAAAAGTACCCTTCCTTGGTTACAAATGATCCCTCACCAATGCGTGCAACACTCATGCCAGCACTGTGAAATGACACTGGTAGTGATAGCTGCTTCCTGTGATAGTGGTATTCCTATGGCCACATCGTCCGCCGTAAAGCTAGTAGGGGGACCCCTACACTGGGAACTAACTTACGTGTTGTTTCGTAGCTCGAAGACTCGAAGCTGCTGGAAGTTTCTGTTGTGTAGGACGAGCTGTCGATCCTACGCGCTGGCAGCGGTTGTAGCTGCTGTAATCTTTGCTGCTGTTGCTGTTGCTGCTGCTGTTGCGGGTTCATAGCTATTTCCAGCACTCCGAACGCGCAGCAAGAGCGCGGCCCGTCTGCACTGTCACTTCGTCGTCTAATAGCTAACGTGCATGATATAGCACGTGTATTGGGGCTGTTTGGTTACAGCTGTGGCAAAACTGCTTGGAAGCAGCATGTACGCGAATATACTCACTATAGAGACTTTTCACAACCTAAGGTAACTCAGTAAGCGAACATATTTCTTTGTAGCTTAATATTGCACGTGGGTGTAACTTCTAATACCGGTGGTATATGGTGATTAGGATGTCTTCATGATGGGCCGGTATTATTCTGTTTCTTTTTAATACAGTTTATCGAACAGGGTAGTAAACGTTGTCCAAGGGCTAACTCTGACTTCAGGAACAATCATGAATATGACGAACAAGTGCTCTCGAAACCTATCGGGCTATCCGCATTTGTTTGTGCGTTGAGGGCTATGGAACAAACCCCATTCACAGATGCACATTTCCGCTCAGAGTCATAGGTAATGTGGTCATCTTTTGATGTCAACGCTTCGCTATCTAGTCACCTATACGCCGTCGAACGTTGAGTCTTCTTTCACTCATAACCATCTTCGAGAAACTCTAATATGCTAAATGTTCCTGTCAATTCCATTGTGCATTGTGTTCAATGCAAACCCTCACATGAAATTAACAATAGTTTTGACATAGTAAACTGTTTCGTTTAATATTTTCGCTTAACCGTTTGATGGAGGTTTGAATTAATTTGTTTATGGAATACATTCAGTTTTACTTAGCTAGAAAAGATATAACAAAAATATTTAATATTGGTTTGAGATAATAATATTTATTAATTAATTACTCACCAGTAAATTCTACATCCAGAACCTTGCAGCCTCTCCAACAGAGATGTTTATCTGTTTTGTTCTGTTTTTCTTAAATCTTTTTTTCATAACCACACTATGTCTCCGCTTCCCTTGATCTAGATGACATTAAAAACACGACAGTTCCGCAGGCGGCAGGAAGTTCACCGGCATTGTGACCTTTACTCGTAGGATCTTTTCACGAATCAACGGATCACTGTCGCATTACCTTCCGCTCCGTTTTGCACAGCAAATGTTCTCGTTAACGCTGTTGATCGAGTAATGATTGCTCAGCTTTCCTTGTCTCGTTAGTGTACGTTGGCATCAGCCGTTATGTGCTCATCGTCAAAGAGAATTCCTACCGTTGAGCTAAAATTGAAGCTCTTGACACCAAATTTCCACCACACTACAGAGAACGAACGTGTTTTCCCACATAAACGTAGACAATTCGGCGAACCAGTGAGGAAATGTTTAGGCAAGAGGCTCAGGACGAGAGCCGCTGATATTTGGAACACAGACTGAAGAAGAACAGTCCCTGTTCGAAATAACGACGGCTCTCGTCCTGAGTATAACGAACGTACATCCTTAGCGTCTTTTCCAGTAGGTATTCAATCCTCCACGATGTGTACCAGGTTTGCGGAGTTGCCACTCCGGAGCTGAAATGATTCCGGAATCATTCCTTTTTTATACAGCGCGGAATGGGAATGGAATGGCAACAAGAAATTATAGATTGATTAGTAAAAGAAAAAAAAAATGGAACGAAATTATTACTGGAGTGGGAATGGAATCATTCCGCTTTTTTCACCGTAATCAAATGGGAATGGAATGTCCTGGGTGACCTTGTGAAAGTCTCGGGTTCAAGGCTGTGTCCTTCTGCTCCTTGAACCCACGACCACGCACCGTTCCTGCCGAGCATCGCCAAAGCAGTGCTTGCCGTCAGCGCAACATCAACAGACGTGGAACGGATATTTTCCACAGCATCCGTTATTATGACAGCGCAGCGAAGTCGGTCGTCAGGTATAGAGCACTGGACGGGCCTAATTTTCAGGCCCGTGCCCGGCTGCTACGGCCCGCATCCGGCCCGGGCCCAACGTCTTCTATAGATTTCCAGCCCAGGCTCGGCCCGAGCCCGACTCCGCCGGCCCGGGCCCAGCCCGTACCCGACTGTTTCCATGCTCAGGCCCGGTCCCAGCCCGCCTCTGCTCTATGTGTTCTCGAGGCTCGCAGGCGTATTTAGATTTACTGAAGAGCACAAATGGTACTGTGGTACTGTGATGTTACACGTAAGGTTTGTCTGCGCAGTGTGGTGACATTTTGCACATGCCGCAGGGTTGGAACGCGGATAATTTGGACCACCTGGGGTTCTATTGACGTGCGCTATGCTCTGCTCTCTGCTCTGGTCTCCCTTCAAATCCATGTATTGAAAGAGCACAGCGCAGCGAGGAAAAGGACGCAGCTAATTGGTGGAGAGTGAGGAGGTACGCTCTGTGTTTTACAGGCACATTCCCCCAGGGCGTCAGTCGTGCCGTTGCCCACATACGTGAGGCCGACAACGGCAAGCCCTTTCACCATCACCACCGCCACCACAGGCTGTGTTTCTCTGCCGGCAAGCCGCTTTGTGCTTGGTGCTTGCTTGCTTGCTTGGAGGCAGCGCGCAGTGGCGCGTGGGCGATATGCATGTACCTTGCGGATCAAGAGAGACTCATTTCCGCTCTATTGCGCATGCACCGGTGTTATTCCCCCGTCTCGAACTCATACGCGAACAAAATATGTGAGAACACCTAACCTAACTGACCATCGTGCCGGGCTTGCTCAGCACGCCCGCCACACCAAACGTCCCCAAATATGTGTGAGTGCATGTGTGAAATCCAGACCCATTACACGAAATAAGCATGATCACATATAAAAAAGTGATAGTTCTCAGATGAGAATACCATTATACACCACACCCAATGAAAAAAAAAAGAAAGACATTAAAATTCAGCTGTCCAGTCTCGCCAAATATGTTCGCGTACCTGCCCGACCATGGTCGCCGTTGTCGAGCCCGTACGCGGCCTGGGCCCGGTGGCTGAAACCCGAGCCCGGCCCAGGCCCGCATAAAAAACGAAAAGCCCTGCCCGGCCCGGGCTCGGGCTTCCGGGTAGGCCCGGGCCCGTGCAGTGCTCTAGTCAGTAGATGGGTAGAAATCCAGCGAACCGGTAGAGATGTAGGAAGGGAGTTGCCTCAGGACAGAAGCCGCCGATATTTCGAACAGAGACTGTTCTTCTTCTGGGAAGAAGAACAGAGTAGAAGTACAGTCTCTGTTCGAAATATCGGCGGCTTCTGTCCTGAGGCAACTCCCTTCCTAGTGCTCTAGTCAGGTACTCCCTTCCAGCAACTAATGTTTGTGAACAGGAACACATGACACTCGTGGCCGTGATCAGCAAGACAGCTGATGTTTTTATTCAATATATTCTAATAAACATAAATAAAGTTAACTTGCGTTCTGATATTATGAACCCATCTACATGTTCCACAATTCCGGAAAGAAACAGTGCAATATGAATGAAACAAGTAAGAAGTCGAGACACTTGCAGGCCGAGCAGTGCAGGCGCGAGTGACGTCATCCGGAACAACCATTCACGAAAGTGTGCATAATTGTTTACTTGTTACTTGTTTGCTTACTTACTTGTTTCAGCGGTGTTGATTCTTTCCGGAATTGTAGGAACGTAATGGGCGCTGCCAAGCCATTCCAGGAAAAGGGAATTGACCATATAGCTCTCAACTCTGAGGAATTGAAAGGAATGGAATTGGCACATATCTACATGCCTCGAAATTGAATTGGAATGGAACGGGTCACGTAATTCCGTTGTGTACCTCTCCTTTGTACTTCCCACTTGGGCAAATCCCGCCTTTCTTGTTCACGTTAGATCCTGGCGCCAAATCACAGCCCGTCCTTCTGCTCGTCTTTCAGTTCACGTACCTTCCTGTCTAGCTTTCCGATCAGGGCACATCCACGACCACTCTTTGGCCGAGTCAAGCTCTTACTGCCTTAATAAGATCCACCGTCAACGACGAAGCAGGGCACGTCCTGGTGATTAAGCCCGATGCTGGCAACAAAACGACGAAAGAAACATCATCTTATCTCTGCCCTATTGATCTGCCGACTACGACGTTCCGTCTACGCTGCGATACAGCTGCAGTCACTAATGGCAACCGTGGTCAAGAATTCAGAATTGACTTAGAGCCGCATTATACGTGCTTCTCTCGAAGAAGGCGCTACAGCTAGTCATATAAGAAATTCATCGAGGGATGAGCCTGAGCAAGGCAGGCGCTTTTGTTTTGTCTCCGGGGAACGCATCTGCAACGGTCAGAGTGGCTACTCAGCTTATATTCCCGATTTAGATCCGTCTTGTTATCTGGTATCATACTGCTTACATTCGTGTGGGCCGTGCAGGATACATCTGAGCAACAATGAGACTGTCTTGAGCGGGTAGAGCGTAAAAGGGATAGGCGGGTGATAAAGAATGCGGCCCTGGTTTGATACAGGGAGTATGCGCAGCGTGGAAGATTTATGACCTGCACATAGCGTACGGGAAATTTCGTGCGGCTGCCATTTACAACTCCCGCTTAGGTTGTACTGGGTGTTTCCCATCGTTCAGAATTGGCAGTCGAAAGTTTTATTTACATAGGTATATGCAAGAGCAACGAAGGCTCTATGTGTAACCATTCGGCGTAATGATAGGAGACATAATGTGCAGGACATTCAAGCTTCCACTTGTCCACATCGCTTTCGTATCAAGCCAAGTCTAAGTTGCGCTCGCCGCGCTACGCCATTGGATACAATCTACGACATGGTCCTAGATATGGGCCAACAGCGAAATAATTTGCGTTAAAATAGGGTCACTCCGATTGTAACTATGTACATGGGTCATTTAAATAGCTAGCGCGCTTCGTTCGAGGGAGAAAAGGATGTTACTACGTGTGTATACATGCATAGTCATGCACTATCAATGTGCAAACATTTAGATTTTTTTTTCAAAACTGCTTGCAATAAACCCCCCCCCCTCCTCCCCCAGATATATTATGGGAAAATGCATCCTACTGTACTCTAGTTTTACTCTACGATGACTGTTGACAATTGAGAACCGGTGCAAAGGTTGCATATGGAATTCACTTGTACCGAGGTCACTCAGAGGGGACGGATACGGAAAGTGCAAAGTGTCGTGAGACCACCTATACCCGTTCCGCTTCAGTGTTTACTGGAGGTTCGTTCATGTGCACGCCATTCGTGGTACTATCTTTACAGCTCTCGTAATCCTTCATCTGCAACTCAGTCAATGTTTCTGTCCTCACATCGTAAATGAATATGTTTACTTTACTGTGTAATGTAACCTTATCTAACGTAGAGCAGCTTCTTAGCTACTACTTCCAAAGTGATAAAGTCACTAGCCGCTATCTCTCAGTCACCACCAGAAATCGCTGCCATGAACATACGCGTTTACTCACGCCGTTTCGAATATTTTACCAAGCCCGCTGCTTTTGCCTATTTCAAAACTCATAGCCACGGCGCATCCACCGCAATCTTATATTGCCATTTCCCAGCCAATCTCATTCTTGTTTCTCTCAGTTTGCGCTTTCGAATATTTCTGCAAAAAGTTCCCCTTTTTTACCTTGACGCCCAACGCCATCTATCTCTGGTAGGGGCGACGCGAACATTTCAGACTCCCCCGCGTTCGCTCATTTTGAATGGAGCCTATGATTTATCATGCTCCTTCTAAACGCGGCTACCTCTATTCCCCACCACTGAGGCCCAGACAGGAGGATATGTCGTCTAATAATAATACGGAGTCCCCGATGATCGTGATTAATCCTTCATATCAAAGACAATGAAATGCAGGGAAACTGGTGCGCAAGCGAGCTTCTATCGTTCCTCAAGGGAACGGCGTATTTGCCTTTAATATGGGATCTTTCCCTTGTTCTGAGTTATTGATAATACCCCCCTTTCTGATCCATGCTTGCTGGCGGCCTATCTCGAAGTTTGGTTGGAAGCAGACGTGACGCGCTGGCAGACGAAGGCGAATGTAGAGGGTTGCGACAGGAGTGTCGTGCCAGCGGACTTGTTGTGGGGCTTAACATGATCACATTGCTGATAACTGGCGCTCTCTCTTTTCGGGTGTGGTTTCTCTCTTTCTGTGGGACATAAGCGGCCTGTTGTGCAAACCCATCTGCTCGTGTCGTTTACTTCATTATTGTAAGGATATAGGATAGCGATGGAAAACAAGAAAACAAACACAGTGGCAGTCGCACTTACAGTCGTATGCGCATAAGTTTATACTTAGTGTATTGCATTGTGCAGCCATTGTAAGTTTTTCTATAGCATGTGTTGCACTGGAGTAGAGGCAGTCTTAGGAGCGCAACCAGACAATCGGTGATGTTAATAGATTTTCTTATAACAGTTTAACTGAAATGGTAAAATCGTGATAACACATACAAAAGGGAATCGACACACCTAGCGAGAAATTTTGACAAAAAGGGAGAGCGAAACGGGTTGTTTTTCTTTTTGTTTGCTAGATAATCAACGAAACCGATTATCCTTCCGTCGGTGACTTTTGATAAGGGCCTTTGTTTGTTTGATAACATTGCCGTTGGCGCACTGACACAGTTCGGTTTATTGTCATTTTTCACGGTGGTCTCGACAACTTGTCGAATGTGCACATCTGACGCTGTATACGACAAGCGGTTGACATTAAATAAAGGCAAATCCTATCCTTACGCATGTACATACCACCGGCCCCATATGTTGCGTTATACTTCGTTGTTGGCTCGAATATTTCTTCTTTCTAATGACTGATGTGGCGGAAACTATGACTATTTAACACGAGAAAACTATAGTGCGGGACATCGTTTTAGTGGTTGCTGAAACACGTCAGCAAGGCTATTTCTGAGGATGGCGGTAACACGTGAGGAAGTGAGGGCCAGTTCTCACTTGCCGACGCCCGACGCGATGGCGTGAGCGGACAGCGGAAATAGACGCGTATTTCCGGCGTTGGGAAAGGACTCAAAGGAGAGACGTCGAGCCCAAAAAATTGCCATGCCGAACTTCTTTCACGAGGTCGGCGAGAGCTGCCGAGAACGAAATACTGACGACCAATAAGGTGACACAGAAGGGCCACGCCTCCTGATTTTTCGTCTGCTGTGGACGACGGAGTGTCACTATGGTGGGAACATGAAAATCGTGCGCTGTGACGGGGCGGCGAAAATGCGCCTCTACTTCCGTCGCCCGCTCACGACTTCGTGTCGGGCGTCGCCAAGTGAGAGCTGGCCCCAACATGGCGTGATACATTTTTGCAGGTGATCACAGGACATCTGATTGCTCTATCAGATACAGGTGGTTTGTCCCATTTATGTTCTAACTCCTTGTTCGCGTCCATTGCTGGTGTAAGCCGATATGATCTTGTACCAACTACCTCGCTTTGTCCCTCTTGAACTTTTTCGATGTCGTCACTGTATGATAAAAATGTGTAACATCAATGCCGAAATATAAGAAACAACATCTGAAACACACATGGCACACCTTAAGGGACGCCCACTCGCACCGGTGGGTGGATGGCCACCCGCCGTCGTGCCCGTCCTGCCGTCGTGTTTATTTTATCATTATTCCATGTTAGAACCACGAAGCAACTGTGGCTATGAGGCGCGTACAGAACGTGGGCAGATGGAGAGAGGACAGAATGAACCAGTGGGGGACAGGGGGTTAGTATGCGTGCTGGGCCGACTTCTCGGGGAATTTTGCCGACATTCGTCTTGGAAGTCTGCCGGAAAACCCAGGGAAAACCTCAGACAGCACAAGGGGTGCGAGGATTTGTACCCGCGTAACCTCTCAGTCTCGGCGTGGAAAGCGATCATCCTGACCACTGCGAGAAGGTGTAGAGCGTGTTGGTTACGTAACGTGGTGATAAACGCGAAGAAAACACAGACGGACAGGGTACGCCGTCCCTCTGTCCGTCTGTGGGTGCTTGGCGTTTTGCACCATGGTCCTAACCAATATGCCGCTGGAGCTGGTCCACCGTCAATATATGGTTTTAACAACAACAATAAATGAAGGAGAAGTGATGATGGTTACTTGAAGCCAAAAAGATTGTCGTTTCGATTCCAACTGTTTTTACGTGGAACAGAAAAGTTATTTATGTCTTTAAACAAGAACGCGGTTATACGGCAGCTTTACGTTTTGTGTGCGTGCGTGTGTTTTCTCTTTCAGTGGTTGTTCAGTTAGGTTCCTCCCGCCCACTTTCACCAAAGTCCGAAATTACGCCATTAGCAATACAACAAACACAATCCGCAATAACATACAGGCAGGTTCACAAAGAATGGGATAAAACGAAAGCCCATCTTCCTTTCTTTTCCTCTCCTTTTTTTATTTGTTCTAATAAATATATCCCCCCCCCCCCGTCATCTTCTTCTACAACGCTTTCTGTGTCCCAATCTGTTTTCGAGGATTTAGTGGGAACTTTAACTCTCTCCTTACCGTGCCCATAGCGCGTCGATCACCGGTGATCGACGGTTTCAGAGCCGCTCTACTTGTCCTCCAAAGCAGATATGGACAAGAGGTGGCATTTGGTGGATACTATAAACACTACAGAATGAGTTTCGTTTTCACTTTTAGCGTTTCCTCGTGGTGGTGATATATGAAGCTGGTTCTGCGCCAAGGAGGCAGCATGAAGATTTTATCCTGGTCGCGGCGTCGCGTTCCCGCGGCGGACCTCTTTCGCAAATGCGCAGTACTCGCATTTGAAGGATATTTGGGTTCGATCTCGTTTATTAGAATGCGAATAACAACTATGAAGGTGTTAGATAATTATAATTTTGTCCTGAATGTGTGAATATGTATAACTTGCGCTATTGTTGTTCTTCCTGTCTCAAAACTAACCGGGAGGAATAGAAACTAGGTGAAATAACAAAATGTGGTACAAGAACAGAAAAGTCGAGCGTGAAACTAATGTGTTCTGCAGAAATTATGATTTTTTATCATTTTTATTTATGAAAATTTGCCACATTTTCTATATGTTGGAACTTGTAGATTGATATTTTTGTTCAAGTACAGGTGTGTCTTCATGAGGTTTCTGCTGTTTGCACCGATTTTGTGTGTGTGTGTGTGTTCTAAAATCAATTTTGGAAGTGCATGAATAGCTTTGTTTCTGAAACTTACATCATACTATTGGGCATTCATTTGGCTACCTTTTCCTATATAGCAACATGTTTTGAAGTGATACTGTCACCCACACACACACAAAAAAAAAATTGTCAAACAACCCAAAGATGGCCATTCTTGCGGCGGTAAGGAAAGAGCTAAAATGTGAGTCAATCAACCTAAACTACGGAAACTAGTCGAGGCTTCCACGCGTCAAGCGTCCTGGTACAGCTAGTCGCACCAGTGCGACCTACGTTTCAATTTTGTTCTTTCTATTTCTATTCTGTTCTATTCTAGTCGAGGCACGTAACATTTAAGGACGAACACGAACACGTAAGCCTCCAACGCCCAAGAATCAATTAAATCAAACGACTCTCTCAGGAAAAAGGTGCTGAAAAAGGTCCAGGTTCGAATCCCGGCATCAGAATCTTTTTCCTGAGTTGTTTGATTCAATCAACATGTCACATTTTTCTCTGTCTCAGTAGTTATAGTTCTCACACCTTTTCGAAATGTTTGTCTGTCCAAGTAGAGGTCCGGAACCTTCATGCTAGGCGCTGTTATGACAAACGAGGCCCCTTCGCCTCTGACAGCGTGACTGTAATTTGATAGAACCAGCTTGACGCAGCGTCGGTGAAAGGCCTATGCATCACTCGATGTGCCACCCTCCTCCATATTAATGAAGCCACAATATACATCTTTATAATGCTCCCACGTTAGGAAGCCCCGCGCTTTCATTTTCCGCACTTTTTTTTTCTTTTTCTTTTTGCAACTTATCAAAAATTACCATAATACATATCCTAGTTTTCTGCGAGGAGAAAACTGTTATGTTCCGACTCCGAAGAGATCATCCTGATTTCCTCCAAGATGGGTCTATGAATATATGTGAAGTTTGCGTCAGTCTCAGGACGGACTATCGAGCTTCGCTGCCTTTCTTCCACGTTGCCTTCTTGCAAGCAATGTAGAGGCATCTCTGCAGCTGACGCGAGTAGCTAAACCCTGTGCAGGTCGAGGGATACCCTGAAATTAAAATATATTATGTTTCTCAAGCTGCCAATGTCGCTTCGTTTCTTTTCATATGACTCAACCAAAAAGCTTCGTAGATCTACTGTTTTAAAACTGTTCCGTGTGTATGTATTTTGTACTGCACAGTGAAACCTCCCTACCATGGACACCCGCAGTGCAGCTGAAATGTGTCCTACTTAGGGAAGTGTCCGAGTTACAGAATACAAGGGAAACAAAAATCGAAAAGAACACAGTTGTGTTGCCATAAATGTCCCTCTTCTTCAATTCATGGTCACTAAGGGTACCTGGTACATCTCTACCCACTCTTCACTGATAATTGAACCTCTGTATGCAATGACGGGATAAGTCGAAAAATCCCAAACCGAGAAAAGGGGCCTGATGTGATTGTCCGCCCCATTGACGCACATGCATTTCCCGCTTTTTACCATGCTCTAGCGGGCCAACAAATCGCAATAAGGTCCTAAATTTTCATTGGCAGGTGCATACTGGCATGTAGATGTCATTGCAGCAAAAATACTAAAAAGGGGATAAGTCAACTTATCCCCTTATTGTTCCAGAACAATCGGCGGCCTAGACACCATGATAGTCGCAATATACAACCGACTTCTATCCTTTGGTCATAGCCTGTGTTTCCAATGGGTAGCCAGTCACACCGGCCTGCAGGGAAACACCCGCGCAGACTCCTTAGCTCGTCGGGCACATGGGGACGGCACCTCCAATACTGTCTCCTACCACTTTCAGCCTCATCGTGTCGGTTACAGACACAGCGACTCCGTCATAACGGCACTCGGCAGTTTCAAGAGGACGCTGTCCGACTGAACGACCATCTCCGGTCTATCGACCCGTCGATGGATTTCGTTGCCACACACCACTGCTCGCGTCAAGAAACGTCCATTCTACACCGTTTACGCCTTAATGCCGCCAGGACACCTCTACTTCTCTGTAAAATGGGTCTTCTCCAGTCGCCCAAATACCCCACTTGCGCTCTTGAAGCAGATGTTCCACACCTTCTCCTCGACTGTCACAGATTCGACACCCCTCGAGCCACGCTGAGACGATGCCCACTCGAGCTGCGGTGCACGGACTTTTCTCTGACCACTCTGCTCGGCCCAGTACGAGATCACACACAGCGGTCTGTGACCAAAGCAGTTCTGACTTTCTTGAGAGATTCAGGTCTTATGAACAGCCTGTGAACTCAGTCGTGCAATCTCATTCTTCTGTGCCCCACTCTCACCCTCAACGCATTAACCTCATGCTTTCCTTTTAAAGTCACCTTCTGTGATCCATCTCATCATTCTTTCACCGTTTGTTAGTCATCTTTTTTTTTGCCATCTTTTTTTTGTCATCTTTGTCTTTAATCTACCTCATCCTTCTTTCATCATTTGTTACTTTATCCTTTATTTCCTAATTCTTCTTCTCTTTATTTATTTCTTATTCCTTCCTGTTTGTTCCTTTCTTCACTTCTTTTCTTTTCTTTTTATTTATTTATTATTTCTTAATTTTCTTTCTTTATATATATATATTTATTTATTTCTGGAATAGCAAGCCGACGTCTCGTTTGGCTGACCTTTCCCCCGTTTTTTTTCCTTTTCGTCTAATAAATATATCCCCCCCCTTACTGCATACAGAGGTTCAATTATTGCTGATTTTGGTAGATGAAATTCCTTGCGGATTCCACTCAATGGCATTACCTTTGGAGCTTTTCGAGCAGCGTGCTGTTTGCTTGAAGGTCTAGACCCACTTGGAATTAAGCTCAAGGACTTGTCTCTGAAGCGTCAACTCACTGTTGACTGCCTTGGTGCAGCGCACGTTCAAAGGCTCTAGACAAACCGAACACAAGTGCTCACACTAAATAGTAGTTACAATGTAGACTCTACCCCGTTCTTTTTTTTTTGGGGGGGGGGGGGGGGTCTCCAAAATCCCAAACAACAAAATGTTGAGACCAGTATAGGAAAAAAAAAACAAGCGGAAGTCAAGGGCACTGGCTCATTTTGGGTCTTTTCGGTGCAAAGAATTTGAAATTGAGCTAATTTGGCCAGGCTTCTGTCCGACTTAGCTGGGAAAACCCTGTCCTACTTCTGGGATACGGAGGTGCCGAGAATTTCGTCCCCCGTGTTGTTTCAATGGGACCCCGCCGGTGCAATGAAATCTTGTCCGACATGGGAAGTTGTCCGAGGTAGGGAGGTGTCCGACCACCTCCTCAAGCTCAAGCAAATGATGGCACTCACATCGTTACATCAGCATGCTTGCGTTTTAATGCTCTGTTCACAGAGAATAAACATTATCAAGGGAGGAGGGGGAATATGTTTATTATAAAAAAAATGGAGGGAAGGTTAGCTTGCGCTACGGCGGCTTGCTATTTCCATCAAAGAAAGAAGAAAAAAAGAAAAAGAAGAAGGGGGAGAAAGAAACACAAACAAACAACGAAAACAACAACGAAATTGATCACAGTTCATCCAGAAGGCCACAGGACCACAGGAACTGAACAATTGCCTTTGTCTCTTTGCTAACGATTATCAATATTGCGTGCACGCTCCTCGTGTCCGTTTAGCCCTCCTTTTGCGGCACCTGAAGCTAGAAGGATCTTAATAAAAATAAATCATTACTTAACGAGGCTATTCATTACTCATTATCTTTTATTACTAGTACTACCGTATAGCCGGTTGTGAAATGCGCAACCTTCCACCCTTTTTTTTCTTTTTGGCCAAGGATAACCACAACAATACGCTTATAACGATGCGTCCGTAGTTCGATATATGGGGGCTCGAAGAGGCCAGCTATTATCGTTCATAGGAAACATGCGTAATATGTTCTACAGCTCTTGGGATAGAATTATGGTACCCTGTAATTACTAGTCGTCTTATTCCTTCCAATATTTTTTTTATATATAAATAATAAGCGATCCGAATCGGGCTTGGACGCGGTTCCCAACGGTGTAGGCAGCAGTAATTTAGGTGAGACTTTGATAAAATGCCTTAGATAAAAATTGACTGCATCTTAGGTATTGTGCCAAACGCCTTTAAATGCGGTAGCGTTACAGTGTGGTGATGACGGACGCATCTACGCTGTGCTTGACCCTGTAAACATATACAATTAATTGATTCCGGACATATTCCGACTGCTCATTAAAAAATACCTAGGCTTTCCACTGGTTTTACTGTTCCAAGAGCGCATATACACTTACAGTTCAATTCACTTCACATTCTTGTTGGAAATAACGCAATCTTAGTTACACCGTATAGGACAATTAGCGCTATGTTCTCCTCACCATATTCCCCAATTCCTATCAAAGATGAATACGAGCAGAACATAGGACGGGGGCTATAGGTAATTTTGAGCTCAACAGAACAGTAATATCGCACGAGGAACAGTAATTTCATTTCAGCAGTACGGCATTGCTACACTTGAAGGGCACGATATGCCTTACGGAATTCCAGTAATACGATCACCCTGCATTACGCTCTATTCCACCTTCTACATGCCGAGTTTGGACGTCGCCGCCGACAAAAGAACTGTTAATTATCCTTAAATGGCATTTGACATGTTACGTTCCAGCAGCTCGACAACTGTGAATGGCCAATGAATCGTGTCAAAGCGAATCGTAATTACTTCACATACGACGATCACTTATGTGTTTCAGATAATGATGCCAGAACAATACTGCGAGGGCCTTATTACGTTTCACCGTTATTGCCATTATTTTATTTATTTATTTATTTTTTTCTTCACGGCGGGGATGAAGATGCAAACGATGTGCGAATGGGCAATAATTTGCAAGTTCGGCCTTTCTGTCTTCTTTTTCTTTTTTTCACCGAAACGACTTGTCGTTATAATTTGTGAGCATTGAACATCCCAGAAAAAACATTCTGGTGCAGTTCGAAGTCGCACTGTCTTTTGTGGCAAAACGTTTTCGTTGGCACCGTTGATTGTGTATGTTCTTTCTTTTCTTTTTTGTGTGCGTCTTGGTCCAATGCGCTTTTGAGTCATTAAGGTAGCCCTGACGCGAAGGTGATCGCGTTCTTTATGCACGCTCTACTGCACTCTTTTTCTTTTTTTCCGGATATTTTTTCTCCTTTCTACGCCACTCGGATAATTGGTGTCGTGAGCGATCGTAGAATTCCCCGCATTATCATCACCATGGATTTAATAAGGACTCATTCTTACAATGCCCGACTGAGGGCGTTCAACATCTTCTTCTTCTGCATTTTAAGAACGAGCAATCGCCAATCCGTCCTTTCATTAAACTATGTGAGTATATAAGAAAGAGACAATAGGAATCGATGCCCAGATGCACACAGCTACACGAGTGGTGGGCGCACTCAACTTACGTGCAATTATGAATTATTAATTAATATTGCGACAACGAGTGCATAGTTTTTTGTAGGTTACAGTGAATATTGCACTCGCTTGCGTATGTCATATTCACGATGTGCACGATATTTCCTCTTTGCTGCTTTGGAGCTGTATACAGCGTGTTCCACGAGAGGATGTCATTCAATAGACCTCTCCCTGTTAGTAAACAAATGACGTCGTAGTGTTCGTCAGCGCCACCAATTTGGTAGAGTTGAACTGCGCTCGAAGCTAGGGGCGAACAAGGTGGTGCTGGAAGCCACGGTCTTGAGGGGATTACGATGGTCCCTGAAACGGACGCGACCTTCGGTCCTACTTTTCCTTCAATAGGAGGCAGCGAACAAGTGCCCATTCGTGCACTCTTAGAAATGAACTTCACCGCATAGCACGCTCCTAGCCAACCATCATCTCTAATGATATCGTTATCTGCCCTGATTTATGAATTATGAACAGCATAAGTGTCACAAAAAAGGCGTACGCCTCCATTCATCGTCGTTACGGTCGTTACAAGCTAACGAGTGGCGGGAAATTCAGAAACGTGGGCACGTGACGCACTGCGCGTGACGTGTACCACGGCCTTCAAGTATCGCGCAAAGAGCGCCGTGCACGTGTTTTATCACGTGCCCACCTTTTTAAATTTCACGCCCGCCTTTTTGAATTTCCCGCCACTCGTTAGCTTATGGTTGGCTATGGTTGGCTCGTTGGTTATGGTTGGCTAGGAGCGTGCTATGCGGTAAAGTTCATTTTTAACAGTGTGGAGCCCAGCCCTCCCCTTCCGATTTGTTTCGGTTTCAGTCTGTCTACCAAAGTCATGATGACGTTTCTCAGGTAGAGGTCTATTGCCATAAATAAGTTTTACTTCAAAAAATATAAAACTACTTGGAATACACTCATACAGAGTTTTGCCACAGATTGAGGCCGTTTGCATTCGTGTTGCACGTGAATTAAGCAAATTTGAATAATTAAACTCTAAAATTGCCCAGTAAAGGCAGTATTTTTCTTCCTAAATTCGGAAGCCTATGGCCATAACACACACTATTCCAATCAGAATCACCGGGTTTTTCGCAAGATTTCAACAAAATATTTGACAGCCGAAAACCAGTCGCTGGGCGAATATAAGCGCGCTCGCTGATACTTACGTTTGCGAAACTGTTGGCTCCGTCCAAATACCCTCCCTCCTGTGCACGAAGAAAAGAAACCACGCCAAAATCACACCTTTCGCCTTTATCAACGTGGCTGTCATCAGCAGCCAGCCACTGATAATGACGGGACTGCGCGACAAGGCCCTCGATCGGAATAAAACGGTGTCGGTCCTTTCCACCTCGCCTCGATAAAGGAGGAGCCAAGAGTTCCACAAACGCAAATTTCACCGGGCATGCTTCGAAAAGCGAGTGATTTTCGGCTGTCAAACGTTTGTAGGAATCTTGTGAGAAAACACGTGATTTTGATTGGAATAGTGTGTTACGGTCATAGGCTTCCGAATTCACAGTATCGCCCCTTGCCATGAAACTCCCCATTCGTCATCTGAAAATAAAGTAGTTGTTCCGAATTTAGGAAGAAGAATGCTGCCTTTGCTTGGCAATTTTTCGAGTGTACTTATGCAAATTAGCTTAATTAATATGCAACACGAATACCAACGACCCGAATATGTGGCAAAACTCTGTATGAGTGTATTCCAAGTGATTTTATCAGTTTCTGAAGTAAGCCCTATGTTGAGGAATTATCCGAATATGTTCTACTGGCCACGCACTAATTTAGAATGTGGAGAGCCGCGGAAATTTCTTTGCCTCCTCTAAATGGGAACAAAAAGCAAGCTCCCAGGGGAATGCTCCTTTTTCTTCAGCGTAGTTCTTGGCTTTGGGTGCAACGCCTTTTGGTCAAGATGAAATTTCTTATAGTCTCATCAACTGAAGTCTTTAACATAATCAAAGAACTGGAGTCGGAGAAGACGTTAGTATGTGACGTACATGCCATTTTGGCTGTTGGGCTTCCTGCACTCTTTTCGCTGTAGTCAGACCAGGCGTTCTGTGATTATGACGTGGAGGTAGCCTATCTTTTGGATGTACTGCAAGAGGGTGACCGGGGGGACGCTCTGGAAGCTTTTTCACAATACAATACCAGGTTTTGTGCAACGAATGGATCGCATCTGTAGAGCGAATTGTGCAGTTCGACCTGCAACTTTTTGACAAGTCGTTCTGGTACCGCGCGCAAATTTTCAACCTTAACCAACTTAAGTTGGAGCTCTCCACACACTTCATTTTGTACGAGGAGCTCTTCTCAAATGCTTTGCGAAATGAGTCATTAATGACTGATGTTCGAAAAGAGTTTTCTGAGTACGCTGCTTCTGTTTGTCCACCAGATGAGGTGTCCCCTATCGAGTTCTGGACATCCCGCACTAAGTCATGGCCATTGTTATCAAAATGTGCATTGGGCATTCTGGCAATGCCGGTTTCGAGCGCAAACGTTGATCGTGCATTCTCGACACTGTGCGTCGTTAACCGCAAAGAGCGTGCTGTTATGACAGACAAGAGACAAGAGTGTGATGATACTACCATCTCCATTTTTTTCTTTTAAAATCAATCATCAGAGTGTGATGATGTATGCATGCATTTATTACAGCTAGTTCTAGATGTTACCTTCATTTTTTTTGTATGAAAATAAATGAGGTTATGCAAGCTTCCTCACGTTCCACTGTTCGTATGACGGCTCTGTTACACTTAATTTGTAATTAATTATAAGCACTCGGATACGGGCATTTATTTTCTTGCCTGTGGAAAACTGCCGGAAATATCCGAAATTTGCGAAAGGACGTAAATGTCGAAAAACACCTGACGAATTTCAGCAAAGCAAACTGCCGAAAACTTGAAACCCTAACCATAAGGCACACCCTTACGGTCCTTCAACACCCTGGTGCCGACCAACATCCTGAAGCTTGTCAAGCACAACAAACGTGGTGCTGATCAAGAAGATCTTGCATTCATCTATTCCGCATCCCTCCCTCGACTGCCAGAAGTATCGAAACATTTCTACATCGTGCACGTCTGAACGTCCCGTATGGCCGGCATTTCCTGCATATGGTGGGCAAGGCGGATTGCCCGGATTGCCCAGTGTGTGGAATGGAAGAAAATACTGAACATATTTTTATGGCGTTTTATAATATTTATACAGGACATTGCGGGCTGCACTAACTCGTCTCGCTTTACAATTCCTACTCAGTTTCAAGAATTGAAATTGAATTGAATTGAACCGTTATTTTGGCCGGCACCGATTCCGGTTCGGTTTGGTGCTCTGTGTAGGGCGCACAAAAGAAGTGCATGCACCTGCTGTTGTTATCAGTATATTTTATGCAGTGGTACGTTATACGTTGGACACGTCAATTTCTGCGTCGAAGA
Organism: Ornithodoros turicata; assembly: GCF_037126465.1. Taxonomy (NCBI): domain Eukaryota; kingdom Metazoa; phylum Arthropoda; class Arachnida; order Ixodida; family Argasidae; genus Ornithodoros; species Ornithodoros turicata. The sequence goes on from NC_088202.1 coordinate 99,983,275, forward strand.
CGCCTTCTTGTTTGTTATTGGCTCCGGATTTCTCGGGCCGCGGCTGAGTGCGCAGTGGTGCAGCCCTGCGCCACTATTAGCGGTCACGCATTAGAGGCTGGCGGGCACCATTAGCGGACACCTAAATTATTTTTCTCTTCATCATCAAGCGCATTCCTCGCGCCATCGGAAGTCATCAGCGCGGCGAACACGTTCTGCTTTGATCAGCACCACCGTGGACCATGCAGCGCAAATACGGTCCTTTGTGCAACCTCTCGATGGGTTCAAGGGGCGCGTTCTTTCATATCAGAGTTTATTAAGGGAATGCCATCCGAAGGGTTCTCTCTGTGATGAAACCTTTTCTGAGATGTTTCCCGGCCTCTTCTATTATGTCTGGTCGCTTCCCCACAAACATAATGGAAGGCTACGACGGGGTTCAGTTGACTTAGGAAACGTTTCGTGTTGCCGCGTGGGATCTGTGTACGCGGTGTAACTATTGTTATTCAGTGACCCATGCTATTGTTATGCTTGCATTGATCCACGAATTCGATCGTACGCAGGGAAAATAAGATTAGGTAATCCTACCACTATGTGGCGTCACTACACGGACCAACTTGCCAGCATGCTAGATGTTGAACCTGACACGTAACAGCCCTTTATTTCAACAAATTAGTGTCACAGATAGTATAATTTTGCAGGTGTACCTTTTGCGTCGAACGGAGGAGTCTGGCTGTATTTTTGTTGAAACTCTCTATGATTACTGTATAAAATGTCAACATCAGAACGTAAACCCTAGTACGAGCGGTATTTGTGTCTTCGCGTCGTCTGTAGGATAACATCAGTATTCTGCATAATGTTTTTCATTCTACACGTCCCTCAGTGTACTCGGCAGTGTATAGGGACGACATTAGAATTAGCTCCGTTCTAATTTTAGCGAGCTATATGTCGTCTACGTAGTTAAGTGATATGCCATCGTCACTCCCAGTACATCGTAATTTTTTGTACCAGAATAGTTTTTTTAGTCCCCATTCGCCGACTCGTAAAATGCAAGAAAGTAGTAACTGGCCTCCATGCACCAACGCTAGAGTGTAACCACGCTTTCAGACCGCCAGTCTCTCTAATGTCGGGTAATTTGATTATCTTTCCTAATATCTGCATTGCTTCACTATAGAAAGGCATAAATAAGAGCGAATATGCGATACTGAGTGTGCGAAATGTCAGAAGTAACCAGGCTCTGCAGCCGTACATTAGAATTAATTATTTGAGCCTGTTTTCGAAGGGCCTCCACTGCATCGATTTCTTCATTCCGTTCTGGAATGTCTGCAGCTCCAACATACAATACCGAACGACGTTTGCAGTTTCGTATCGAGAAAACGTCTGACGAATGGTTATTGCTAACAAATTAAGTGCGGCCTTGATATCGGAACTTTTCTCGCAGTGATGGCCACAAAGAATGGAACGAACAAAACATAAATCACATTCAAAGTAAATTGAATGACGTAATGCGAAAAGGAAAGAGAGAAAGATGGCCTTCGGAAGTAATTTTAGAGAGCTGGCTGCCGATTGGAGCCGTTTACGTACAATTTGTTTTAGGTCCGGTAGTCCTTGTTCTGCAGTGCGATTGACGCCTGGAGCAACAATGCCGGCATTGAACTGGATTTCAGTTAAGAATTACCCGAACTGTGGCGCCTACTACTCCAGCTCACGTCTACCACTTGATGGGATGGTGCACGTTAAACCTTCCATTCTGGTATATTTGGTGCTGTGATCCTTGCGCCCTTCCTTCCTGATAGTGGGTCACAGTAGAATTGTGTACCGTTCCGGTCTTCACCTCCGTGTAGGTCCGTCCATTCGACGTCGAGTTATGTCCATATCGTATCGCCGCATATTGCCTACTAGATTTCGGTTGTGTCGTGTCCTTGTGGAGAGCATAAGAACAAGCGGTAACGCAACGGCCGGGTTTTCTTGTAAAGTTCAGTGACATTGTTCGTAAAATATCCGAAACGGCGCTGACGCACAAACAAAATATACTTCGGTGTAAATGCGAGTACGGATAATATACTTATTTGATGCTTCAAAGAGAAGGCGTGAACTGTGAGCCTCTTAAGAAGCCCCATCCGGGTGGGGGTTGGGGGGGATCTATTTATTTCCACAGCCAGAAAGGACGGCTTGCTATTCCTTAATAAATGATTGGTTAGGGCGTGGTCCTGCGGTAGTTAAAAGTAAGGCGATGAGGGGCATCAGGTAGTATAGCCAGTTAGGAGGTTCGAGACGTACCGCAGTTTCTCCGTTTTGAATGAATTATCAATCGACCTTCTGGAGGTCCTTGGAAACTCCAACTTGGAACTGGCTGTTTCTGCGCTGTGTGCAAATGTCTGAACCCTGAAAACGACTATCGCGCTAGTGTTGAGCATTATCTCTACAATATACGGACTTTTCACTCCCGCCTCAATGAATGCTGGCCAAATGCTGTCAATGCCCTGCAGTGTAGAAACAGAATTTCACCGCATAACACGCTCTGAGCCAACCCTCGGTTAGAATGGTGCCGTCCCGTTTCCTGATTTGTTGAAAATGGGAGGCGTAATTTGGATATGTGTTGATTGCCACAGAAAAGCGTAAGCCTGACTCTCTCCTCAAATCAGATGCGATAACTGCATCATTCGACGTAATTGTATGCGTAGAGTGTGCTGTGCGCAATGAAGTTATGCCGTTACAAATACCATTATAGCCACCACCTTCTTTGGCCAATAGTTGCCCTTGGGCCATGAAAAACTGGAACAAACAAGCGAACAAACCACCACCTTCTGCTTTTAGAAGTTCTGTTTCTATATCGGGAGTGGTTTCGCTGATGTACCTTCGCTTACTCATCTGGGCGTTAATTTCGCTCAGTTTGTTTTGGTACGCATATTCTGTGACACGAATCCGTCTTGTGTAAGGGAAATAACTAATGGCATTGCATAAAGCGTGAGCACTAACGGACGCACGGACTGACGCAGACACACGTACTTTCAGCTAACGTGATAAGAGCGGAAAACACACAATGCCTTGCAGGCGCTGTGTGGAGGAACGTTTGAGCTTGAGAACGTGCGATAGAAATAAAACAGCATCATTTCTGTGCGCTTACTAGGGAAACTGGACATAGTACGTAGGCTGACACACCTTAAGCGTCAATCTACTCCAATTACTATGAAAACTGGAAAGTGTTACGTTTGAAGCTTGCTGAATGGCAGACACACACACACAAATTGGATGATGATGAGGTGGGCGACTCACCGCTGCTGTGGTTTGTAAGTCAGCTAGGTAATGGCAGAGACTAATATATTTCCCAGAAGTCAAAGATTATTATTAGGAAGTCGCGAAGATATACAGCTGGATTTCATGTAATACCGAAACGGCAACGTATCCACCAGCACAAATTAATGAATGTCTCATGCACTCGGTCCAAGACTAGCATCATACGAGGGTGGTTCAATAGATGGCTTGCACCGGCCCTCCAGAAAGAGGGAAAAAGCACTGGCAAAGCTATGATGTGACGTCACGTGCAAGCCATGTATAAGTAACCTTAAATAATTTATTGACGAACAATGAAAGTTATTCATATTATTGGAAACAATCTATCATTTGTGGTGCATGACCCTAAATATAGACAAATGTAAGCATGTGCACTTTTCTCGACGTAAAGCTCTTACAGTTAATACTGACACATTATCAGGACTACCTTTTATATATTTTGTCTGTGTACGCTTTTTACGCATAAGTGCTCCTTGCCTGCCTTGTTGTCTTTTCTGTTGGCCTTCCTTGTTGTTCCATGCCCTCCCCCTGATATAATGCCCCTCAGGGCACCTTCAGGTGCAATGAAATGAAATTAAATGAAACTTGTCCACGTGGTGCACCTGCTTTTCAATGCAGGTGCACACTTGTTTGGAAAGCGACTGTATTCCAGCAGACAAGAAACCCGCCGAAAAAGGCGGCCAAGATCCTCCTTGAGGCGGCCAAAGATGTCCGATGGCGCAAGGTCAGGCGAATATAAGGGATGTGGAAGGCAGTTCAAGTAGTCATTCGGACATATGCGGGCGGGGATTGCTATGTTGGAGAACCCCTTGCCGAGCAATCCACGACGTCTGCTCTTATAGCGGGCGTCACATGTACCGCTAAATGATAATAATATGCTTTGGCCTTCACTCTATGTCCCCTAGACAGACGTTGCTCAACAATATAGTACCCCTGTGACCGCAAAAGAGCTTCAAGATGACTGTCTCCGCACTCGCCTGGCTTCCAAACTTGTTCAGTCTCTGTGACCAGCTGTGACACCATTCTGTGCCTGCTCGTTTCGTCTCTGGCCAAAAGCAATGCACAGGCACACCAACCGCGCGTGTGCGTTATCTACCACGCTTTATCTAAATGCGGGTTTGCAGAAGGGGCGAGCTTGAGGGGCACAATATTGTAACAGCCGGTAGATGAAGCTGAAGTGCATGTCACGCGCAACCATTCTCATGCATTAAATCATTACCATCCTGACGCTGTGCCTCTCGCAACAATATTATGAAATAACTTTGAGCCGTATGCAGACACTGTAGGCTCACCCATGTTTGCTGTGAGCGTTCTGTTGACTATGATACATATTATCGCAGAAAATTTTATTTCTCATGGTGCCGAGTGAAGATTTGGTAACGTGTCTGTGGGGATACAAATACTTCGACGCACACTGATATTTTCACTGGTATGCTGATATTCTTATAGCTGAAATGTCGGCTGAGTAGGTGGTACGTGGGGGGGGGGGGGGGGCGTCCTTGCCGAGTCCCCGACGAGAGGGGGCGCTCGTGTACCAGGGCCCCAGGGTTTCTACCTCAGCTCGCCCCATGTCGACACATGGCGGCGCTGGCATGCAAGCAGGTCATGCGCTCCCGCGCTACGGTTAAGCGTGGCGACGCCTGTACCACATGCTCTACTGGTACAGATTGGGACAAAAGGGTTTCCAGGCGGACATCCTCTCCAAGAGAGTATGCAACTATAGAAGACGACTAGTTACTCTAACTTTCGGTGTGTAACACGCGTGTTATACACGAAAAAAGTTGGAAAAATATGCCGTGCGTGTTATCTATGAGTGCGTGCTATACATCGATACATTTCCGCGTAGGACCGCCAGTGACCTTGTACAGCTTGGGACAAACCCTTACGGAACACGGCACTTTTGTATTTCTTCATTTGAGCGGCCCACTGCTAGCTATCAGGAGGAGATCGAATAAGAAACGGATGACTGGCTATTCTATCCATCTCTCAGTACGTGTGTCCACTCCTGTTTGCTGCTATAGGGTGTCGCTGCAATGGAGAAATGCGACACCCCGGTGTTCCGGAAACTTTTGTCCCAAAATCTGTACCTAGTACTCACTTTCAATTCATAGGCGCATTGATTCCTATCCACAAAGCAACACGTTTCTTTTTTTTTTTCTTTTTTTCGTTTCTCTCTCTCTTTCAATTCACTAGGCATAGAATACAAGTACGAGTGAGAAAAGTGCTTTGATATGCATGTAGTACATGTGTAATAGCTATGCGATATAAAGGATGGTTCTCCAGGAACAGCCAGCCAGACGACTGAAAGTGTGACACAACGAGGGGGGAACGAAAAAGCGGTCGTTTATAAAACAGTCCGCCGGATAAAACTCCTCAGAACGGACTGCAGATTTTACGTTTTTGTCCCTTTCATGCTGCAGTACAGTAGCTCACTGCGGTTTCCATTTTAGCAAATTACAGAAATTCAGGGCTCTGCTCTACAACATTATAATTTCAACTATCACCCCATTTTTATTAATTACGGGAATTAAATTAATTTGGAAAGATCATTAAGACTGGCGCTGGCTTTTAAAAGAATAGTACGTCTACGTTGACCATATCGCAAATCGAAATGAGCAGCACAATCTTCGAAGGAAACAACAATAAATGAATGAATGGTGCTGAACACATGGGATGAACCATAAATTTAGAAGAAAAAAAAATGCGGGCTTCTCGAGGAGCACCCTGTACATGCATGGAGTTTATTGGTTTTATTACTCGTGCTTTCTATAGCAGGATCACACTGCTGTTTCTGTTTCACTGGGCCTGTTAGAACGTGATGTTCTGCAGTCAGGGTGAGATGCTAACAGACTGAAAGCCTCGGTACAAGTTCAGCAAAATATGCGTGAAAGATCAAGCTGAAGTTCAATGGCTGTACTGTTTCGTGCGCGGCACAGCGTGTTAGGTAATGGAAAAATAAAACCGACGGACGAACCGCAGCACAGGGCGTGCTATTTATGACGTACTAATGACATCAGCAACGTCAGAACGATGTCTATGTACACCCACCTTTTGTTCCTGCTTCTTTTTTTTTTTTTTTTTTGTGGTGTGTGCAGGGCTATAATAGTTCCGATATTTTATGAGTGGATTTACAGCAAAGGTGAGCCACCCTCTATTCCAGTGGTGCGCAGCAATAGAACAAGAACACCACACCGGAGACTATTCATAACTGTTTAGGGTATACAGGGTGTCCCAGAAAACGTGTCATTGAATTTTCATTAAAAAACTACACCACCTAGAATCATGCGATCAACGGCTTTTGTTCTTACTAGGTTTTTGCCACCTCTTGATGTGAATGTCGTGTAACGTAAGTTTAACTTTTGTAAATTTTTGCGAACTAAAGTCGGAAATTTGCCAAGTAAAGGTCACTTTTTTACCCAACCAACGTGAAGAGCTTGTCTAATTTACTCAAATTAATGATAATTGACAGGGATATTCAGAAGCCATCCCATCGGAAAAAATAGCCGAACATCATGCTGTACGGAGCTTCCAGAAGATAGCTCGCGACGAATTTTTCAGCGCAGTCTTCTTTGTCAGTGAAGCGAAAGGAGGTTGGAAACCCGGCCCACACCGGCATCGCAGAAAGAGACATCACAGGCATGGCTTATCGCGTCCGGCTTTTGCCGGGATCATGCTTTCCCTCTCCCACCAGCTCCCGTGGCATAGTGGTTAGGATGATCGCTTCCCACACCGAGACTGGGAGGTGACACGGGTTCGAATCCTGTCGCCGGCTGTGCTGTGTGAGGTTTTCCCTGGGTTTTTGCGAAGACTTTCCAGACGAATGTCGGCAAAGTTCCCCCTGAAGTCGGCCCAGGACGCCTTCTAACCCCCCTGTCCCCCACTCCTTCCTGCTGTACTCTCTCCATCTGTCCACGTCTGTACGTCGCTCATAGCCAAAGTTGCTTCGCGGCGGTAACACGGAATTTAAAAAAAAGCTTTCCCTCTCCCAATTTGAGGAACTCTCACCTTTTCTACTATCACTCTGTGGGCTGGGTTTGGAACCTCCTTTTGTCGGACTGACAGCATTGCGCTCAAAAAGTCGTAGCGCGTTATGGTCCGGTGCTCCAAAAGCATGATGTTCGGCTATTTTTTCTGATGGGATAGCTCGTGAATATCACTACTTATCATGAATTTGAGTGAATTCGGCACGCTTTTCATATTGGTGGGATAAAAAAGTGACCTTTACTTGGCAAATTTCCGAGTTCAGTTCGCAAATATTTACATAATTAAACTCAGGTTGCATGACATTCACTACAGGAGGTGGCAAAAACCTAGTAAGAACAAATGGTGTTGACCGCATGATTCTAGGTGGTGTATTTTTTTTTATTATCATTCAATGACACGTTTTCTAGGACATTCTGTAGATGTCATAACCATAGGCACTGTTGGCTTCCCGCCTACTCCCACCGCGCGTCCCATCTCCCACTTGGCCCTGGTATGCCGTAGAAGACGACATCCCCCATCAGCTCCTACACCGTCGGCATCACCTTCATCGTCGGGCCGTGCTCTGGCAACGCCTCTCAGAGCTTGGGTGCACCGACGTTTCCCTCAGTACACTCCTTCGCCCCATGCAGCGAGCTAGCTGGTGCAGCGCCACAAAGGCGGTGCTCCGCTTTCTGCGTGATACTGTCCTCATGGACTCCCTGTGAGCCGAATTTTTTTCGTCTAAAGGTAACAGCAAGCTGGCGTGCTGCCGGCTGACCTTTCGCGTTTTATCTTTCCTTTCCTTTATTTTTTTTTATTTTTCTGCCAATAAATCCCCCCGCCTTCTCAAATCATCGTCGTCATCATCATCTATAAGTCCCGGAACGTATAGCGCAGTTCAACCGCGCGTATCACGAATTCACTAGTAACGCCTTTTGCTTGTATACACTTCACGTCCGGTTGTGGAGTTCCGTACACAAATCCAATGGCAGCAAGCTTACTACTTTTTCCCACGAATGCGAGGGTGAGCCCCGAAATATGAGCAGGGCCGCAAGTATCCCCTGTGCTCTTCGTTAGGATAGGACAAGAAAAATGGACGATGTCACCCTGGATGGGAGAAGACTCAATGAAGCGGTCCGTCCTCTCCTTTGTGCTCTTCTCTTCAGGCCACTTTGGGCCCCAAAGGGGGGAAGAATTGGTCTTCGGGCCACTGTTGCGTTGAACGAGACGACGAATCGCATTAGGAAGGTTCCGGACGACGATGTCCAGCGGGGTCTTCTTGGAACCGCTTCGCCGCCTGCGACGCTGCTGCCTTCCTGGCGATTAATGACCATGGCAGTTTTGAGACACTCTTTGAACAGGCTGTCCCGTTGTTGCTACTTCGCTTCATGGTGTACGGCAGAGTTTGTTTTGATGGTGAGATGTGATGCGCGAAATTGTGTTTTGAGAAGAGAAAATGGTCTTTCGTGACTTTTATTTCAGAGAGCATAAGCGGCTGATGCTGAAAAATTTTTTCCCCGTAGTTTGTGAAAGAATGATGGAGAAAACCTTTTCTGTTTATTTTGGCAGGTCGTTGCAGGAAGTTTGCGACGTTATGTGTGGCTTTGTCGCTCGTTTAACGAAGTTGTGCTGCGGTTTTCAAGCTGTGTCTCGTATTGTGTCGTATTTATTGTATGTACTAACACTTCCCTCCGTCTCCCTCCGTGAACAGTACCCCTCCCATCTCTCATCACTCCCATCACTCGTCTCATGCTCCATCGAATGTAAATAGTGCATATCCCTCTTGTATATGAAGTGTAGCACTGTATATATCGCCCCTCATTGCCTCATAGCTCATAAATTGTAAATATTGTTTTGAGGCGCTGTCCATGTACTGACCGTTCCACGTCGTATTAAATTTTCCTACAACACTAACACTTCGCATGCAGTGTTTTCCCAAGCATGTTATTTGTACACTTCACGATATCGCAGGAGGCACAGGTGGTCCGTACGCATTGAGCAATTATTTCTACGAAATATTATTGTTGAACTCTAGTATCTCGATTGCTTATCGGTAGGATGATGACAAGTGGATGTGCGACAGCCTCGCGCGCGGGACAGTAAAACGTTCATGTTGGAGGAAATATACAGGGCTTCCCGGCTAAATGCGAACATATTTTTTAAATATATATATACAGTCGTGCCTCGTTAATATGACCCCCGTTAATATGGACGACGCGAATTATGGACAGTTTTTCCTGGGAACGAAACTTTTGCCATGTATTTGTGTCTTGGTAATATGGAACCCCACTTTTCGGACAATGGACAGCACAAACTGGTACTAATTCCATAGGACCCTTTGTATTTTTGCCTCATTATTATGGACGTGTTCTCAGGACGACAACCTGTAGGAGAATCGGATGACGAGCCCTTGTTCGAAATTTCTTCTTGCCTTTGTCACTCCAGAATTCTTGGGGACATTGTGCCACCTTTCCAGGGTAACAACCCGTACGAGAACACAAAAGGGTGACGTGCCCTTCTTGGAAATTTCGCCCATTGTCACTGAAGACAGCTAAAATATCAAAGGGAGGCTAGTAGTAGGGGATGCTTCTGGAATGGGCATCATGACGTCATAGCTGTTAGAAAAAGCACGGGGATTTTATGTGACTTCAGTTTCCTTCAAGGTCATCATCGAGGACAGCTCACATACCTCGAGCAGGTCTCAAAACAGCGCTCCCGTTCTTCGAAGGTAACGGGGACAGATCTCAAGCAATCAAAATTGCTGAAATGCTGTCGACTTTGAACTCCAGGAGGTATGTGTACAAGCAAGCACTGATTACTGAGTTTTTTTTGTAATAAATTATATTAAATATTGGACGATTCGTTATTATGGATGATTCACTTTATGGACAATTTTAGCGAGGAACGAAAGTGTCCATATTAAAGAGGCACGACTGTATGTCACTTTTTCCGAGATCAAATTAATTGCAATATTGCATATGCTGAAGGGCGCTCCTTAGGAGGACCTTAGGAAACTCCTAAGGCAGTGTCTTAATTAACCTTCAATAATTAACTTTTTAATTATAAAAGCTACAAGGTTGTCCCAATGAGGACATCTGGTCCCTTCGGTCACTTGATACCGGTGCAGTTTTCAGAACTCGGTTTGACAGATCGTCCGCAAAAAATTCGTGAATGAACACCATTCCCCCCCCCTCATTTTGTTCATTGCGCGTCTCCGAAACACCCTCAATGTGATAGGGTGAAGGAGCACAGTGCCGCGTCATGCGTCGAAGATGAGCTTTAACTTGTGGGAACAAAACAAAACCAAAAAAAATGTATCCGGTGATTCTATCGGAACTGCCCTTATCTTGGGTTGCATTTTCTGTTTTCTTTTAATCTTTTTCTGTGACGCAAGAGGCAATAGTGTGCTCTTTCCCCTTCTCACATTGGGGGTGAAGGACAGACGCGTCTCTAGAGATGCACAGTGAACAAAATTAAGAAAGAATGGTGTTCCTTCACGAATTTGTTGCGGACGATCTATCGAACGGATTTTTGTTCTGAAAACGGCTCCGGTATGAGGTGACTGAAGGGACCAGATGTCCTCATTGGGACAACTTCGTAGCCTTTATAATTTAAAAGTTAATTAAGGCATTGCCGTAGGAGTTTGCTAATGCCTTCCTAAGGAGCGCCCTTCAGCATATGCTATATTACAATATTTAAAAAACTCGTATGTTCCTGCTGACCGAATCGTAGTACGTGTCGCGGTTTAGAGAGCGTGTGGCATTTTCCACTTTCACCGAGATACCACTCTCTAATTCTGTTACTGTCCATCAATTAACGTTTACAACGTTAGTCCTTGTGGGCCAATGCATAATTATCACCACCTGCTATGCATAGAGGAACGCACGAGTTCGTAAGAGTTATACTGTGTCATATTCTCAAACTCATAACTCAAACTGTGTCATAACTGTGTCATAAACTCAAATATTCATTATGTACTGCATTCCATACTGTAGATAATCGCAGACATCTAGAGTGGTGGACTTAAGGAGTACTATGTGTGTATGTAAGTAAGTAAGTATGTAAGTTTGTGTGTAAGTATGGTAACGCGTATGTCAACTAAAGTGTGAAGTATCAGTTCGTATTCCGTTCTGGAGTTGCTTGCCCACATCATCATCATCCAATGCATGTGTGTGTGTGTGTGTGTGTGTGTGTATGTTGGGATGAATCATGCTACTTAGGCATGCTCAATGTATGTATGTAACGCTCTCTATTTCAAACACACACACACACTCACACATTGTTTCAAACAATATACGAGCATTGTCTATCTGAGTACCATGCGCGGCTCCGCTTGCTTCATCGCGCCATCCTTCTTTTGTTATCTTTGGCGTATTGCCGCTCAACCGGGAATCAGCTCAGTCCTGCCTTTCTCGGTAGCTCAGTGGGTATCGTTTTGGCTCGCTGAGCTAAAGATCGTGGGTTCAAGCACGGCCGGAGACGTTAGCAATATGGGGGAGGTAAACATTGCTTCCAGCACCGTGTGTGGGAGAGTTCCGGCACACGTCAAAAGAACCCCAGGTGTTCGAAGTTATCCGCAGTCCTAAACTGCGGCACGTGCAACATGTCGCCATGCTATAAGCAAACAAACCTTACGTGTAACATCAAGACACCATTGTTATTTCAGCTCAGTCCTCCAAGTAAAAGAATATCTCACTCGTTACGCCATGGTTAATTCACCAATCACAGCACTTTTACAAGACTGAACAAGTTCACCCTGGAGGCATACCTCTTCATCTTACCTATTTGCCTCCGTTCTCCGAAACTGTTCTCCGCTCGAAACCCTTAGGCACATTGCCAAGATGAAGCATGACGACATCGAAGTTGGTGCTTGAACGTTTCAACTGTGTTACCCTTGAAGCACAAAACGGAGATTGAAAGCAACCATTGATTCTGCAATGATAACAATAGTATAAAAGGGCAGTGTAGTCAGCTGCGTCATGCGGCACAGAGCCCTACGTGCTCGCAAAGCCGAACGAGCATGGGACAGAGAGCGGCTGGGATGGCGCTCAAATTGTGTCCCCCGGCGACTCATCACACAGGACATGTCCTCGGGACACGGCGAACGCTCGGTGCTTCGTTGCTTGCTTTACTTATGTCTGTTTTCATTTCTCGCTGCTCCGTGCTCTCCCGGGAACCCAGCTTTCTGTATATATGACTTTTTCTATCTTCTTTTTTTTTTTCGTTTCCACTGTGGAGCGTCAAATAATACTTCTCTGCTCTGTTCTTTTAGTCGTCATCGCCGCGTTACTTCATATGTAATCTTTGACTCGAGGAAATACTGGAATGCTTTGCAGAATCCGGGCCCATCTAATCTCAGTTTGGAATTCCCACGGACGTTTTTGAGCTTCTGGCACAGCTTTCTGTGCTTTTCTAACAAACGTGATGTTCAGTGTTTTGAATTTTTCGTGTAAAGGTATGTGTATGTGTAGCACAACTGGGTGTTGCAAGTCGTTGAAGTAGTTTGGCCGTCACGTTCCGAGGCATACATAAGACATTTGTCGACGTGTACTCGAAATGAAAGTTAGTTTGAAAAACGGACGAATTAACCGCACGAACTGTGAAGGCATGACGACCTGCAGTGCTGTAGATAAAGGAAAGTCGTCAATCTAGTTTCATCACCATTGTTACGTCTCTTTGTTTCTGTCTTCAAAACCAAAGCAATGTCATCCCTGTCTGTGGTACACCACTCCTCGTGTACCTCGTGTGGTACGCACTACATAGTGCACCGCTCCTCGTGTACTAGTGCTCGACACCTATCATGCATGCATTCATCCTCGTTTTCCCCGAACATGCGACTTCAATTAACGCTTTACGCCCGTGTCACGCGGGTACGTCGACCAAGGCTAGAGGTTGCACTACATCCCGTTAGGATAGGCTCTTCCCAGAAAGACTCGCGCTGCCACCTCGGAATACGTTTTACAATGTATAATGTGCGTGTTATACTCCGGAGAGTACGGTATATTGTACAGCCACAGCTGAATATGCCGAGTAAAGAGTCGAATAGCGTGCGTGCGTGTCCCAGATATCGTGGCGCGGTGAGTGACGGAAGAAGCGCGCTGCGAAGGTTGTCTGATACGACGTTGGGTATCACGTGAGGGGTGTGGTGATGCAGGTGGCGGAAGTGGAAAGCACAAAACGCCAGGCCTTTCGCCATGATGGCTCCGCCGAGGAAGCTTCTTTTTGAAGGTTCTTGTCTCGAACTCGTACAGAAAATTTTTTAAAGATTCGTAAACACCTGAACAGGGTTCGAGTTGCAATGCTTTGTAAGAGATAATCCCGAAATGCTAACATATTATATATTAAGAACTCTGAAACACAGAGTAAGAATCGCGTTAAAGTCATCCCACAATGCGTAGCGACACGGCTGTCGATGTATTTCAGTTGGGAGTACCAAAGGTTGCACAGCTACTCGATTTCTTTTTCTTTTTGTAAACAACGAGAAATTGGCCAAAGCAGGCCGCAAACACTGGCCCTTTTAAACGATTATCTATTTGTTTATTTGTGGTTGTTTCAAAGTTAATGAATTACCTGTGATTTTACCTTTTCACCGCCAATGTTAAGTCTGTGAATCTTTGCGAACCTCGACAAATCACGAAATTATTTTGAAAGTTCAGATTCTCTGTAAACCTGATATACGTGAAAAGTCCGACCGTGAGCGCCTGCTACATGAGTGGCTTAGTTTCAACGTTTACTCCCATTCAACTGAGTTATGAGTCGTCAGTTGAGTCGTTACTAGCGCCCTTTCAACTACCGATTGATTTACGGGAGCATTTCCCTCCAGGAGTTGACAGTAGTACAGCTTGCTGCAACACTAACTTGAACGCAGCTTCTCCCGGCGGAAAGGGGGCGAGAGGGGCGAGAGACACCCTAGCGGCACTTAGATAAAATAAAGGGGGAGAAGGTTTGGACTATCTCACTCGTGCTACAGAGGTGTGCATCGTGTTAGCCATATGCTCTGAGCTGTATGCTGGAGCCTTCAGGGCGCCAGGCTAACGACGGGCAACCCTGAAACACGAGTGAGCTAGTCCAAACCGTCTGTCCCTTTGTTTCTGCTAAGACCCACTAGGGTGTCTCTCGCCCCGTTCCACAGGGCGAAGCTGCGTTTAAGCACCGTTCCTTGGTTTAAGCTAACGTTGCAGCAAACCGTACCTATCTGTACCTAAAGAGGGTAGGCGTTGTTCTCTCTCCTTCGTTTTTTCCCAGCTTCTCCTTCTGGTCATTTTTCATTAGATTTTTATGGTTTGACAGGAGGTAGTTTCTGATCAATAATTCAACGTCAGACCACTCTTTATTTCTTCCTTTTCTTTTTCTTAGATGTCTACCCATTCATCCATCAATGTCAAGGAAACAATCCACGCACTTGTTCGCGCGTCACGTAAAAAATTAATTACTTAGAGACCCCAGTGTCCAGCACTTTCCGTCTTCGTCCTATATTCCTTTCTGCTTAGACTCAGGGCAGCCTTGTTCTGGTAACACACACACATACATTCGATAATGATAAGGTGGGCGGTGGTAACACACAACAACAACAATAAATGATGGAGAAGTGATGGTGACATGGGATGTTTCCCTATGGTAGCCACAGGACCCTACCCCACTTCACAGAGGTTAATATGGGAGGATGAATTAATGGTGAGCGCGAAGCCACGACTGCTCGGAGTTCTGTTTAGAGCTCTTCGAAGAAGCCAGTAGCTCGCACAAAAGCAAAAAGGGAGTGGAGAGCCCGGCACTGATGCGCAGGGGAGCTCCATGGGCCAAGTACTTTGGACAAGCTGAATGGTCAATGGTCAAGGAGCTCAAGTTGGCGTCGAAACACCCGGCGTTGAAGCAGTACCGGTCACAGTCCTCGATAATATGGGGAATCGTCCTACCGGTCTAGTCTGGAGAGCCTCATGGCAATGTACTTGTCCCGTATTAACATACATGTAATGACATAATAGAATATCGACGGGAAAGCACAATTTGTAATTCACGCTGATGGTACCAGCATATTTGTTTCTTCATCTCACGCTACTGAACCTGCAAACGCTCTCTTCATTATGCATAAGTATATGCTCAATACAATAGTCTTGATAGATGGTCAAATGAAAATCGCGTCAAAATCAGTCCCGATAACACTAAGGCTATACTTTTCCGTCCTAAAAATAAGAAAATCGTCGTAGAGCAACCATTTGACATTGACATGTTTCGGATCGAACTTGTTGACCGCGTGAAGATTTTAGGGGTACATGTTGCATGTGACATGACTTGGAACATCCTTGTGCAGTACCTATATGTACTACATTATATCGCGTGTTAGGATTTTGGTTGAGATATCGATTGTTTCTGCCGAAAGCTATTACTGAGCTGTTGATTTACAGTCTCTTGTACTCAATACCTATCTTGCTGCCATGTACTCTGGGGTTGCATAAATGCGTCAACCGCGGCCGGCCGGAGCGATTAACATTGGTACAAAAACGGTCCATCGGCGTGTTGTAGATATGTTTCGCACACTGGATTCACGGAGCGACTTTTTAAAGGGGCACGAAAATGCCGCACCAAGTTCACTTCAAATTACGTTGCACGCTGTGTTAGTTTCGCACTTGTTGTCGTAATTCAAAACTTTGATTCCGTTACGAAGCTACAATCAAAATTATGCCGGACTCTTTCTTGCCTCGGCACTACGCAGTGAACATCGCTTCAGCTCGTGCATCGAGTATACATCGGCAAGCGTGCAACCTCCCACAACCGCCCCGTACGACCTCTTTTTCTGGAGGCGGACGTTGCGGACTGTGCGGGTGTTCAGAGGTTCCTATCGTGACATCTGAGAATAATCATTACCACCTGTGACTAAGGAGTGCACTATTTTCACAATCGACCTTGTAGCTCCAGGGGGGGGGGGCGACCACGCCCCCCCCCCCCCCTCTCTTGCCCCGCTGTCGGTACGCCCATGGCTTTTAGTGCATGCTGCGCGTGAACGCGACCTCTACGCCATGGAGCAGTTCCGGCGAAAAACATAGCGCGACTTACGGAGCACGCTAGCGTCGCTGTCCGAAGGACGTGAAGATAATTGTCGTCACTAGAACATTTGGGATTACTGTTGTGGACTACGATTCAGTTAATCGGTATTGAAAAAAATGTCGCAATGCGCATCATGCCGCGCATGTACACAACGCTACGTCAGGATCCGTTCCACATCCACACGTGCTCGATAGGCATGCGCGCGCGTCTGCTGCTGTCTGATTGGATGCCGCTAGTCTTAGCTTCCCGAGGATCCATTCGTTGCCGCCAAAGAAGGTTTTTTTTTTTTTTTCATTGCGTTTTTCTTCTAAAGGGTAGCGCTATGTGAACAAATTTTGCGTGCATTATGTTTATTGAAAGACGGACTTTCATTTGAGAACAAGTTGTTTTGCATTTTAGTGCCCTTTTAAGGAATTTAGCGTTCTGTGTGCCCGTTACCTACGTGAATTTCTACTTGTGAAAAGAAGCTACTTTTGCGAATGATGCACTCTTCTCCTGTAATAGCAAGCAAGCATATGTAAGAACGCACAGCACGTGAGGCATGTAAATAATTGGAGTACTCGAATAACTAGAACGGAACACGGTAGAGAGATGCCGGACTCCTAGGCGGAGAGAGATGCTGTTCCTCGCGTCTTAACTGCATGTCTCTTTTCGGGGTCACCGTTTTTGCAAAATGTCAACAACAACAAGATATTAAAAATACCCTGTTAATAAGTCAAGCTAGATGTCGTCCTTTGTTCTGCAACTGCGTAGTCTAGATGTCTTATTGATGCATTTGTCCTGTTATATGCATGAACTTCTGTTACTTTCATCCTATACCTTCCTGGAGGTACGGGTGCTATCGAGCTGCTGTTGGAAGCTTTTCATCTGTATCCCATTTCCTTTCGAAATATATCCTAAAAAAGTAGAATGTTAGGGCAGTAATATTCCGGAGTTCAACCCTATAAGTGGGCTCGCAAAATCGCAAAATATCACCCCGGCATGCAGTGCACTGCAGTTCGAAATTGGATCATTCCGCCAATAATAGACATCTCCCTGTTTGTAAACAAATGACGTCGTAGTGTTCGACAGCGCCACCAATTTGGTAGAGTTGAACTACGCTCGAAGCTAGGGGCGAACAAGGTCGCGCCCGAAAGCCACGGTCTTGAGAGGATTACAATGGTCCCTCAAAGGAACGCGACCTTCGATCCTACTTTTCTTTCAATAGGAGGCAGCGAACAAGTGCCCATTCGTGGAACCCAGCATTCCCCTTTCGATTTGTTTCGGTTTTAGTCTGTCTACCAATGGCATGATGACGTTTCCCGGGTAGAGGTCTATTGCATAAGGAAAGGACGGTCCTCTTCAGCTTTCATTGACAGGGATTGTTTTCTTGCTTTTTTCATGCCAAGTGCAGTCTTTGTGGCTCTCATGTTTCCATTTGCCACTCCAGTGAAAATCCAAACGTTTATGGCAATTATTCTAAGGCGGAGAGAGACAAGGTGCGGCGGTCCACACGAACGATCTAGAAGGTACCAAAAAGTATCATGTACTCGTGAATGCGTTCTGTAAGATCCCCGCTAGCCGCTTTTAACTGTTTCTTATTATGGCCCTATGCGGATCGTTTTGTTACTGAGCAAAGTGCTTATTTACAACTACCCGACATTTTCCTCTTAGTCATGTACCTCGTGTGCTCAGGCTAGAACTATTCCCGCGGGGCTAATATTGCGCATACACAGAAACCGATAAACTCGCGAGCCACCGCAATCAAAACAAGTGACAGAAGAAATTAACAATAAAACGGTAACTCACTATGAACGGCAGAGAAATCGATGAATGTTAAACTGTTAGTTGGGCTTGACATCCACGATAAACAAGACTTTGGTGGCAGAGCACGTTCTGTCAATTGGCGCGCTCTGCCGCTTGTACAGGTGCTAGGTAGGTGGGTCAGTAGTCACGTGAGAAACCGGCTGGTCTCGTTACATTTCTTCAGTAGTCTATATAGTAGTCTATATAGCAGTCTAAACGATGTCTGAGGAAGAGGTATACCCGTCGATTCCGCAACGTATTATTATAGATTTTCTTGTTCGTTAGGATGTAAAACCGACCGAAATTCTGCACAGATTGACGGCACAGTTCGGTGATCAAACACTGTCAAGGCCGCGTGTGTTTGCCCTGCATAAGGAATCTCTACCCTCTACCCGAGGCGAGGCGTGCCCACCAAGACGTCGGCCCGCCAGCTAGTATGCCGCTCACATCGTCCGCCTGTCTTATAAAGATCCGCGAGTGGTGTGCCTCCGAAATGCGTCGCTCTGTCGAAGACGCTGTACGCTCCAATGCGTATATCCAGTCCATTGACCCGACAATGCAATTCGCTCCATACCAGCAGCTCATCCGCGCAGAAGAAACGCTGCTGCATCGGCTCCGACTCAACGTCGCATATACACCGCAATACTTGTGCAGGGTCGGAAAGCGTCGCTCAGCTAGCTGCGCTACCTGTGGCGCAGTAGCAGACGTTGAGCACCTCCTACTAACCTGCTCGGAGTACTCTGCAGCCCGCGCTGTCCTCGCCAATCGCCTCCAACGCCTGGGACACGGCTCGCTCTCACTGGCCGTGCTTCTCGGCCCCGTCGCACGCCAACAGCAGGGAGCCGTTACAAGGGCTCTCCTGCAATACCTACAGGACACCCAGCTGAGTGTTACGTTGTAAACTGAGAACCGCGGCCCTGGGCACTCGCCCCACTGCAAAGAAACGGGCCGTTTTTTTTTTTTTTTTTGCTCCACCAGGGCGTAGCAAGCCGACATAGGTCTGGCTGACCTCTCCTTGCGTGGACGCCACCTCCTGTTTATTAAACTTATATATACCCCCCTCTACCCGAGAAACGTCATCATGACGTTGTTAGACCGACTGAAACCGGAATAAATCGGAAGGGGAGGGCTGGGTTCCACGAATGGGCACCTGTTCACTGCCTCCTATTGAAAGAAAAGAAAGATCGAAGCTCGCGTCCCTTTCAGGGACCATCGTAATCCCTCAAGACCGTGGCTTCCGGGCGCGACTTTGTTCGCCCCTAACTTTGAGCGTAGTTCGACTCTACCAAATTGGTGGTGCTGTCGACCACTATGACATCATTTGTTTACAAACAGGGTGAGGTCCATTTGCGGAAGGCCGTGAAGAGGTTGAAAACGAAAGCCATGATCGTCGACCACGAACGAGTATTACGGAGCAAAATATTCAAGCCATTCATGATCTTCCGGAGGGCCACCGACGTTTGAAGATTTGCGAAATTTGCTCTGAGGTAGACATAAGCTGTGGAAGCACGCAATCCATAATCACAAAGGACATAGGACTCCGTAACGTGCTGCGCGATGGATTCCACGTCTTTTGACTGCAGAACAAAAGTTGGCAGGTTTGCACGTGTGTGAGCGGCCATCAGCGCGGTTTACGTAAAAAAGGGACGCATTTTTCAAATGCATCGTGACCTGCGATGAAACTTGGGTACATCACAACACGCCAGAGTCGAAGTAAGCAAGCATGGAGTGGGCCTGTTGCGCTCAAGTTTGCCCGGCGACGCGAGCGCCAATCGGGACCCAAGCGGGAGCGGGAGCAGGGCTCGTCCGCACAGCCAGGCAGTCAAGCATGTATCGTGGTTAAATATGCCGCTTTCAGATTGCCAACGCACGGCAAACCACAACACAAATCGGGAACACAGTACTGTTGCGTCGTTGGCTACCATAACAGATTCCAAAACGTCAAAAAATCAAGTTTTTATCGCTTGCTCGGAAAACCTTGGGAGACAGAAAGGCGGAAAGCGTTAATTGTGTCTGTACACCGTAAAAACGCCGCGAAGTTTCCGCTCTGCATTCCACGTGGAGATAATATAGAGTTATACTCAAACAACTTGCGGTACAAATTTACTTGGATGTATCATAAATTCTGCCAAGCAGTTATTACTTTCTAACATAACGTATGCAGATTAGATGGACATATGAAAGGCTTACTGTGGGCATCGACTCCCGCCGGTTGTTCTTAATGCTACGTTCGAGGGTCTCCGTGCAGTGTGATGTTTACTTCCAAAAAAGCGATGACCTTACTTACTTATTACTTACTTACTTATGTTCTCCAGGAGACCCGCTATGAAGCTACCCCCTGGCATTTTTGTTGGAATGCCATAATGGAACACCGTGCGTGTCTCTCTCATGACCTTTAGGAGATCAAATAGCTTCTCCGTTTGCTCTCCCGTTACTACATTGTCGAGAATGCCGTTCAGAACCTCTTTACATTCCCACTGTAAGGCCTCCCTCTGTTCAGACTCAAGGACCGCAGCGAGTGGACAAAGTATGCCTGGGTACGTGTGAATGATATCACTAGGCGATTTTCTTTTTGCAGCGGGGAGGCATGTGCACTCTAAAAAAAAAAAAGGAGTACTTTTACTCCTTTTGGGGAGCAAATGCATTGCCACAAAAAATAGTCTCTTTCGGGAGTAAATGCACGGGAGCAAATGAATGTGACAGAGTGGAGACTGCATTTCACGCTCTGTTCTAAGAGTCTCAGGAACAAAATTCGTGTGCATGTATGAAAATACTTCGAATCAAACAGCCAACAGTGATATGTCGAGTGATATAAAACCTTACGACTACCATAGGGCACAATTTGCGAAGAAAGAAGCGCTAACTGTTTCTTACTCTGGAGTAGTGGAAAATTGCTAACTTGGCTGAGAAATACAGCCTTATGCCATCAAATTGACCAAGAGCACATATTCACGTAGACTGTTGCATTCGGAAGACCATTTGTGAAGTTCAGTGACAATTTGCAGTCCTGGGGAGTAAATGTCGGGGTTAGGCGACCAAAATGGGGAGTAATTGCAGTCTAAGGGACTAGAAGCTGCAATTACTCCCCATTTCACTCCTTTTTTTCTTAGAGTGTGGTTGATACGCCTGTACAGGTAAACATTACACAAACAAGGAAATATATCAGATCCAAGCTGTTCAGCTGTTTATTACCAAGAGCAATAAAGCATTGTTTTGAGGCACCGTACTAGGTACACGGTACAATACTGGTTGATGAAACATATAAAATGCTGAAGAATTACCATTAACAGAATAGCCAACGATCAACGATGCAGCAGAGTACAGCAGCAGCATTCAGTAGAGAAAGATCATTGGCAAATGATCAACGATACAGCAGAGGTGACTGTAGCCTCATTAACTCTAAAAATACAATATGAAAGGTCTCCACCCAAGCTCCTGTCGAAAGGAAAGCACACTGTCCACATTATACATACGTACTCGGAAATAAGTCGACGATACCCTTTGCCATGTCACGCTGCGGCTTTGAGCTTGGCGTGCCCCTCTTTTGTGGCTGCCCCGTACATGTCGCCTCTTGTTCCGTGTTCAGGTAGCAGCAGACTGCTGCCGCGGGCTTACATTTTCCCGCAATTCCCGCTTTACACGTACACGCCGCAACACAAACTGTTCACGGGCACTTGGACACCTGTGAGGGAGAGGTACCGAAATCGAGTTCAATCAACTTTGAGTGCGGGTAAAATGTGCATTCAATGTTTTTCTGATCAGGTATATCATTTTGATGTACACTCTACATATATTACGTAAGATCACGCCGACTCACCTCGAACCGAACGTTATAAACTACGCTGACCTTCACTTATTCCGAAATGCACTTCGCTTTAACGACGATTTCGTTACCGTCCGATGCTTCGTCGACGCCGAAAACATGTTTGACTAGTAACTGGTCCTTCGAAAGGTGTGATTCTCTGAAAAAATCGTCACTGGCCTCCAGCTATTCAAACCCACACAGGATGCGATACATTGCTTGCGTGCGCCAGAGCGAAACCTGCGAAACCGAAACACTCTTGAGTGCAGACCAATGTTTCGATTTGCTTCCACATGCGGCGCTGTTGTCCGCTTATCGCAACGCCGCTTGGCCGAGAGCTACAGGCCTATAGAGAAAGAAAGATCAAGCAGCCCCTGTCAAACACAAGACTGGGCTGTCAGCTGGCAAGGTGCTTGCAACTGCTTTTTTGGACCAGCACGGCATTTTGCATATTGATTTCTTGCACGATCATCGCACCATCAACGCTGAATATTACTGTGAACTTTTGAGTCAGGTTAAACTTGTTTATCGCAGCAAAAGACGTGACAAACCAACGCGTCAAGTGATTATCCTCCATGACAACGCCAGACCCCACACCGCAGCCGTCACGTGTGCAGAATTAAGAGAAATGGGCTGGACGCCACTGGAACACCCTCCCTACAACCCTGACTTATCGCCTTGTGAATTTCACCTGTTTGGGCCACTCAAAGAAGATCTGGGAGGCAAACGATTCGACGACGACGACGAAGCAGTGGAGGAGTTCGTGTATGGTGAGCTAGAGTAGAGTAGAAGTAGCTGCGTTTTGGAGCTTGGTGACGCCCGAGTTTGGGGTCTGCTGCTCCATTTCTTTTAGTTGAGGAGTATGTTCCTCTTCTTCGCTTGTATGTCGGCTGGGGGGAGGGGGTTAGCTGGATTAGGTAGCTTGTTGATTATTACATTTAGAGATCGCAGGAGGATCATCCTTTGCACTTCGGATCTATCTGCTGATTGTCAACATGCGGAGTTTCTTCTTCAGTGGACCTGTCCTAATATCTCTGCACGATTTGCGTTTCTTTGAGGAAGTCACACAGCACACTGAGTGCAATTTTTCGATCTGAGCTTGTATTCCAATTGCCCATTATCTTGGCAAAGGTGAGAGGCGTGTGACTAAGCTTTCTTAGTTCCTTGTCTAATTGTTCACGTTCTTTGGAGAACTTCTTGCACTGAGTGATGACATGGTGGGGGGTATCGGGAAGCATACACGTTGAGCAGTCAGGAGAGTCTGCTTTGCCCTGCTTGAAGAGGACTGAGTTGGTTGGCAGGACTCCGAGACGTATGCGGTGAATCAATGTGGTGTATTCCCGTTTTATGTTGACAGGTATGGAATACTTGAGCTCTGGATCAATGTGTTTGATGTAATCTTGTAATTGATTGTAATTTTATGTAATGTAATGATGTATGGTGTGCTAGATCGTGCGCAACTGCACTCTTAAAAAAAGGGTGTACTTTAACTCCTTTTTTTGCCACATGTATAACACCCTTTTGGAGAGTACAATTACGCTCGAAAGGGACCTCACTCCCTCAAACTACTCCCTACTGGAGAGTAGTACTCTCCAGTAGGGAGAAAAGTGTTATGCTACTCCCTTGAGGGAGTGAGGAGACACCCTTTTGAGCGTAATTGTACTCTCCAAAAGGGTGTTATATATGTGGCAAAAAAAGGAGTTAAAGTACACCATTTTTTTAGGAGTGTGGCTGCTGACGCAACCCACTTCTTTTTATGAAGAGGGGATCAAAATGCAACCGAAGTACCCGGGTTCGAATCCTGTTGCCGGCTGTGCTGTCTGGGGTCTTTTTTGGGTTTTCCTCAGCCACTTTCAAACAGATGTCGGCACAGTTACCTTAGAAGTCGACCCAGGACGCACATTCCCCAGGGCGTCAGTCGTGACGTTGCCCACATCTGTGTGGGCCGACAACGGTGAGCCCTTTCGCTACCATCACCACCAAATCAATGGACCCGCTCGGAAAAATGCATTTCTACATCGGGTGAGGTTTTCTACATGTAGAAAAATAATGTGCACTTGGTTTATTTCTTATTACAGAAATAAAAGATGTAAAATGGATGTCTCGTTTATATTTGATCCATCCTCGGGGCTCCACTAAATGTGGTAAATAAATTGTCGTTATTATTATTATATTATTCGAGAGGAAAAGTTCGAGTGTTGAACGATGTGGAAGGTATTTGAATCGTAACGCCCTAAGCCTTACCCACACACACCTTCAAACCCTGCGTAACAATGTTTCGCGGAACATTAACAAATGTAACGCAACGTGGAAATCAGTTTACTACATCTCGCGGGTTTTTTTGTTCCTTACGAAAGATGACACGCCATCGCCTCGTAGGATTCCATAAAATTTAAGGATTCGCTTCGAATTGTGTGTGGCGTGCGATGCCTGGGACACTTGGTACCTTTCATTTGCATGCCTATATACGTAGCTATATCGCGATCAATACCAGACACACGTTGCCCCTACGTGGCTGCGCAGCAGTCAGACAATATTTGTTGACGAGAATCAATTGATCCGCCTTCATCGCATGCAGCACATAGACATGTCCATTGCTCACTCTTGTGCGTTTCTAGTATAGCCAGCGCAGTTAACCGTGGAATGAGATTCTCCCGGCTCTAATCGAACTGTTTCTGGTCCGCCATCTTCTCTGAACATCGGCGTGGGCTACTTATGCGATTCAGTGCCCCGCAAAAAGGAGTAGATGACATCCTTATATATTTCATCGAGCCCACAACAGTGCCGACTTCATATGGCGGCGTGCTCCATAACTGTTGCTTTAACATTGTGTCTCAAATGAATTCCCTCCTGTCGTGTCTGCATTCACTACCAGTGTTATGGAGACATCCGTAGGCATTTGAGTCGCTTTGGAATTAATGCCTGTAAAAACAACAAAAGATAGATTACCAATGATGAATTCATGAGGCGCTTCACCACCCAGGCTCTTGGACCCTACGCCAGTCTTCGTGCGGCAGTATAATTTGATGAGTTAACGTGACACGCGCGCGGAGGCATCAGGGCAACAGCATAGAGTCCGTCCAGTATGGGCCTGTGACTGCTAGAAAAGCTATAAGCGATCGAAGAGCTCAGCGCTGATGTGCGGTGTTGCGCCAAAGTCCAAGGATCTTCGATATATTGAATGGTGCGATGTCGATGGTCTCTAGTTGACGCATTGTGCACAGCGTTGTGTTGCTGAAGCCCATCTTGTAGCGAGACAAAGGGACGAAAGCTACGTTCAGTGGCAATCGACGCACGAGGGACGTGAGATGAATGTGAAGTCTGCTTGACGTGTGGAAGGATGGTGTAGGGTGTGGGATATTGCTTTTGGTGCGCGTCTCTGTGCCATTTTCCTTGCAGAAATGAATATTCGAGTCCCGGCGTCTGAATTAAGCTGGTTTTAGAGCTTGTTTCAAGCTCGCAACAGCGTTCGTTGAGAAGGCATAGCTGTCTACCTTGCTGGGTTATTGCAATGTTTGAACATTAGCAACTTAAAAGGCGGATCGTGTGTTTAACAACTTGTCTACAAATATTAACCTCAACCGTGTAGAAAACTCGTGAATCAATTCTTCCGCTCGTGCAAGGAAGATGATCTTGATAGAGTGAGTGAGTTTGATTATAGAAAAAAACGGAAGATATTGAATTCGTCACTGACGAATTCTGCTACTCCCTCAAAGGAAATGAAATGAATGAAAGGAGAAAGAAAACTGCAAAGATGAAAAGGTAAAAATAGAAAGACATCACCCCTCCCAGTCACCGAACTGTACGTGCATATGCGTAGCTACATCCCCTAGAAGTGAGCTGAGAAACTAACAGGAACGGGGAACTCGACGACACATGCCTAGAATGCGGTCCTAAAATACAGATACCATCTCACTGCTCACCATGAAGTTGACAAGCGCTGACAACGCCGCATCTCTCTTCCCGGGTTCCCATACACCCAGCACCTTGACTATATCGAATGTTCTATTGGCCAAGCGGTCTAGAGTAACCTTCAATGTAGCCCTTTGGGATGCATATCTTGTGCAGTGCATAACGATGTGTTCCGTGTTTTCCACAGATGCACACACTGGACAGTTTGCTGAACTAGCCCTACCGACTTTATGGAGAAACTGTTGACCATACGGAACGTTAAGGCGAAACCGATGCAAAAGTGTTTGCATAGGTCGCGGTATGCTGGACGGAACACGCAATTTCAGCTCCGGGTCAATCTGATGAAGCAAGGATGGCTGCCTGTCGACTTGTAACCATTGTCTTCTGCAAATGTCTTCTGTCAGCAATTTTAACATGTGCTTCACATCTGACGTGGAATATGTCACCGTGTGTTCCGTTGACGATAGGTGCGCTACCGCCATCGCATCTGCAGCTTCATTACCCCGTATGCCAACATGTCCAGGAATCCACTGAAGCAGTATGTCGTGACCAGTATCTACTGCTTTCTTGTATGCGATGAGAATGTCCCGTACTATTGGCGCCATACAGCCACTTCCCAAGAATGATGTTATGGCTTGGAGGCCGGCCTATGAATCGCAATATATGACCCATTGCGCGGGCTCCTGGTGCGGCCACATACTGCATTGCAAGCTGCATGGCTGCCAATTCCGCTGCTGTCGACGATGTTCTGTGGGAAAGCCTTGCCGTTCCTTCTCTACTATGCTGTGGTACAACAAACGCTGATGAAGACCCAGACGTTGACGTCGACCCGTCTGTGAAAGTTGCGGTCCTAGCACGATGGCTCTCCATCAGAGTCAGACAGTACTGTTTCAACACTGGAGATGGTAGTGAAGCCTTTTGGTGATATACACCAGGAACAGTCAGCGCGATACGAGGAAGTTGCAGTGCCCACGGAGGATCGACCGCCGTTAATGTCAACTGTGCTTTTGGTAAAGCACTGCGATATGGAGATGATCTTGATAATATCTGGCCCAGGAACGATTGTTTAACGACGTCAATAAAGACAGCCATTCGGATTCTTACCACTGAACTGGCTACTCCTGAGCCATCCAATCGTCCTTCCACGTCGAGACTGGGAGGTGGCCTCGCTTCGAATCCCGGTACCGGTTGTGCTATCTGCGTGTGTTCCTTTGGTTTTCCTGAGACGGCTTAAGGCTGGTGTCGGTGAACCGGTACGTGAGCTAATACGACACCGGTAACGTACTCAGGAACAGCATTTACAAACGTTCACTATCATTAAAAATTGCTTCCTTTGCATCTGTGTAGCGCATTCTGAACCTCCGCAATACTCTCAACGATAAAAGATGCACGTTCTGGAGCTTTATTTTAAAAAGCAAGAAACTGACAACGACGTTTATTCTTTAGCCGTTACATCTAGCCATCTGCGTTGGTATGTAATTCTCGACCCGCACCGCACCCGCAGACACAGTCTCCTGATCCGCACCCGCATGAGCTTTGGTGGAGCTACCCGCGCCCGCGGGTCGTGCCAGTATATCCGCAGACCGGCACTACAGGGGCGTGCAGCCGAGTTGCGCAAGTTAGAGTACTGCACTGTGAAGAAGAAAAACACGAAAGCGTTTGTGGACGTATACTCGTCGCACTTTACTTTTGACGCATCAAATGCATGAGACATAACTGTGTAAACAACGGTCATCAAATTATCATAAAACGCACTAGAAGTCTGATCTTTTGTGCGTTTATTTCGTGAAAAAAGCATGAGCATAGCGCGGGTGCTCGCACGACCCACAGCGGCAACGCGAGTACACCCGCACTTTATCCGCGACCCACATCAAGTCATATTTTCTACCCACAAATCCGAGATTAGTGCAGATATCCGTGCGGATCCGCGGGTACACCCGCAACCGCGCAGACCTCTATATAGTTATGTCATCGTTTGTGGTGAAGATTGTGATGATCAGCTCATCGCACACTTTAGCCTTATGATGAGGATGATGATGTCAGTAAAGACGTGCATTGGGATGTAGACTTCTCTTGTCACTGGCCTGGCTACTCCTGAGCCATTTTTTTACCTCTGATGCCTACTTGTGCTGTAAGATGCCGACGTCTTAATGACCTGAAGATATTGTGTCAGAGAATGTATCTCAGTTCGTGGATGGGCAGCTTGCCAGGCGCTTGACGCCTTCGCTGCGTTAAAGCACCCCTCATCCGTTCTGGCGAGGAATCTTTGTAGTGCAGGACGACACGTATATATAGGCGCTCGCAATCCGTCAGAACGTGCCCTGAATCCTCTGTGACGCTACAAGTTGAACACTCTGGTGTGATCGCGGCCCGGTTGCCCGAATAGGATGTTTAATCAGTGTATATACCACGGTGCGCTGCGTGTAGGGTTGTGTTTCCCATAGTTTGCACTGTTAACGGAACTTCACCACGTACATGCTCCTTGCGGACCATCATCCCCAGTGGTATCTTCCTTTCTCCTGACATGTTCAAACGTGTGGTGGATCCGCCTTGTTTTCGACACTTACCACTTTGCATGAAGTGTCCAAACGAAACATAGAGCTGCAGTTTTCAGCAAGCCAAGACACAGAACGGTTAACAATGTGAATGACAATTGGATCTGGGCGGTGTTATGTAGTGAAGTTCTGTTCTAACAGTGTACGTATCCGTGATAGAATTCTGTATGCGTGCTTACGGCTTATTTCGTACAGCATCGATGCCGCTGCTATTATACAACAGCGACAGATACTTGACGGCACGCTGTTATGAGACAAAATGAACGGGGCTCGCGGGCGTGATTTGAAGAAATTGACACATGAAGAGCTGTATCTCATAGTGATATGACATGGTCTAATATGTACAGCGTTGCACGACGTTAGCATATGATATTTACAAATGTGTGATACAAGTTGAGCGGGTGTGTATGCAGTGCTTTGATACAAGTGCGTCTATTTCGAACGATGGGCAATAGGTTACATAATGCGAAATGCTTTTTACACTTACATATTTAATGGTACAATTCAATTCAAAGCGTCACAAGTGATGTACAACAGTGCACGCAAGACACGTCAAATAACATAGCATAGCACCCACTAACAGAAAGTAGCGGAAGACAACTGGAAAGCCCTCAATCCTTGAAGGGTCCGTATCACGAAAGTGAACGCCTTAGGAAAGTATAATGTGTACAGTTAAAGTAGCCACGAACTGTGAAACCATTATCTGCAGCCTACATCAAGGACAAACGAGAATAGCCTGGATGATGTAACTCGTGAGTCGGAAATCTTTCTACCGCGTTTCGAAGATAAGCGAATAAGGTTATTGCACCAGACTAGGAGAAATCTTACCAGGAGCAGTAGTGCAAGCAATACGACCAGCTTGGCAAGGTACAACTACTATCGCTATCAGCAACCTATTTGTTATGTGGTTATGCAACATCTCTCCTCTCCGTCTGGGGAGCTCTCAAAATCATGGGTGCGTAATGCTTTTTTCCCTAACGCGTTACACTTCTGATCTATTTCGACAGAAGCGTTAACAATGGCTATTTCGCTTGCCACGCGTTGTCACGCCGCCTATGACGACTCATTTATCTCCCAGTAATTAAGGATTTTCGTCCTCTTTTTCTATCGATCCGCCGCGTTGAAACATCAGCGCACTTAATTTCCAAGTAATCTCCATCGTGCCCTTCGATATATACAGGTTCTATACTTGAGTTTTCTTCTGTTTAATGGAGATAGGGAAGTTTAATTAGTGCCTTCACAAAGCTTTCCTTAGCAGACTGCATTTCCGAGGCTTCTTTTTTTTATGTCCCTTTGGAATTCTTTTTTATTGTGCTATCACTTTGCATACTGAGTAGCCGAGAGGACTTTATCTGACGAAGTTCCCTGCAAACAGAGGAATTAATTTGAGCTGCGAACGCCCTGTTTCTTCCTCATTATTCGGACGCCCGCGAATCTTCTGGCAGTTTTTATTGCACTTTATGTACTCGTGCAGGCTTGTTCTCGCAGAAGAATATTTGAGCTAATCTCAACTGCCTTTTATGGCCCTCGCTCCGCTTCACAATTTGCATGTTCATACAAGAAAAGTATGCGTAAAATGATAGTAGGCTGTCCTCTTACTCCGCCGCTATACCCGTGTTTCGGGGCAGGCTGGTTGTTGCTAATATTATTCGTTTTATTGCGGATATTGTTATGGGGAAACTAAACGTTGTCCTCTGTTCTTATCGTCTCTTTTATTTTACTTTTTATTTGTATGTTGCGTGGCGAGCACTCTTGTTATGCCGGCTTAATTTTATTAAAATGTGTAGTATTATACGAAATAAATGAGCTCCGTTTCTCTTTCTTTGTATTTCGTACTTTGCATGTAGGCCGCTGTGTTGTTAGGCGTCTGGTCTCGCGTCAGACGCACTACTTCGTGTTGCATCATATATGGAATGAAGCTATATAGTAAACTACTCTTGAATTGCGATGTTCTATTTTTCGATTAACTACATGAAGCGATCGATGAACAAATCTGTATTTCGGTTGTATACGTGTATAGAGCTAGCATTCTGCCAAAAAAATGTTTTCATTCGGTGCTCGCACAGCGCAGCTTAGTGCATCACGTACGCATACGTACGCATGCTGAGGCATAACAGCAAACAGGTAAGGGTCCCATACAATAGCGTTAGTTAGCATATGAGGTTAACAAATATTTAACAAAGTTAGTAACAAAGTTAGTCAACGCCCTGTCCAATTATTCGAATATCCATATATTTTTTCCATCCTGTCCAATATTATGTTCTGAATTTTGTCGACCACCGAGGAGGGTGACATATACAGAAAACCCACGCACAATGTGAGATAGCAAAGAGTTTTTTGTTTTGTTTTTGTTGTTTTTTTCTTCAAGCCTGGCTGCGACTCATGTTCAATATATCATCCAAATTGACAGCGCAAGTAGTCTTCCTCTACTACATGTTGAACTGCACGTATGACCTGGGAACTCCTGCTCGTGAGCGTCGTCTCGTGGAATCTCCTAAAAAAAATGCGAACATCAGTGGTCACAGGCCGAAATTTTGCGCGGCTTGTTTTCACATATAGGTGAGAGAGAGAAGAATTGGCAGACGGGGCGCACCCCCGTCATGTCCATTTTATTATACCGCTACTTTGCAGGGCTGCTACAGTGAAACCTCTATAGTTTACGGACACCCCCACGGGCCAGAATTCTTGTCGGCTGAAGGGAGGTGTCCGTACACGAAAGGTATTCAATTGAGAACATTAAAGCTTGCCGGGGGAAGTCCAGCTGTCCGTACTAGGGGAGTGTCCGTCTGCGACGGGTATCCATAATGGGAGGTTTCACGAAACCCGACGGTTCCATGTATGGCTCAATCTTGTGGTTTCGTTTATCTTGTTTTCTTTCGACGTTTCTTTTCTTTCTTTTCTTTTTTTTATCTTTGAGGTCGTGTGGATAACTCACCTTTGAGCAGAAAACTCTATCGCTTCGCACTAGGGTAGAGTTAACGAGCTTTGCAACCTGTGCTGCTCCCCGAAAGGATCGAAACATAATGTTGGTGATTTGAGCACAGTTCATCAGGGCCAGCCAGTCGGTTGACAACTGATGACTGATTACGATTAACTAAAATTCTAGAGAGCCGTTATCCAACTTTCAGGTGCATTGCAATGTTTCCATCCAATCCATGATTACGCAGTGGAACCGTTCCCCTCAGGGAGATTTGAAGTCGATGGTGATGACTACGATGTGACGACTTATTTGTTGATAAGCCTTTTCTGCTGGTGTCAATGTTAATGCTTCTCTTTCGTCTCGTCATTCCTTCAAGAGGCCTGCACGATGAGCTAGTTTGTTACTGTCGAACATTTTACGGCAGAGCTAACACTCAGACGGAACACATACACATGACAACTGCCTCTAAGAGCTCTAAGAGCCCCAGTTTGTTAGAAGCAGTTGTTATGTATATGCGTTGCATCTGAGTGTTAGCTGTGCCGGAAAATGCTCATCTGTCCTTCGTACAGTTTTTGTCTTCTATTCTATTTGCTTATCTCTTTGGTGTTGATCCAACTGCGCTGTCGAAGAAATATCGCAACCGAACGCAGATCACAACTGTCCTCCCTGGTACACAATAATGGTCTCAGTCTTCCACTCCAAAATAGGATTAACCTCTCTGAACCTCACGATCGAGCCCTTTAGATCGCTGTCCTATCCTATTGAAAGGCAGCAACTGAGCTTACACACGGGATCGTGTCAAACTTAGCGGGAAACGCGTGGGCCCGCCTACAGCTTCTCAAAGATGATCCTGCAACACTTAGAGCTTCCTCTGAGTGGTATATGGGAGGCCAGCATCACCGTCGCTGAGGCGACGTACTTGTGAGGTACGCGTTTCGCTTAGTGGGGGAGCTGCTGTCCAATTTCATTAATCCGGACTGACGCTCTAGGCTGGCCGGGGGATAAAGGGACGCACTCGCATTATTCCCAGGAGCTCAAGATTAGCACCGTGCCGGCGAGAAACTGCCTATGTCTAATATATTGAATTAGGCTCCAGGGATGCTATGGCCTGGTGCTAGGGCTGTGAACCGCGGAATGCGTCTATAGTGTACCTGTACGCTGATTAGGAAGACTTCACTTCCTGCTGTGAGTCACATGTGGAATATCTCGAAC
Source organism: Ornithodoros turicata (assembly GCF_037126465.1). Lineage (NCBI taxonomy): Eukaryota > Metazoa > Arthropoda > Arachnida > Ixodida > Argasidae > Ornithodoros > Ornithodoros turicata. The sequence continues at coordinate 100,015,736 of NC_088202.1, forward strand.
GGACAAACTGTGAGAAGGATACCTGGAAGACAGTTTAGATTAGGATTGCCTGATTTTCTATCGGGACGGGCCAGAACGGCGAGAAGAGTGACGACTGCTCTCAATAGGACGGAGTCGCAGATTTTATCTCTGCACTCTGAACGAGTAACTTCCCAGGATAACACGTTGAGGGCCGACCATTTCACCGAATGCTGAAGTCGTCGCTTCTGATTTGAAAAGACACCGGAGCGTATGCCTTTTCAGGAGAGAGAAGGATACTATTCAGAATGACAGTTGGTTCCGTGCGTGTTATGCCGTTATTAGCTGGTGAGTTCCGTTTCTTTTTGCGAATATACTATAATTTGAGACATAGCTAGAAATACACATGGTAGAATGTTATGCCGCAACGAACTTCGCCATTACAACACGGGTAAGTACAATGGCTTGTAGAGCGAAAGTACGACGGGACGCACACCGACGACGCTGCGTGAAGGGCGTTGTAACACATGATTACCCTTCAAAAGATTAGAACCTTTCTGCAGTATATCGACATTTTCAATATATAGGAACGTGGCAAAAGCAGACGTATACGAATGCTTGCTTTGTGACTATTTCATGTACCAGCAAGATGCCAAACACTAAAATGTCTGCTACACAGTGTTTTTTTTTTAATTGTGTACACTGAGATTTTTTATTTTTTCAAATAAAAAAGTATGAGAGCAGCCTAGGTACCGTTTTTGGTGGTGGGATAAACGGCCATGCGGTCATTCTCTGAACTCAGTATGTAACTATACTGTATTACTAATTAATTACTAACCGCTTTGTGGCCCAGATAAGCCGATGACGACGAATGTCATCGCTCCTGAGGCGCTAGGTTTTGGTTTCGGCTCATTTGCCTTACCTTTCTTCTTCCTTGTCTTTTTTCTTCTTCTTTTTTTCTATAGTCTTGACGATGCCCATTCGCGTGCGACCAACAGCGGCAAGCTATTCCGGCATCCCCCCGGCATAGCCATATTAGACGACGGATATTTGAACGCACGTGCTCATTTCAGGAATAGAAAAAAAAAATATATATATGCATTCAACGAGGATTGCCTCTCGTTCCGCTATCTCACTGTTTCCCGAAAGGCCCTGATTAAAGAGTTAATTAGTAAATTTCGGTAATTGCTCATCTAGTAGTTCATCTGCTAGGCCTGACAATATAACTCAACTGCAAAAACGGCGTCTATGTGCTGCTCTCGTAGCTTTTTTTTTTTTTATAACCGATCTAAAGTGAATTAAAAAAACAGTACCCTGATGCACCCTTCAGATGCAATCGTCGCTTTTCAGAGGAAATGCAATGGAAACAAATTTCATTTAGCACTGAATCAACTAAAGCTGATTGATTTTGTAAAAACTTATTTAATAAAAGGTCAATGTTTATTCTTGACATCTGCCACGAGAAAGTTCCTCCTCTTGAGAACTCACGAGGAAGAATCATGTAGGTGTATACTCTTCCCAGACATGAGCGTGATATAGAATGAATGCGTGATAGAAGTATCCAATTAATTAAAATAACGTTCCAAACGAAATATCCCCTTAGACGGCGTCTATTTTTTATCGATGAGTCATGTCAGTACGAGGCCTATACGAACAGATTTCCACACCGCCTACGTAGTACAACAATGTACGACTTGATTACACGCTTTCATGGAGCACTCCGTAGCCCGAGGAATTCAAACTCTTCAAACGTGTCCATTGACACGCAACGCAATGCGCGACGCAACTTGGGTCTGTGAGAAAAAATTCGTCTCCTTTCAACAACAATGAATTGAATTTTCCACACTGACGTGGACAATAGCTTTGACGACAAACAGGAGCAGGGCACGATGAGCACCTAAAACATCGTGTTCAGAATGCAGTAGAGTTATTGAAAATAATCCCACCACAACCCGCCCTTCTTGAAGAAGTTCTCCGTTGGAATTTGCGCTTTTACTACACCTGTTACACGCGTTTTCTTATTCGTATACCCAGCTGTTTTCCGCATGAGTCACCTGAGTGTTGCAACGTGCATTAATGTTAGCAATATAACATCACCGCATCAAAACACGGGGGTCCCTGTGATCTCAAGAGATGTGGGGGAATTCCCCAGTGACCTCCATTCCTTGCTATAGGTTTTTCTTTTGTCTCTCTTTGTTTCTTTGTCGTCGATGTCATTGGTTTTCTATTCAGCTTCCGATGCCTCCCTTCTCCGCGCTCCGGAATCTGGAATCAATAAATGAGAAAGAATAGGTGGAACTGGGACGCCTCAAAGCCCAGAGTTCATCCATCTTGCGGCTCTCAGCATTTCTTTTCTCCCACCGGATCTTTCCACTGGCAATTTAGCTCGTGTCGCATTAATTTGAACCTGGTGACGTCATTGATCATTCGTCGTTTTTATTCTCGTTTATTCGTAGCTCTCGTCTTCGCGGTTCTTCAATCAAATGTTAGGGCTGTTTCCATCACACGATGTACCTGATGAAGCCGATCATTAATGGACGGATCAGAATCATTCAGCCGGTTTAAAGTTGTCAAGGTTGCGCGGTTGTGTGCCCCCTACCCTTTGTATTCACGGTCACGTAACTGTGCTTCTGCGTTACTTTGCAAAAGCTTGATTTTACTTTCCGGAACATGGTTGAAGTTAGTGATGAACGCTCTGCACCAACTTTCCAAGCAATGCGTGGTGAAAGAATAAAATTCTTTCCCGGAACAGCATCGCAAGCGGTATTGCCCCGTGGTGAAAGCGTGCCTGCTTTATTTAAATAATGATGGAGCTGGAAAAGCTCAAGTGCATGCGCTGAGCTTCGATTCTTATACCAGGCATCGGATGTAGTCGTGGTGGCGATGTTTTGATCTCTGGCCGGAGGTTGTGTGTGTGTGTGGGGGGGGGGGGGGGGGAAGAATGTTGTTCAATAAGAAAACGCGTGAGATCTGCCTAGACGAAGTCTGATGATGAACGGGGTAAGGACACTCAGAGAGACGCACTGGTTCTAGACTGTTTCATATCTGTCTTGGCTTCCTTTAGTTTCCACTGCATCCGTACTCGTTCTTTGTCTGCCATCTTCCATGCAGCCGACTACACCTTTAAGTGCCCGTCGTACTTCACTCGTAGCCGCAGCCAGGAAAAGAATATCCCTGAAAATCAGTTTGTCCGCATGTGTATGATGTCCTCCTCGTGCCATCGTATATGATGGACAAAACTTCATGATGTGCTCACACACCTTATGTGCCAAACTCCAAATTATTAATTTATGAAGTGGTCCGTTGTATCGGTTTCGTTCCATTGTTATCTTATGGTATGATATGGTATGGTAGGTGTACCATGTGCACAAGTTCCTTGGTGGGCGCAGACTCCGACTTGAACCCCATCCTGAACCTGTGGATGAGCAATTTGCTTTCTTATACAGGGTGATTTTTTTTAGCCTTTACATAATTTTTATAAAGAAACTATGAGAGCAGCATAGATGTCGTTTTTGTAGTTGAGTTCCAACGCCAGGTGGACTTCCTCTCGAAGAAAGTATGCCACTACAGTATGACTAATTACATAAAATTCATTGTATAACTCTTTAATTATGGGATTTTATGATTATGGGATAGCAGATTGAGAGGCTATTCTCGTTGAGCGCCATTCCACGTTTAAAAAAATCCTGAAACACGCGCGTGCGTTAAAATATCCATCCCCGAATCTTGATACGCAAACGAGCCGAAACCGAAGCCGCGGCGACCAGGAACACAGGGAGTACAGCGCTCATTTCACGTCAGGGGGTCACGTGATTTGGAGCGATTGAGATGACTGGAGTAGGTGCCGCTCTGCTCGGCTAGCCAGATAAACCGCTTTTCGGCCCAGATGAGTCTCCATCGGCGAGGGTGATGCGCTTTTTCCGTTTCGGCTCCTTTGCGTACCGAAATTCAGCTATGGATAGTTCACGGCACGCGCTTTTTTCCTGATTTTTAAAAGATAGAATCTATGTCAACGAGGATTATCTCCCGTTCTGCTATCTCTCTTTTGCCCGAAATTCCCTAATTAAAGAGTTAATTAATTAATTTTACGTAATCAGTCATCTTGTTGTTGTATAATTCCTTCGAGAGGATGTCCGCCTGACAGTAGAACTCAACTGCAAAAACGATTGGATTGGATTGGTACGAAAGAAAAATATGGAGCGGTTAGTCCCGACCCAGTAAGGACGGGACTACTCCAAGACGCGTTTGGTGGTGGAACAATAGAGCCAGAAAAAAGAGAAAAGAAAACAAAACAAAAACTGGTCAAGCAGAAGGAAGCATAAAGGAAAAAAGGGAGACACGTTAGGCACCGAGAAACACTGACTGGTTCATAATTTCAGAGACCGGGCGAACACTGAGTATCACCGAAGTTGTCACAGCTCACACACAGCTGCTCTCACAGCTTTTTAAAAAAAAGTAGGCAAAGGCTAAACAAATGGCCCCGTGGGACATCACTCTCACGACTGGATCGCTTTTACGTGTCCGAATGCTTATCACAAAATGTTTCAGACAGTGAAGTCTTGATGTTTCCAGCTCACGCAGGTCACGTCTGAGATCATTTCCCTGCGCTAGTTTAACTTACAGAATTTCAAATTCAACCTTTTCAAGAACACTTCTGGCGTTTTGATACTTCGCTATACGGGAGCCGGATGCCGTACAACCCCTAACAGGTGTTATAACCACCACGCTAACGGCAATTGAGATCTTATCCAGGCGTTGGGATGATTGTAAGGACCAATGGCTACAAGCGTGCGTACACGCCGGCAAAGAAAAGAAAGCAAAGTACATTGCCAAACTCAAAACCATAAGAACATATATTAAGATAATAAAAAGAGGTGGCGCAGCTGCTCTACTGGCGCTAGACAATCTGCACCAACTGCTAATGGAGCACAGACGCACCTTGCAATGGCTTACCAAGGAATCTTGTATCCTTCGAAGTCGTAACTGCCCGATCCAAAACAAAGACATGCTGCGCTATGTTCACAATGCTGAAATTGGTCACAATGTACGGCGCCGAATTGAGTGCGTTCGCCGCGATAATGACTCCGTTACATATGATCAGGAAGAGATCCTGGCTCGGTTCACTGGCTTTTTTTGGAGATCTGTTCAAGACTGAACGGCAAGGACAATGGCCCCTGCCTAGTGCAGAGGTTTTTTGTGCAAATCTTCCTTAAGTGCCGGCAGTGTACCAAACCTTGCTTACAGTACCAGTCATCGCCTATGAAGTATACGAAACCATCCAAGCCATGAAAACAGGATCGGCTCCAGGGCCAGATGGGTTTCCCGTACAGTTCTACAAGTCTTTCTGGCCGGTTATAGGAAAGGGTCTGCTAGCCCCGTTGAATGAAATTCTAACATCTGGTGTCATGCCAGCATCCTTCAAACGTGGCCGGGTGATTTTGTTACCAAAAGAAGGAAACAGTGATCCGTCAGACCCTGGCGCGTGGAGGCCAACAACGCTCCTGAACGTGGACAGCAAAATTATGAGCACAGTGCTTGCCAGGAGGTTGGCGTCACTTCTTCCGTTTATCATAAGCCCTTAACAGACATGAGGAGTGTGAAGACACTTATGAGAGACATGTTAGCCTATATGAACTCGCCGAGTCAAGCAGGTGTTTTGCTGTCCCTGAACCAAAAGAAGGCTTTTGACAGAGTGGAGCATGACTACCTTCAGTGGGCGCTGCAGTGTTTTGGTATTCCTCCCAAGTTCACTGAGTGGGTGAATAACCTATACAGCGATATATCTTCAGAAATCGTCGTCAATGCAGGGGTATCAGCCCCTTTTAGAGTCACAAGAGGGGTCATGCAAGGATGCCCGCTTCTGGCCCCCATGCTTTTTATAATCAGTCTCGAGCCATTTGTCCACAATATTGCGCTATCTGCACGCATCAATGGGTTTCCTCTCCCTGGGACTGGAGAAGTTAAAATATTAGCCTATGCGGATGACATCGTTTTATTTCCAAGGTACAGCGACAGTGTAACACACATGTTCGAGATTTTCCGGCAGTATGGGAAAATCTCAGGAGCCCAGCTGAATTTACGAAAGTCAAAGGCGCTTACGGTGGCGGCTTTCAGAGAGCCACTTCCTCCAGACATATCATACAGCCCAGAAATAAACATCCTCGGCGTGCTTTTCACACAAGCCGGAGCCATCGAGCGAAACTGGATCGTGATCTTGGAGAAACTTGCTGGACAAATTGAAGTGGCCCAGCAGTTGAACTTCTCTTTCCAGGAACGGGTGTTCTGGATCAAGTCGGTGTTCTGTAGCAAGTTGTGGTACGCTGTTCGCATCATGTATCCCCCAGCCAGAACCACAGCTAAAATAAACTCTCTTGTATTTCGCGGGGACTCGGAAACAGATGTCCGGCGGCTGAAGAACGACCATTGATTTACAAAAAGGTAGTCCAGCAATCCAATCGTTTACAGGAAGCTGTGCCTGATCCGGACCCTCGACTCGCCTCAGTTTCTCGCATATGCGAAGAACTCTTCCACAAAAAGAGCATCGAACAAGGTGACGCACACTTGGGCAGGTTTAAGAAGGGAAGGCAGCCCACTGGTCTGAACAGTGTAGTGAGCGATTTTTTCTGGGAAGCTATAGTTGGCAGATATTGCCAGCTAAAGACAGATGGGGTCTTCTCAGCTGCCCCTCATGTTCCAACTGCGGCGCCGAGGAGAATAGTGACCATGTGCTACGAGAGTGTGTCACATCAAGGACTCTGTGGACACTCGTGTGTTGCCGCTTTTCCATTTGGTATCGGCATATGCAACAGATGAGGACAAGGTTCGAAGAGTTAATTATGATAATGACAGCTTTTACGCTTTGGAAATTTCGCTGCACAGCCGTAACTCACAATAGGAGGAACCGCTTGATGCATCCTATAGGCTCACCATGGTGACTCAACTGGTAACTGACTACTTAGAACACAGACTTTTTTTTGTTGGGTGAGCAGGAGTTCTTGCGACAGTGGTCCTGCCGCCATGTTGCTCTTCAGAACGGACATGTACGCCTAACGGGCCTCATCTATACAGAGTATAGTTCTCTTAGTTATGCAGCCACAAATGAATGCACTTATAGTACGTACCTTGTATTTCTTGTATACTGGGACTGGAGAAGGTAAATGACATCGTTTTGTTTCTAAAGGACGGCGGCCGTGTGGTACACAAGTCCGAGATTTTTCAGCAGTCAGGTTTTGTCATATTTGGAACATTTCGTAGACAAGTGAAATAAATATTCTACTAAAAAAAAAAACCCTGTATCTAAAAACAGTCCAAATGCCGGGGCTACGTCACTCTTATGATGAGATCCGAATGGTCGAAACGTCATGTTTTTCATCTGTTTTTAGCCTTTGCAGTACCGAGGGTGCGTTACCTACTGGTAATAAAGAATTTTCCATAACTTATGGAGACAATAGGAACGGGAAGTCATGTCCTTTTTTACGATTCCCAATCCGGTCTGATGGCACGACCTAAGTAAGCCCGTTACTGCTGCAGTTCTATCATCTTCGGGCGTGGGAATGATCTAACTTCGTTTGCTCTGGGTAGCTGCTGCCAGTTTATCCGCCTTCTCGTTTCCTCCTATCCGGACGTGGGATGACATCCATTGTGAGGCCACTGTTTTTCCCTGGGCTTTGAGGTTGTAACAGATTCGTTTTATGCAGTGGAACAGTCTACTTCTGTGTTGGGGCACTGGCCCTTAGTATGACCATTTTCCTGACCTGTCCGCGTAACACGGTGCCGTGCGACGGAAACTCCATAGTCGTCATAGAGTTGTTTTCTCATAAGTTTCAATCACGTAGAAAAGTATCAGCCATATGTCGGTTATTACAGTTTCTAACAACTGTCTTATGTTTTGAGCGATTTTGGTTCAGAATATTAATAATAATAATCTTAAATATGATGATAATGATGATGATGTCGATTATGTGTCCAGTTCGAACCTGTTTGAAGGTAAAGCACACTCTCAGCAACTTTTACTTTGCTTATCCCCACATGCTGTACGTCATAGTTTCTTTCTCGGATATTTATGCGCAGTGAATAAGTTTTACACTTCTCCTGTGTTCCTTTCCGATAAAAATTGCATTTTTAATCTCATAGGCAACACAGCGAGATTGCAAGTACGCACGACGTTTTTCTGAGTCCTTCGTCGTCTATTACACTCCATATCAGGTGCTGATGAAAGCTCTGCAGCAGTGCACTCGTCCCGTTCGTAGGCAAATGTGAAATCGATTCAAAAAGCCAGATTAACCCATTACTCTCGCTTTGAAGAGGTCGCTGACGAACCAAATATCTCCTATCTTTCAACCCAGGCTACGTACTTGCGCGTTTGTGTGCTTCGGCGTATTTCTCAAATAAGATGCGTGTTTTCGTTTGTTTGTTTGTCCTTCACGCTACGAGCTTTAAGTAAGAAGCTTCCAAACTTATTTGATGGATGACCCGAAAGTAGATGAATTTTCAGGTTTCTTTTTCTTTCCTTTCGGTATACTCTTATCTTCAGGTTGCGTCTTCGAATTTATCATAGGAAGCTGACGTTGTGTAGAGTACGCGTCTGCTTCAACTGTGACGCATCAGTCTGCTCGCGCTACTACTTCTGGCTGAGTGCAGCCACGAGGGCATTGTTTACTTTTTTATGGGTTGCAGATCTTTATTTTATATATTTTTTTTTCATACTGAACTTTTCCAAGTCCTCTCAAAAATCGCCCCTTTGTCTGCATATTTAGAATTTAGTCTTGTCTCTTTCAGTTTAATGCATTGCCAAAGGTTCAATAGTGAATGTATCTTGTGATTATCTTTTGCACACCTAAATACACTTAATGACTGCGACAGGCTGGCGATGCGACCAGATTTGCCTTTTTTTCAGTCGTTCAATTATTTTTTTTTCTGTCACCCATCGTTAACAACGCCAGACCCTACACTCTAAAACAGAACATCACGTTCAAAGTTTTTCATGCTCAAGCGTTTTTTGTGGCAATTTCGATATCTGATAAATGCCACAGAAAAGTGTATGCCCCACTCTCTGTGAGTGAGTGATGACTGTATGTGGTGTAAGTGATAGCTGTGCCACTTGGCGCAGTCGCTGACACAGAAACAGAGCCTTATGCCTTATGCCTTATTTACGCCTTCTGTAGTAGCTTTCTCTACATTCGTGGAGCCACAATATCCACGTTGTTTTCTTTGAAGATGGCATAAACGCATGTAAGGTGCTGAATGAGATCCATTACGCAAATAGCCTCAGCTTGGGCAGCAAACACACGCAAAAGAAGAAGAAAGAAAGGAAGCATGGCCGCGGACTCGAAAGCTCAAACCATTATTTTTATTTTCCGTCCAATCCAATCGAAGTCATCGCATAATTTATTTCTTGATCGTAGTTGTCTCGCGACGTAAAGCCACGAATTATTATTAATTTATTTCTTATATTCGCAGAACTTTTAAGCCTTCGACGGTCTTATGATGTGTCTAATCTAATACGTCAGTTGAACACAAATACGGGTGTACAGCTTTATTCGAAAGTTTAGACCTGTCGATATGTAGCTCGCTGTGGTGTGTCTTCATGATAAGCTCTTAGGTACACCTGAATAGACCTAGGGAACGCGCCAAGATTGCTCCATGTGGGGCTGAGAATATGCAATTGCGATCGGTGACCTCTATCAACTGCCACTGAGATATGAGTGTCGGCTGGCCTTGCTTTAATCCAGCTGCTTCATTACAGCTTCAAGTGCTGTGCCTCCTGTTTTGACGGAGGTATACTGGGCCGCTGAAGGAGTCGTAGGCACGTACCTTCCAAAGCTAAATACATTTCCATCTAATCTAACACACTGTCGGGTGTTCAGAAAAAACCTTGCATGTCCATCTATGTGCTACCTACCTCTCGAATGAATTAACCTGTATATGCATTCTTCCACCGAAGCCCACGCAATAATGCTCCGTCCCATTACGCGCGCCCGCTGCACCTGTGCTGATGGACGTCTGGAAACCGTGGCTATATTTTGCATTTCGATATGCAGGTTTACGCTTTACAAAGCTTCGTAACAGCTCTGGTGGGAATACGAAATAACGAACTTGTCAGCTATTACGGACACTCTAAAAACAGAACTTCACCGCACAACATCGTCCTGAGTGGATCAATGAATGGTATCGTCCTGAATGAAGGTCTGTTCTGAGCGTGTTATATGGTGAAGTTCCATTTTTAGAGTTCATTATGAGAGGATTGATCGAAGTCTCAGTGCTTCTACAGCTTGCAAGCAGGTTGAAAAACACAAACAGATATATTAAAAAACGTTTACGAGGAGAGTCTACATTTGCCAACATTTCCTCGACTTTGTGAGAATATGGCAATTAATCGTATCCCATGACGTATCGAGCCCGCTATAAAAAAAATCGATATGCTGCGTTACAACTTCACACCGCCCTGTCTGCTTCTCTTTCTTGTTTTGTTACGTGGGTTCTTAAGAGGCAGATATGTGGAATCGAACTTGTGCTCATTCATGCATGGTGAACAAGTGGACGCTGTCTATTTTGACGTGACAAAGGCGTTCGGGAAAGTCAACAACAACAACAACAAATAAATCGTGAATATGACCTGACCTGGGGCGATTCACCACTGGAGAGCAGATAACTACCCCATTACACGCGAAACATTAGATGTGAGATATGAAAATGAAGTTAAAGTTATGTGCAAGTACAACAACTGAGCCAACAACAGGAAAGTCAGTCGCTCCGTATTGCTACGAAAGTTAGCAGGCTCTATGGTAACTTGTAACTTTGTAACTGATAGACTATTGTAACTGATTTAATGTGTATTTGTCAAACCGGACTAATGTTGGGCGTGTCTCGGGATAACTGTGTGACCCTGACGTCGCTGTCTGGTGTTCCTCCTGGGCAGCAACTTGCGACCTCTGTTGTTGTCTAAGGTTCTGGGCCCTTGGACACCTGACCATTAATTCCACGTCATGCAGGCATTTTTGCGATTTTGCGCAGACTCCAAGTTGGTGGACACACTGTGACTGATAGTGTGTGTGACAGTGTGTGTGGACAGTATGCGTGACGACTGACTGAGTGTCTTTGTCACTCATTGTTCTTATTGTAGTTAGCTATTTTTGTTTTTCTAATTGATCTGGAGTAGTCGGCTCTCGTAATGAGTGCCTATTTCTCGATTTTTTTTCTTGTCCAATCAACTCAACTCAACAATCAACTCAGTCATCAACTGTTGTTTTTTAGTTTTTATTAATGATATAGTTGATAAGTAAACTTTTAAAAAATGTGGAGAAATTGAATTCGGCACCCGACCAATTCTGCAACTCCGAAAAAAAAAGAAAAATACTAATAAAATATAAAAAATAGAAAGAACAGAAAGGCGCCGTAACACACGCTCCCACTCACCCACTCACGCACTCCAGTGTTCTATCGTATGCTGTCGATGTCAAGATATTTCGTTATGTACGCTCAACTGATTATCGTGCGCGGCTGCAGTCGGATATGGTATTTATGATAGTATGACGTTCTATGAGCGGTCTTGTTCCTAACCTAAGACCAAAACGATTTCGTTTTCTAGAAAGCATATTCCATTGTTGTACAGCTATTTACTCAATTGCTCTTTTATAGAACGTGCTTATGTAATTCTCGAGCCGGTTGTGATATTTGAGAGTGTTAAGTATTTTCGTCGGCATGTTACTGCTATTTGCAACACCACAGTATCCGTTCTGGGTTTTATTACTCGTCTAACTTCCGAATTTCTGTGTTATTAGGTTGTATACTTCGCTAACTCATAGCACATTGGAATTCTTCTGTTATATGACATTCGTTGAGTTTGGGGCATATTTCGAATATTGAACGAGCGCAAAAGACATTTTAGGTATGTTGAACTATAGGTATTTTCGAAGTATACATGTTACTATGCTTACGAAGGCATGCTTCATAGACTCAGTATGTCTATATTTTCCCTAAGAATGACGCCCCGCGATTTTGTTTTCCTACACAACGTCATTGAAGGTCAGCCGACAGTGCCGATCTTCTAAATAACATTTGTTCCCACATATCGCGTTCCTCTGTGCCCTCCTGTCCAGCATAAAAGCTGACTCGCGCTCAGCATGCGTTTAATCATCGTGCTTTCCATGTTACTTCCGACATTTTTCTACCTCTGAATATCTTCAGACATGAATTGTACAATTCCAAGTAACCTGTTGTGTGTCAGAGTTTGTTTGTCCCTAATGCGTATATTTTCTTTTATCTTTTCCATGTTGTCTCTTATAGTGCAGCAACCAAAGGGTCCTCTGTGTTAGTGGGCAGTAGAAAACAAATAAATAAATCAATTTACGTGTCTTTCCTGTATGCTTTGTTGACTGTACTATACTAAAATTACTACAAATGCTGTGTGTGTAGGTCTTCTGGAAATTAGTGTCAGCAAACAGGCTTCTATAGCCGCTTCTTTTCTCTTTTGCAGGTGAGTACACCGATATTGGAAAATTTTGTATGGTGTCATGGCTGAATTTCGTGAGCGTCAGACGGGAGCACGTGAGTACTTGGAATGAGAATGTGCTGTTTCACAATGTAAGCTCCATTTGTCTTCGAGATGTCGAAGAGACACAACAAGAAACTCTCGCGGAACGATGGTTATGCGTGAGCATTTATCTTGTGGTCTCGGGTTATCAGGTCATGATATGGTGTCAGGTCATGGTATCATCAACATGAGATTAACCATTGCGAATCTAATTTCGTTACAACAGAGTCAGTTACTGGCCACATCTGCTATTTGAAAAGAAATGTAAAAGAAGATTCATGACTGGTGATACTTCTGAATGGAAACATGCTTCCTAATTTCTCCGGATCATTGTGTGTGTGTTAGTGTGACAGCGCCATGACAGGCGTATATTATATATGAAGGATGCGTATGCCCACACGACTGTCGGGAGTGCATTGCGCATGTCAGAACATCGTTTGGTGCTATGGAATCCTTTGCATGAATGACTGCTGAGATATTATATTATCACATCAAGTTCTTTGAATGCCTCCACTGCATTCACTTAAAAATTCTCAGCGTACAAGCAGGTGGTAACAAATAATGTGGCAGGCTCCAGGGATCGTCGTTAAGCAAAGAGAAGCCTCCCGTCCAACACAAAAGATATCGGAAATGGTGCGCATTATCCCTCGACGACTCTCGCGCAGTTGTTTACCCGCTCTGTGCCGCCGATACACGTTTGCCTATCAGCCTCCTTGCGCAAATGTGCCCTCAATAGCTGAATGCATCCTCACAGACGCCCAGAAGACGTAGCTATATATCGCTAACATCGAGGCCCTGAATGGATCCTTTTGTGCAACCCCTCTGGTACACAAGGCTTCCATACACAGACACAGGAAGAAGAGAAGTTATCAAAACTTCCCACTTCATTTAATTGAAATCCTGTCAGGTTACCCCGACATTTTATTTTATTGGCCGGAAAAAGATTGCTTTATCTGTACGACCTTTTTCTTCCTCCGATTCCATTTCCCGTATATATTTGGCAATGTGGGCCTCGATGACAACTCGCTTTCACCGCCCCCTTGATGAACGAGCCCGTAGAATTGGTCCCGATATTTCTTGTTTTAGTACGGGATTTGGTTTATGGTCAACCGTGTAGGACGCAGGCCATCGGGTTGACAGGCAAGATGCACGAGGAAAGTTTCAGCGGAGGTATCTATCCTTCCACCTTTAATCTGGCAAAGGGACGGCAGACGTTTTAGCAAAAGAAGCCTTTGTGCTTCTTTCATCCGCCTGAATGCGTCCGATATAGAAGAGACGCGGGCATCTTGAAGGACGACGCGGTGGACACTGGGCCCTTCTTGATATCGATGAATGTGGAGATTGATAGTGGGGACGGGTTGTGCTCGATACGAACTAATAAATCGAGGACTATTTGGTTTTATTTCCTAGAGGTGGTGTATGCGCTCGCGAACGAAGCCATTCTCCCAGATGACCCAATCTTGTCTGTCCACATGGAAGCCAATAGCTTCTGTGTGTATGTTTTAGGTTGTCACAAATGCAATCTCTTCCGAGTGTTTGCGACGTTATGATGATGGCTGGGATTGCGTTACGTTTATGACAGATATCAAAAGCAGTTATAATAAATCGCGGTAACATCTCCATCTTTTTTATTTTTCAATCAATCAACGGTCGATGTCAATGTTTCAGAAGAGCTGGCCAGGACGCTGTCTTCGCTTAGCGTGTATTTTCTTTTGCCAGTTGAATGCAAAGATGTAGCATACCATTACCCCTGGCCGAGAAACGGCCTCCAGACAGCGCGGTGTCACAAATTCGCCTTTCCGGCCTGCACTGTGTTGTCTGTTTCCTGGGGGTTTGCAAACTTCTGGGGCCATGGTCCACCACTGCGCATCAGCTGCCAGGTCTGCGCCTCTGCCGAAACATTTTGACGACGGCTGTAATCAACTAATGTAATCTAATCATAATCATCTCACCACTCCTCCAGACGGCAAGGCGGCAGAGGTCAGCGTTGATGGCGGAGAACAGTCCCACATATTGATCATCTTTGAATGTGTGCCTGTGTTTCCCGGTATGGGCTGCTGAGGGTTTCAGACAGATGTGGACAGAGTTCCTTCCAGGACACGGTAACGCCAGCTATATTGAGTTGCTTAAGGAGGCGCAATACTGAGATGAAGGTGGCGGATTTCGAACCCGGTTCACATCACGGGTGCATCTCTATATGTATATATATAAAAAGGAAAAATATCCGAAGCTCTGTGGCTGCACGTTGAGTATATGTTTATAATTTGATCGTGCACTCCCAGCCGAGGACACACACACAGCTGTTGCGCCGCCTCCACTGGTGGCGCCGTCACCGTGGAACACTGATGTCTCGCTGAGACACACTGTTAGCGCCGACCCAAGATCGTGTCTTCCAGATGTCTCCAAGATCCTTCCCTGCGCCGGGCTGACGAGTTCCAAGTTGAACGAAACAGCCGTCCTCGGCTGGGATTGCACGATCAAATTATAAACATATATATATATATGTGTGTGTGTGTGTGTGTGTGATGAACACTGGAACGTCCGTTCCAAGCAATGTTAGTTTAATGAATGCATGCCCATGCACGAGCGTGAGTTCGGCCGCTTCCTCTTTACGTCACATATACATTCTGTAATACAGAGAAATATGTTGTCGTGCGATGCTATACGATTTGAAGTTCTGTTTCACTATTCTATTAAATGACAGGGCGTTGTATTCCAAACTTGCTTAGCAAGATCAAGAGCTCGTGCATTTCCTTTAAATTTTTTTGTCACGTTCTGCTTGTGGACGGGATTTTTCTTTTTTCTACCACCCGTCCAAAATAAAATGACATAATTACGCCCTGATGCAAAAGCTTGCACAATTGGAATTACAGGTGGCAGAAAGTTGCATGTCTGTATGGTTCCGCATTTTCGGTTTGGCCCGAAACAATCCACAAAACGCACGCCGATATTTTTTTCTATTGCTGTGGTTTAACAGACAAACGCCCACTGCACATGAGAATGACAATCCAATACAAATGCACATGAAACAGGAACCGTTTTGTCCTCAGTTTCCCAATACCCGTGAAAGTGTAGGATTGACGTTTTGTATCTCATACCGTAGCCACACGGCAAGCTTAATGCATTAAGAAATGACATTTAGTTCACCTCCTAACCAACCATCATCCCGAATGACATGGTTCCCTCCCCTGATTTGTTGAAACAGGTGGCGTACGCCTTTTCTGTTACAATTATGTTCTGCATGAGACGCCAAAGGAACATGTCGCCGCTCGCCGGTGCACAAGCAGCACATCATGCAAAAGACTGCAGAGTGGCAGTGTTGCAGAACGCGGGGCGTTACAGGTTAGAGGTCACGGGTTACAGTGGTTACGTCAATGGCGTCGCGTCGCGCTTCCGCATACCGCGCGCGCACGGCACTCTCCTCTTGCTTTGGGGTTATGGATGAAGTAGGAAGTAGTTCGGCAACGAAATACATTGTTCGAACGAAACTTGATTAATGTATTGCTCGGAGTTCAGTACATTTCACACGAATATTGTAGATGGCAGTGTTGCGTCCAGAAAAAAAAAAGGAAAGAAAAGCGCTTTCATTTTCAGAACACGTACGACGCGACACGCGCATGCGCTGCCGCCAATAAGCCAGATAAAGGCTGGTTTAGAGTCCGACGTAGTCTTCGCCCATCGCCGCCCGCATTCCGCGTCGGCGACAGCCAGCGTCCGCTACGCCACGCCTCCCCATCCTACCGAGGTCATAGTCTGACGCGATTCGGCGCAGCGCAACGAAAACACTACGGGATATTTTCACATTTCATAATGGGAAAGCAGTCATATCTGCACCCGCTTGCTGAAATCCGACTAAAGGCAATCCGTGTTCCCATCGTCTGTACTGCTACGTTTGTACTACTGTGATACGATTGGTACCCCCGAACATGAACACTGAATTGTATAAGAAAGACGCACGTCTTCCCAGCTGTTCTCCTTTTGCTTGTCTCCACAGTCCATCCGCAGTTTTTACATTACAGTTTATTACATAGGCACGGATGTTCCTTCCCAGTTTCGATCAAAAGCTTAATCGGCGACGCCATGTTGGAAAATGCGAGTCCACGCCGTGCTCAGCTCGCTGGCAACCGCCAGATGTAGAGCATTGCTCTACTCCCCCGACGGCGGCTGGCGTAGTCGTGCGTTGCCGCCGCGCCGCGCTTCGCCGAGTGTCGTCGCACTATGAACTCATCGGCGGCGGCTCGCGATGCGCAGCGGTGCGCTGAGCGTCGTTACGCCCCGCTCCGTCGGACTCCCAGCCTTAACAGAAGCCCGGCGTGCGCTGGCATACGGCGAGGTGAGCTAGTCGGTCCGAAGAAAGAGAAAGATGAAATGAACACGTGAACAGAAGGAGACTGATGTTTAGTTGTTTATATCTCCTTGTTTTCTTCCCATCGCTCGGATATTTACGACGGATAATGTTCACGGTTCACACTACGTCAGTGAACGCCGCGAGAGTCGCGAACGACGGAGATGCCGGTGAAATTGTCACGTTCACACAGCAATCCGTGAATTCCGTGAACGCCGCGAAGGTGTCAAAGACCGCAGCGCGAGAGTAGAGCTTGCCGAGTCTGGACTAGTCAGCGCGCTCCGCGAGCGAGAATGCTGGGACGGGAGAGCAACGGCCTGGACAACAAACATGGCGGATGCGATACCTTGGTCTACGAAATTATAATAAAGGCTCTAAGGTAGCGCTAAATGTTGTACGACAGCAAACGCAAGAGGAGCAGAAACGTAGATATCATAGCAGCTGTTGAGAGAAGACAAGGAAGCAAGTGTGTCGACTGTGTTATGGCCGCCATAACTGTGTTGAGACATGTGTTGATACATGCCGTCTGCTGTTTGCAGCGGGCATCGTTTCTCAGTATGCTGTATAAAACGCAATAAATACGTGTTTTGCAATTGTTATACTGATTTATCACAACGACATTTTTCGTATTACAGTTGTGGAGCTTGAGTACAGCTTGAGTGGAGTCGAAGAATGAAACGGATCAGTTTTTAAAGCGGAGGACGACAGTGCGAGTACAGTGCCGGCATTCCTGGCGTTCGGAGCACAGTGTGAACGAGAGGGTCGCGAAAGCCGTAAAAGCTGTGAGGGCCCCGCGTTCGTGGCTTTCGATGATGTAGTGTGAACGTACCATAACACCTTCGACGTAGCGACAGTTTTCTTCCGACGGTACAGCTTGTGAAAAGTGACCCGTGAAGATACCTGTTCGTCATGATGAATGTCCATAACTTAAAAACCCGAGACTGGCCTAGTCTCGGGTTTTTAAGTTATGGATCTATACCACCAGCTCGCTTGCTACCTCTCTATCCTCTCGTTATGATGAATGTGTTTGTATGAGAGCACTGAGCAAGATGCGCTCTCACTCTTTTTAGAAGTAGTCATTTTTCATTAAAAAGTAATTAAATGATGCTCCTTTCCATCATTGTTATCATTAGCAAACACTTTTATGTTAAAAACGAGATTTGTGATGCGTTCATAAAACGTGATGTGTTGCGCGAAAAGGCACTGACAGGCACATCTCACTTTTTTTTTTCTCCTATCATCATCATCATGCAGCAGTCTTGTAGACAAAAGAAAATAGCTGTCCTGAAAATGTCGGCTGCCGTCTGAGATTTTCCCAGGGAAAGGTAACGGAATATTTTTCGTTTCTGTTACCACATCTGTTACTGGCCCTTATTTGTTTCTGTTTCAGTTTCGGTTGCCACCAGTGTTGCTTTCGTTTCCGTTACGTTTCCGTTTCGGTTTTCGGTACCGCCCCACCTCCAGCTTTTTGTTTTCCTTCTTTCTTTCCTTTTTCTTTTAAAAAAAAAGAGCATTGAGACCGTGACAAAACTTACAGGGTTACATGCACACAAGAGACAACGTTTATTCAAAATACACATATAGGTACGTGATTTCTGTGAACAGCTAATATGAACATGGTTTTCAGGAATGTTACTCACACTTGCAACTTCCAAGTTATCATAAGCGTATAAAAACTATGCTTCTTCTATTTACTGTATACCACTTACTTATATGCTCCAGTTTGATTTAGTTTAGTTTTAGTTCTTCACTTAATTTTAGTTTGCTTCATTGAGGTTTATTTCATAAATTTACCTACATGATATGGTAAAGAATTGCAATAATTCGTGTCCTGCGGTACCCGAATTATTACCGTAAATTACTGTCGTTTGCGTTTCTGTTACCGTTTCTGTTACCTTTCCCTGGGTTTTCCTCAGACGCCTCAGACATTAATGTCGGCACAGTTCCCTTCGGGACTTACCTTCCAACGGCTCGGTCAAACAACGACACCCCACCACCAAGAAAATGGGCGCCGGATAGAAGTTGCGCATTCACAGCACCCTGCAGCCGAAAAAAAAAAGACAGAAATAGAAAGCAGAAAAGCCTTCGGCGCACACATCTACTTCTACATTTACTTCGATTGTCACAAAAGCCGTTCATCCGTATACTTACGCACTCTTGAAGTGTCAGTTATGGTTATGGCTTTCCGCCGTTGCTGATGAGCAGTGATTTTACCGTGCTCTCTTTCTCGTGGTACACCGGCACAGTCGCCGTTTACCCGTGTAAACAGTAGTATTGTCAAAGTGCCGTATATGGCTATTCGCCGTTTGTGCCGTTGCCGATGTGCGTAACATCACATAAATTTCTCACAGTACAGTCACAGCCACCGTTCGCCCTTGCTAAAAGTCACTGTTGAAGCGCCGGATATGACTGCAGCGCTGGTGCCGTTGCCGATGCACCGTAATTTTACGGTTTTAGGTTGCAGTATACCATCACAGTCGCCGCTCGCCTGTGCTAACGGCACCGTGGAATGCCGCATGTGTCTACGGCGCTTGTGCCGCTGCCGATTCGCGTAATTGTATGTAAATTTCTGATGGTATAATGTCACAGTAGCCGTTCGCCCGTGCCAACGGCACTATTAGAGTACCGCATATGGCTACGGCGCTTGTGCCATTGCCCATGCGCGTATTTGACGAAAATTTCGGAAAGTATACCATCACAGGCGCTGTTCGCCTATCCTAACGGCAGTGTTAGAGTCCCGTATGGAGCTACGGCACTTCTGCTGTTGCTGATCCGCGTAATTTTACGTAAATTTTTAATGGTAATACCGTGAGAGTCGCCTGTGTTTATGGAGTGGTTCAGTTCAGTGTTTATGGAGTGGTGATGCAGATCGCAGCATCCCAAGTCCATAGAATCCTTGACAAAGTTTCCTTGGTTACGAGAGAGTAAGGCCCTCACGGTTTCTTCCTCCTGCGGCGACAACGATATGCCGTTGTTGAACATGATGCCACTTATGTCAACTTCGTTTGTACGCGAGCAGACGATCGAGGGTCCTCTCTCTTCACTCAGTGGAGGGCATGCAATTTTATGCACGACCTGCATGTCTTCTTCAGTAAGGGGAACCTCTTCCAGAGCTGTCACCTTCTCAGCCACGCCAACAGTTGTGTCTTCCATCAGTACTGCTGGACGCAAGGACGTATTTATCATCAGTACCTGGAACGTATGTTTCTCTGTGATACCGGGCTGTACACTTAGTAGTTGACAACGAAGGGGTGCTACGGTTCCGCTGATTTCGTAGAGGTCACCAGTCGCTGAAGGAAAGTCGGCGCGTACCCGTATGTACTTTCTCGTCAAGGGAGGCACGATTTGTTGCGAAACTGAGTAGACCCTCAGTGTCGGCTCGCCGAAAACCCCGAAACAGTTCGTGGCCCAGTTGATAACTGCTTTGGACAAGCGCAGAAAGTAGTCTCCCAGTAGAATGTCGTCTTCCAACTCCGAAACCACAATGAAGGCCAGCGTGAACTTTTCACCGTCGACTTCGACTTCACATTTCGTTTCACCGAGAACGCCCAAGGCTTGTCCATTGGCCGCTACCAGGTGAGCTGTGATTGGTAACATTTCGAGGGGTAGCCTCCGTAGAACCCTGTCGCTGATCAAACAGCGAGACGATCCAGAGTCCAGAAGAGCGGGAAAGCTGTATCCACCCAGTCGTATTGGGATACGTTTCAGACCCGCAGATTTGGAGCACGTTACGCGCTGGACTTCCGATACCTCCCTGCAGGTGGTATAGAGGCATCACGTGGTCGTTTGCCTACAGTACCACTTGCGGCTTGTGAGACCAGGCGCTGCCACTCCAGGTACTCTTGAGACAAAGGTTCAGGACACCAGGTGACAAAATAACCCATCTTCTTGCAGTTCAGACATAACCTTTCCACATCTTTCTTTTGCGACCGGTCCGAACGTGCGGTATCAGATCTGACAAAAGCCCTAGCGTTAGAGGTTTGTGGTCCTTTCGATTCTTTCGGACTTTCGTTCCCTTTCGCTGTGTGCGTAGGCTTGCGTGCTTCGTCCTGATGCATAGCCCTACCCTTGTCTTGAGTATCCACTCGCAGAACCTTCTCTTTCGGCTTCTCCGAGGGTGCGAAATTCCGGTCATACCTCAGGAAAGATGACATCTTATCCAGCGACTTGAAGGTCTTGTCGAAGTAATGGCGCTTGGGTTGACTTGCCAGTGAGGAAAGAATTATCGTGCATTTCTCTTCCTCTGTGCCGTCAAATGAGCAGTCCTCTAAGAGCTGAAGATTCTCAACTGCGTACTCCGTGCAGGAATCACCAAGCTTCTGACAGCGTGCGAACATCTTCTGACGATTTTCGACTGGGCTGTCCAAGTGATGACGACGACGGAAAAGACGCTTCATGTCATTCCAAGTCTGGACCTTCTCTCTCAAAAGGTCGTAGCGCATCCACGCAAAATCCTTCGCGGGGAGCTTCGGAATAAGCAGTGGAATAGCTGTTTCATCAGGGATTTGGTAAATGTTCATCAAAAAGCCACTTGATGGAACCAGCCGACGATATCTTTGGTCAGTGTCGGCGCAGCGCTCACCGCTGCTGTCGTTAGACGCTGATCCTTAACCGCACCCTCGTTCTGCAACTTCATCTGGTCGGTCGCCTTTGCCTTCCCTTTCTGCTTTCGGGCAGGTTTCTTCTTTGGCTCCGACTCCTCATCGGTGCCGCAGAGGGTGCTTTCATGGGATACTTGCTGCTCCAGGTGGTCAATTCTCCCGATCACAGGAGCCAGGAGTGAAGAAATAAGGGTTTCCGTTGCCTGAATGATGTTCGCACCTCCACCAATTTGTGAAGAGAAAACGTACAGCTGTGCAAGCGGTATGCAGAGGTTTAATTATAGAATGAGCGAGAATGAATGAGCGTGAGTTTCTCTTGAGCGTGAATGAGTGAGTCTCTTCGTCAGCTGGACTCTCGCCCTTTCTCCCTACCGAAATTGCTTGGTCCCTGGCCCAATCCAGCCCAGCAACGCTCTGCGCTCAAAGCTCTTCTGACATTTCTGGACACCATCGGACTTCGATCGTTATTGTAAAGGGGCTCGTTATTTTATTCCCCCCATTCCACCAAGCACTGGGGTAGAGTATCGCCTGTTGCGATGAAACTCCCCACTCTCCAAGGCCGAAAATAAAGTTGTTGTTGTTGTTCTCCGTTCGCATCATCTTGAGCTTGAGTGGAAGACACAGACTGTTGCCTAGGCTCTCTGTCGTGTGACTATTCCAACGAAGTCAAACGTTGATATAGTTCCTCCACTTGAGTTGTCAAGCGAGAGCCGTTGTCCAATGCGTTCTTGTACGCTGTAGCTTTGCTTTCATCATCCAAGTGAAAGAACGCTTCCATGTCTTCTGTCATGGCTGATGGAACGTTCCGGCGAGGCCTACGTGGCTCAATCTGAAGAGGACGATCTTCGTCCCCACATTCACCTGGCATAAACGTAGTCGTTAGCGCTGCCTTCCCTGGTGCCCGTTCGGGCGCCAAGTTGTGACGTTGTAGACCGTCACGGGTCAATTCTTGGACAAGAGAACGAGTCCACGTCTGTGCCAGTTCACACCTAACTTTATTCTGTTCTTCTTCTTCTTCCATCTGAGAGCAATGGCCGTTAGCCAAACTTTATTCTCCTCTCCTTGCCCCCAACCACGAGACAGTCCGGCATCATCTTCTTCCCTCTCGTCACACTCACGTTCACCGAATGCATCGTATTATGCGACGATATGGTTCGCTCTGCGTATTCAGGCTCCGCATATCACGCGCGCTATTTTCACTGAGCGCTTCACGGTGTGCACTGACGTACACACGGACCCACATGGCATGCACTTGGCCTTCTCTCGATGTGTCTTGACGAGCGTAGCCCTTGCAGCGTGAAATATACACTTTCAGAAGGTATGTTCTCTGCTCGGTACGGCAGCTATTTCTGGCGACAAACTTACGCAAGTGCTGGTGGTGGTAGCTGTGGTGGACCTTCTTGCCGTAGTAACGAACTTGGGAGAGTATGCTCCGCTATTTGTTGAGTGTCAATTTTAGATTGTGCCGCTCACCTTGCTTTCACGAGAAAAAGATATACTATCTCACTGATTATTTTACGATTTAAAACAGCCGCCGTTGTTTCTTTCGCAATTCAAATAGTCCCCGATTGTCAGAGAACAAACAAAATAAACGCCACGACATAAACAGAAAAGCAGATACACTCTTGAAACAATGGTTTCTAGGGAAATTAAATTAAACACCGACCCAACGTACGGCAAATTTGTCCCGTAATTAACACCGAAATCGCGGAGCCTCTCTTTTAGGTTACACTCGAAAAATGGACCTTCACTACATAGCACGCTCAAGATCAGCTCGCATTGAGAATGAGCGTTGAGATAGAGAGGGGCGCATGCGATTTCTGTAACACTTCTCGTGTATGTAAAGTGTTACAGAAACGGTGTACGCCTTCCGTTTTCAACAATCAGAAGCCAGAACGATATCATTTGGATTGCTAAATGGCCATGAGTGTGTTTTGCTGTGAAGTTTCAGAATGAGTCGTACAGTTACTCATCGTCACTACATGTACTTGTTGTTGTTTTTAGAATGATTACGTCACGAGAGCACAAAGGACTGTATCTGTGTGCCTAGGGGAGCCTGTCAGCAAATTACTTTAGATTTGGAGAAATTTGGTTATATCAAACCTATTTAAGCAAATGTTCCGAATCACTAATGCTGCCTTGCGCTGAAGCTGGAAGTCAGTATGGCACGATCCTGGTGGAGGCGTATTCCACGTACGACATTCCTTTGGTATATGTGGCTTGTTCTGTTTGACATTTTTTTTTACATTCTACATGTCGTGAATTTTAATGTGCTGTTACGATTTATTTTGTAGATTACCGTTTAGAAGGAGCGATAGCGGCGGCCTTGACCGTCGAAAATTGCAGGAAACACCGTGTACGTGCAAGTTCATCTCACACGACGTCTTAGAGCAGTGTTAGTGTTACGCATTGTCTCTGACTAACGGCAGCGGTCCTAATATATAAAAGGAGTGTCGCTTCTACGCCATACAGACATCCCGGTGCAAGTAGAAAGACACACGGACAGCGTGATAGTAGCTCGTCGTGCTGCAAATCCTCTGCGGTTGCAAACAGCACCCACGCGGGGTGGTTTGCGGTATGTCCTAATCCTCAATTCATCGTCTCTGTAGTTCCACCGGATTACCGTTGCTTCGTTCAGCCGGAAGAATTACTGCACCCAGTGGTGCTGTGTGCAAACATGGTTGCAGCTCGTTCCGCTTGTGTGGCTTCTGACCGTAAGGAAGAATATGGTACAGCAGCGCGCTTGTACAAACGATTCCAGTGCTCTTGAAGATCTCCGCAGGGCATTGTCCCGTTAGGTTCGTGATGTAAGTTAAGACTTACATTATACCAATGGTAATTAAGGCTACGCGAACAAAAACCATAACTGAAAAAGTTCACACATACTTCAAAACTGCACGTAAAGCCCGTAGTCTCGTTTTTGCGTTGAACCTGCTGCGAACGACTGTTGCTTCGTGCCCATCTACCGTCATGGTGTTTTGGTTAAAATTGACGTGAAAAGGGTTCCGATACATTGATAGATATGGTTGATCGCACGCATTGCAGCGCACACCAGAGTGCTGAGGGGAAAAATATTATTGTTCTGCTTTTCGTGGCTGGCGAGATACAAACCATTGAAACCCGTTGTTTCCATGAAAACTCATTAATAATACTCATGTGAACAAGTTAGTCGAACCAATATCTAAATCTATAAGTGCCATTAATCGTATCAGAAGATAACTCTCAAAGTGGTTGGTGAGAGGCATTTATGACGCCCTGGCATATTCCGAGCTCTACTATTGCATATTAATACGGGAAAACACTTCAACCAGCAGCTCATATAAACTGCGCGCTCTCCAGAGGAGAGCAGTGCGCTTCATAACAAATGCTGACTTGCGCATCTCTTCTTCAGTACTCTTCCCTACTGCGCGAATTTGCACTATAGAAAATATGTTGTGCTACACAAGTTTACTTGGTTATATTAAATATCCTAACCAGAAAATATGTTTCTGGCAGTACACTGGCAGTGTATATTCACACACGGGTTAAACACAAAAAGCTGAGTCTTGTGGATAGGGTTCCACAGTATTGTATTAGGGAAGACAGAAAATTCATAAACCCAGTACAAACCCCTCATAGTTCACTCGTTTAGAGAAAAGCAGGCTTTGTCTGCATGTGATTTGCTCACTTCAGTAAGACCTTAGCGCACTCTATGCAGCCTGCATGCAGTTCTATTCTTTGGAGATTGTTCCGATCGTCTGTAGTTATTTACCGTTCCGAAATATGTCAATGAACCATAATGGGTCAACAATATGACGCCTCGCTGTTGACTACTAACTCCATAGCACCTCTTCAAATAATGCACAGAACGAATGTACTTTTAATAACGGGCAGCTTTATCACATTACGTTTTCGTTGAATGATGGTGCCCGCTAACTTATTGCCAACTCCAGCAAGCGAAGATGAAAACCCGAGACTGGGAGAACTAAAAACGTATGACGGTGATATCGTGTGTTCGTTTGTTCCTTTATGTTCATATCTAGTGCATTTTCAAAGCTTTCAAACAACTATTTTCCTGAAGTAGAAGATGACATTACCTTGAGGATGAGGAGACACACAGAGACCACCTTGAACAGCGAACTCAACATCTGTGTGTCTCCTCATCCTCAAGGTAATGTCTTCTTCTTCAAGTAATCTACACCAGCTCGCTTGCCTCATAATCTTATATACAACTATTTTCAATGTACCCACCTGGTGACGAAGTAGAGCCATAAATATAGATGTCATTTTTGCTGTTGAACCACAGGTTGCGGATTGGGATCCGGCCGAGGAGACACCACGAACTTGATGGCAGAGTACAAGTAATGGCGAATTCCGCTGGTCGTTGTAGTGCACAATAAGTTACACCACTGGCTGGAGCGTACATTACGATTGCATGTTACATTGGTCACTTCAATCCAGCACCGTCGCGTTCATTGCTCGTTCCTTTCACTGTTCGTTCGTTCCTACAGCTGTGAGGGCAACAACGGCAAGCTGTTACCATCACCATCTATGGTCAAACCACATCGACACACTACACTGCGCTGCACGAAAACGCCCAGCGGAATTCGGCTTGATACGCCGGGACGTTAAATACGGTGTGTCCTGTGCGAATGTTTCAGTTCACGTTAAAGAACCCTCAGGTAGGCAAAATTAATCCGCAGACCTACTACTCTGCCGGCGCGCATGATCATAGTTATCTCGCGAAGTAAAACAACGAATTATCATTTTTGCTGGCATGATACTCATCTGTCAGGTCAGTAGCGCCTTAGAAGTTCCCTAGCCCTTCACATGACATTGCCGCAAGATCTTGTCATTCGCTGGCATTTTTGCGAAGTTCATCAAGTCTTGAAAAGACATCCTTGAAGCTACGCAGACGAGCATAGGTGACATCGACAACAGATTTTCAGCCATGTCGAAAAATACAAGTGTTTACGTCATACTGGCCTTCCTTGCTTCCGTCCGGTTAGCCTTACCAGTTGTGTTGGTAAGGTGATGGAGCGGATGGTTCTACACAGGCTGGAATGGTTGCTCGAGAGGAATCACGTTTTCCCTGATGAGATGGCGGGCTTCCGTCGACACCGTAGCTCAGTTGACTCCCTTATGGACCTTGTGACTGCTGTTGAATTCGCCAAGAGCAGCAAGAGGATTGTCGAGGCTGTTTTCCTTCATGTCAAACGTGCGTATGATACGGTCAGTCACACTTATGTTTTGCACACCCTCCTCCGGGCTAGAGTATCTCGCAGACTTTTCGTCACGGTGGCTGACTTCTTGTCCAACAGAACAATTTTCGTCCGCACTCGGGACGGTGACACACAAAAAACCGAAAAGTCCCATTCTCTTCAATTTGGCTATGGCTGATCTCAAGCGTTGTGTTCATCGCAAAGTTCAGCTCTCTGTATATGCAGACGATGTGTGCGTTTGGACAGCTGTTAAATCAAGCTCAGCGATTCAACGCCGCCTTCAAAACTCGTTGGATGCGGTTCAGCAGTACTTCACCAAGGCCGGTATGGACATCTCGGCTGAGAAGACAGTTGTGCTCCCATTCATGCGGAAACGTATGAGCGCCTTCCCCCTTTTGCTAGGCAATAATACACTCAGCCAAGTGAAGTGACATAAATTCCTAGGTGTTATCTTGGATGCCAATCTCTCGTGGAGCGCCCATATCAGGTACCTGGAAGCGAAAGTTCAACGCTGGAGCAATCCCATTCCC
The DNA here is from genome assembly GCF_037126465.1 of Ornithodoros turicata. NCBI lineage: Eukaryota > Metazoa > Arthropoda > Arachnida > Ixodida > Argasidae > Ornithodoros > Ornithodoros turicata. Next base: position 100,042,903 of record NC_088202.1, read on the forward strand.
CATTTCGCTGGGGCTGCATGGCCAGGAATCGCTCCTATCGATTCATGGGGCATTGGTTCGGGGAACCATTCTGTACAGCCCACCGGTCTTACACGGCATCTCAAGAACTTCTGAACAAAGACTTTGATGTATGTTGGCCAGAAGCTTGAGTATCTGCCTCGGTGTATCCCGCGCCGCTGAAACGCGCATAGCGGTGGCAGAGGCCCGAGAGCTGCCAGTAGAGGTCTTACGTATCAGAGAAACTGTGCGCCATTATCTACGCCTCGTCGCGGAACACCGCCGTCACCCGTTGATTTCGAAGCTCAAAAAGCGGAGGCACAGCAACATTTCTCGCTGCATCGCTGCTGTAAAGCCGTTTGCTACTGGTCTTTGTTGGCAGATCAATCGTCCCCATCAGGTCCCCTCTGTGGGTCTTTTCGACACCTTCAATCTCTACTACCATTCCTGGGCTCAAGAACAAGAAGGATCACGTTGCAGCACCACCCGTGTGTAAACAAATTGCGCTAGACATGATGCAGTGCCGTTACCCTTTGCACACTGCAGTATTCCCAGATGGGTCGACCAACTCACACAGCTCTACTGCTGCCTTTACAATTCCGACTGTGTCGTCGTGCCACACATACCGTCTCTCGCACCGCACCTCATCCACGTCTGCAGAGTTGCATGCCATTTTGTTCTCCCTCAAACACATTCCATCCGTCGATATCAGCAGCTGGGTGCGACTCCAGGGCAGCTTTTCGGTGTATAGCGAACATGGGTATTCGTGGATCACTGGCGCCAGTGGTTGTGGAAATACTGGAGGAACTAAGTCGTCTTAAGATGAACGGGCACCCTATCTACTTCCAGTGGGTTCCTGCGCACTGCGGCATCCGCGGCAATGAAGATGCTGACGGGGATGTAGCAGTTGCGTATCATTCCCGATCAAGCGTGCGGATTACCCTCCCCAAAGGCGACAGGCGAACCTTCCTCAATGATGTGGTGAGGCCTCTCGCACATGCGCAATGGTCCCGTAACATTCCATCAAGAGTTCTTATGCGTGACGTGGACCCTGACATTTGCTTCGCCATGCCTTCCCCTGTGCCTCGCCATTTTGCATCGCTGGTGCACAGGCTTCGTGCCGAGGTTGCATTCACCCCCTATTTCGAGCATGTGATTGGCCGCTCCGACTCTATGCTCTGCTCTCGCTGTGTTGTTTTGGCGGATACCAAGCATGTGCTACTCGACTGCCATCTTTACACCTCCCAAAGAGCAGCTCCTGCAGTGTCACCTGCAATCGATCGCGGCCGCACCATTCAATTGGCAACCATCCTCGGCCCTTCGCCTAACCAGATCGACCATTGCCAAGCTCTCGAGTACTTCCAGATTTTTCTCCGACACACCGGTCTCCTCTCTACCCTATGATGTACCTATGTGCTGGGTGTGTGTTTTTGTGTGTTGTGTGTTTGCCTAGCGTTCTGTTGATGTCTCACTGTCTCCACTGACCGTCGACCCCCATTCAGCGTCGTTCATCACCTCATCATCAGGACACATTTCATCCTGCCCATTGTGCCTTGGGGTAGTGGGCCGCACCTCATGTGGCGAATTTTCTCATTCATCATCATTAATTTATCTGTTGTTGTTGTTGGCCTTCCTTGCTCTCTAAATATTCTGTAGGAAGGGCATCGAGCATAAAGTATGACGAGAAACCTCTCGTGTCCCGTCCTTCTCCATGCACCCTGTGCTTACCGATGAATGTTCAAGATGTACATGCACCAGCTATACCCCGGCTCACTACGGCAGTTCCGTTTACTTCACGGCTTTACGGGGGAATGTCCGGCAATGACCGGCAGTACACCTTGGTCTTAGTACGCATACATTGAATAGCATACATGCGAATGCTTGCGCCGGCTGTGATGGGTGTAGTCTTCTTTGCTTTCCGGCCGTCGTTTAGGACGGACGAATGGCACTTGTGTACAGTTTCTTCTTTAGTTGGTTCAGGACACAAAAATCCTCCCTATCCCCCCTTTTGTTGTCGCTATTTATGCGTACACACATTGTGCGGAGCGCATGCTAACACGAAAGAAAAACAAAGTTATCGTGAAGCAGGAACCTCGTAGTTGAGCGTTGCAGCGGAGCGATACACGAAAAGTATGTGCAATGTGTGTATACAGCAGTCTACCATCCCTTTTTCGCTAGAGAGCATGTAAGGTCATCCTTTTGTCGTTTCCTAAGATACAGCTGTATATAAAGGAAGAGAAACGTGGAAGTTTATTTTCTTTAAGCCTCGCGTATAGATATCCGCAAAGTATACACGCAGGCACGGACGTTCGATAGGCTGAGAGGGGACGACATGACAACGGAACAGATAGAGACTCCTTTGTAATCGGGAGCTTTCCGGCTTTAGAGTCAATACTATCCATCGTTCAAATGACGTTTTTTCTTTCCCCCTTTTTATCGGTAGAGCAGCCGTCTTCGAGAAAGAAACGCAGAGCTTTGTGTCATGTTGTCACAAGAAAAAAAAAAAAAAAAAGCCCCGAGGCTAACTTGACGTGCTACGTCCTGTTTGTTCCCAGGAAGGCCGAACACTCCCTCTCGATTACATCGTTTACTGTCGAACATGAACTTTTTTGTTCTTTCAACCACGATTTCGATATCTTAAGTCCAGTTGCTGCTGTATCATCAGCATTCGGCTTTACCTTCTTGTTGTGGGGCTGTTGGATATCGTGTAGAAAACGGAAACATCTCCAAACTGTGTTCTCTTGTTGCGTGCCTCTGTCTCTTTGAGCAGCTCTCAGCTGTTTTGTTGAGTTCTGACAAGACAGCAGGTGCGGAAGTGTTAAACCGGGTTACTCATCTACATTACAGGCGGTTAACTAAGTTACTTGGAGCATGAAGAGACTTCTGAAGGGCCAGTAACATCCGCAGGTAGCGACCTTTCGTACATAGAGTCGGCGGGAGAGAAGGGCATCTATACTTCATTGCATTAATTTCTGCACTTGTAACGAAACGGAAGATGACCGTGCCGTGGCTGCGCCGACAGTGCTGTGGCAGTGCCATCTCGCAAGAGCTACGGCACACGATACACCACTCTAAAAACGGAACTTCACAGCGACGCTCCGAGCGGAGTGGAGTGACGTTGATATTGAGCGGTCTGCCTGCCGTAAAAATCGAAGAAAGCGCGAGAAAACAAAGCGATCCTATATAGTCACTCGGGAGATCTAGTCTTTGGAGGCCAACCGGGTCCTGGTCACGGGCAAATGACTACGAGACGCTCAGAAGCGACCGTTATTCAGCACGATATCGTTCCCATTCCTGATTTGCAGAAAATGGGAAACGTACGTTTTCTTCGGGTAAGTTGGCCACGCGTTATAGTTGCGGCATAAAGGGTTCTAGCTTTCTCCTTAGACCAGAGGCCATCATTGTATCATTCGGCGCAATGATTGGCACACAACGCGTTGTGCGGTGAATTTCTGTTGTGCGGGTGGGTTTTCCTGGGTTTTCCTCAGACGCTTTCAGACATATGTCGGCACAGTTCCATCAGAAGCCGGCCCATGACGCTCATTACACAAGGGCGTTAGTCGTGACGTTGCCCATCGCTGTGAGGCCGACAACGGCGACCCTTCCACCACCACCACCACCACCACCATCTGTTCTGCGGCGAGCCCTTTCACTACCACTACCACCACCACCACCACCTGTGCTGCCCACTTGCGTGTGGTCAGCAACGGCGAGGCCCCCCACCCTTCCCTCCCACCACCCCGCTGTTTTTAGTCTTGAAATAAGACTCGCAGGATACGAGAGAGGGGGACATCAAAAGTGGCATGTCTAGGAATCCTACAGACCTGCTGCATAAGGAACGGGGGCCTGCCCATCACCAGGTGACAGCGTTGCGCGCTCTTGTGGACTTCCTTGCCGCTTCGAACCTGCTTGACACACTGTGACAACTTCTGTGACACTGTGTTCACACGGTATATGACATTGTGAGCCACTGAGTGTTTCTCGGTGCCTAAGGTCTCCCCCTTTCCTTTCCCCCGTTTTCCTTTATACCTTTCTCCTGCTTCACCCACTCTACCTCTTTCCTGTTTCCTGTTTTTGTTTGTTTGTTTATTTGTTCTTCTCTTTTTTCTGTCTCTATTTTTTCACCCACAAACGCGTTTTGGAGTAACCAGTTGTGACTGGGTCGGGACTAACCTCTCCATATTTTTTCTTTCTTTTCCAATCCAATCCAATCCAATCCAATCCAGGAACGGGGGAGGGCATTTTTATAACAGTATGCTGTGTATGGCATATACTATGAAAAACACCGGAGGCACAGTACAAAGCAGGATACTGAAGACTGAAGGAGCGAGGCTGCAACATAGGCGACATGTATTAAGAAGGCCACCAGAACTTGTGTCACATGAGATGTGGGCTGCGGTTCCCAAGAAACGTAATAGAGGACCGAGGACCGAGTACAGTTCATTGCGACTTCCGTGGTTGATAGAAGAAGCCGACAAGTGTATCGGTGTTTCTCTGTGCAAGGCGTGCTTTTTTTTTTTTTTTGTCATTTACAGAATTTTTATAATAGAACTATGATAGCTACATAGATGCGGTTTTCACAGACGGGATATGGGGTCAGGAGGACATCCTGTCGGAAAGAGGTATGTAACTACTGAATGATTAATTACCGTAAAATCATTAATTAGATGGTTTAGGGGAAATGCGACATAGCAGAATTGAAACCAGTCATTATTTAAATCCACTTTTTTTTTTCAAAACTCCTGAAATTAATACGTACTTTGATATATAATAAATCGCTAAATTTTGCTTTGCAAATCAGCCGAAACCACGCGCTCCTGGAGCACAAAAGGAACGACGGGCTTTTGCGTCGCTTGGCCACGTGTTTTGTAGCGATGGAGCTGATGGGAGTAGGCTCTGACGTGATAGGTGGATGGTTTCGACCCAGATAAGCCGAAGTTCATGTCGTTTCTGCGCTCGAGAAGCGCGTATTCCTGTTTTTGATTAATTTGCTTATCAAAATTTGGCGATTTATATATCAAAGTACGTGCTCGTTTCGGGATTTTAAAAAAAGAGAGTCTGGATTCCAATAATTGTTGCCTCTAATCGTGCTGTCTCGCGTTTTCCCGAGAACATATAATTGAAAGGCTAATTAATGAATTTTAGGTATATAGTTAGCCGTCCAGCAGTTACATGCGCGCTTTCCCGCAGGATGCCCGCCTTGCCGCATAACCCGCCTGTAAAAATGGCATCAGTGCTGCTCCCATACACTTTTAACAAATAAAAATCTAAACGATAAAAAATGTGTTTTTCTTTTATATATCTGATCTGTATCGATATCTTGCAGATCCAGCTCTGCTGCCCAGTGACACTGCTAAGAGGAGTGGTCCAGGTGGAAACACTGTGGTGTACAAATGTACATTACGATGACGCGATCAACAACAACAGATAAATTGATTATGACGAATGGAAAAAGTAAAAGTGTAAATGGCTTCAAACTTTGCGTCAGTGGTAGGTACGTTTAAAGGTACCTTATAAGCAGTAGAGGTGCACTCTCAGAAGATTTATTGATTCGATAGCCCTCTGTACTCTTGCGTCACAATTTTCGTCCCGATTGCGCTCAGAGTGTTTTAGAAAATTAAAATCGAAAATTACTGGCAACACTGTGGCGAAGTGGTCACCATCTGCGCATTCCTCATCGAGTGCGGCGGCAAAACTACATTGCATGGGGACAACACTGGGTCTAACGCGAAAGAAGTTGGCTACTTCGGCTACGTAGCAATCAGGAGCAGCATGTCAGTCGGAAACGTAGATCACTGTTGCTTGACGAATTGAGGATTACTTGCCACCAGACGTCGCCCCCAGCTGTTTTATGTTCCGTTAATTTTGCGAGCAAATTAAAACTACGTGGCGTTCTCTGTCATATGTATAGCTTGCTGTGCTGGGTTTACAAGCAACAAGCTGTTAAACTACGCCGCGAACATAAACTGCCTGTCAGGTTTTTTACGATACCTTTAACGCCATTAATGGGTTAACTGATATAGATGTTGTTTTCTTTTAATAGCCTTTCTCTAAATAGTTTTAGCGTGGGCGTAAGATGTGCCATGTGAGTACACAATCGTATTACTGCGGGTTTGTCAACGGTCTAGTGCGTGCCTTTCTGTAATCACGTTCGGATTCAGACTCCTAAGTACTACATGTAAAAGAACTAAACATTTTAGTACCCTTCGCTGTTGAAGCAATATTTGGGCTGAAGAAAATGTATAAGGAAGATACATGTTGAATATAGGAGCATCATGTAATGACGAAATATTTCACGTATCTCCAAAATCAACATTTTAGTGCATTTCTGACTGTTTCGCATAGTAACTTAAGCTAGTATTTTGTGGACGGATACAGCTACTCAAAATATTATTTTTGTATTTTGAATAGTTTAGAAACGGCAAGCGATAGTCAAGGACTTCCTTTTTGGTGAAAATCATTTAGACATCGACCAAGCGCTGAGGAGCGCGAGGCTCATTTCCATACGCTCGTTAATTAAATAAAATCCCAAGTTTTAAGATTTACTTCGCGTGCTTTCGGCACCTTTCTCGTACTTGTCGAAGTTCCTGTGAAAAATATTCAAGGAAAACCTGCGACGAGACTTTGTGATTTTTTCGAGTAATTGATTGGTTTCGGTTTACATAATTCTTGTGCGGTTCAGCGTACCAATGCGCCCTCTCACTCAGCTCTCCGGCTCTCGATTACATGTTCATCCGCCTGCTTGACACACGGTTGAAACGGAAGATAAGGAATAGCCAGAAGGGACGATTCGGTATTCCTTCTTCTGTACCTGGCTGGTACGCAGCGCTCGCAGTGCTGTCGTTCGGTAGGTGAGATAGTGTGCTTTTATCTTGATGACGACGAATGCACAACGAGCGCTGTGTATCAGTCGGGGGTAGACAACTGATACCGAATCGTCCCTTCCGTCTGGTTTTCCGTCACCCCCGTGTGTGAACCAGGCGAATCACCCATAATTGACAGTCGAATAGTTAAATTAAACAGCGCATTGCTACTTTGCTCCACGCAAGAATTATGTGAACCGAAACCAATTAATTACTCGAAAAAACTCACTAAGTATGGATACGATCTTTTTTCTTGAATACTTTTGCTGAGAGGGGTGCTGAAAGCGTTCGGATTAAACTTGAAAAGTTTGAATTTTCATTTAATTGATGAGCGTTTGCAAATGCACCGCCCTTCCCCAATGTCTCAATGATGTTTACGAAAAGAAAGTGTAACTTAAATTCTGACTCATCCGATGAAGGAAACTTGGGAAGCGATTTCGTTTTTAGACAAATGCAGCAGGTCATATCATTTCCAGTGAATATTAATGCATACACGTTATGACGCCGTTGCAGCAACGCCCTCCTATCCACCGTCGAATTTTTCGCAACACTTGTTAAACCCTTTGCAAAACTATCTCTCTCTGCCTTTTGTGCTCCACCACAACGCTATAAAAAGAACTAGAGAGTCAGAACCTATACGAATAACCAAAAAAAACACTGATGAACAACAGGGGGCATCCGAGGAGCACGAGAGACCCCTCTATCTCAACTCTGCCACCTCACAGCACTCACGCGGCGTTCTTCCCTAGACTAGAGCGCGAATTTCCCTAACAGCGGGGAAGAGGCCGGATCTCGGGGCCGGTATCCATAGTGACGCGTCACGTGACACGCCGGGAGGGGCCCAAGTAGCGAGCGTTGTTCCCGTGGCTCGCTGTCAGCTGACGACCCACTAGCGGCACGGTGCGTCGGGACGTGCGTTTTATACAAGGCTCATAGCACTCTGTTGCTTCCACCCTTTGGGGACACTATGGCGATCGTGGTGCAAGCCAAGCCAACAGTAAGTGACACTTTTGAAGTTTCATACGACGATTCCTTTGTCCAGCGGCTGTCGCGTCTGTTACGACTCACGCAGCTTCATCGCTCGCTGCGGCCGAGGGGGGAATCTCTCATTCCGCTCTGTTGAACGCAGGCTGCTCTCGCTCGCCAAGCGTCGTTTTGTCATCATTTTTTTTATCACCGGACGTTGCGGGGAGAGAGCATGTATCAAATGAGGGAACCGGTTGCTGCGTTTTGTAAGGCAGCATCTATTGTGTCAGCCGTGACCGGGCACGCCGTATACCTGACGACACGTTTTAACGGATTATGTAGCGCGGCTTGCCGTGCCGAGCGCAGCACCGTCGACGAGCAGCGACGTAGCATGACGAGCAACGCTGTTGCATTTTCTGCCCATCATAACCGGCTTGCCGATGCTTCGTCCGTTATGAACCGGCGTCCCGGCCTCATGAGCCTGCCGCGTGGTGCTCATTGCGCGGCATTGTGTGACATCCCCGCGGGAAGAATAAACGCTAGCCAGCAAAGTCATTGTACGGTAGCACGAGCGATGAATGTCGCCCACTTTTGTCACAGCGGTAAATAAAGGAGACTAGTTATAGCGTCCTTTTAACGTGGAAAGTTAGCTGAGCTCACCGTGAACAGTATTGTTGAACGAGCGTCCATGATTTCTCGTCTGTTTAGCCGTTTCCTTGCGGTGATTGTGAGGTTTCTAACAAGACATATATCCCAAATGTTTGCGAGGAAATTCACTCATGAAAAAATATGGCCTTTGTTCAACGCTGTTGCAACTGACGCACCGAAACGTACAAGGACATAGACTCGCGAGACTCGAACTTGTTTTTTTACAAAAAGGTGATGGTGCTGAGTGATGACACTGACCCCGTAGGTTGATCTGTCATTTGTTCTGTTTGGAACAGTCGCACTCCCGAAAACAAGAAAAAAAAAAAAACGCCTGACTGGCATGCAAAAGGTAATGATAGATGTTGTCATTCTGTTGTTTTATATTTTGTTCACCTTGATTCGCGGAACAATCTGGGGGTGGAAATGGATACGGTGTATAACCGTAGTTTCCATACCCAACTCCAGGAATTTGCTCTGGATTGTCATCTTTGGAGGGTGTTGAGGTTCGATGGGGTATGACAGCTTTATCAGCTAGCTAATAACCTGTATATTCATACAAATTGGGTTGATATGATAACACTAGGGAGGGGTGTTTCAAGACCTTTTAGGGGGTGCTAAGGGTGCTGCGGTAACTCTTGCCCAACTGTAACATCACCCTGAACAAATACCCCAATGGGTTTACTCATAGGACCGTATAGGGCTCCGTATTTTCCATTTTATTTTTCCTTGCCCCAAACCAAACTATAAGTGCACATCTAATAATGACTGCTTTGTGATCGGCGTTAAAATGTACTGTAGACAGGTGACTCGTCGTCGGTATTGTATTGCTCATGGGCTTCATTTTCGTAGCATCTATCATAACCACATGTTAAGTTATAATTCGAAAATTTGGAAGACATCCGTTTCACGGAATCCCGAAACGTCATGGGTATTCCATTGTTTATCGCACTTACCAAGAAAAAGATATGTAAGAACGTCGTACGATTAACCCACGCAGTGCGGTGTCTTCCTTCGTTTTATTTTTCACCTATTTATTTATTTATGTATTTATTCGCGTTTCGTGATCTCGCAGAACTCTTGGAAAGCACCGCTGAGTGTATATTCAGTGACACGCATTTTTGTGCTCTAACTGAACACCCGTAACAAGGCTATTACTTTTTCCGGTTAAATGCCTTTCCCGGATTCGGGGGAAATCGGGTGTTATTGATATATTCAGGTGCCGTCGAGGTATATTTTTCTTTCTGTCCAGAAAGCGGCTTGCCGTTAAAGGTGCACATATCGGTCAAACATGCGTTCCTCACGAATTATAGTCCCAAGCACCACATGTTGTAACATGAATGTGCTTCACATAGTTTGTCGTTGCACTCAAATAATATTTGCATCAGACATACGTGCAGATTACTGCTAAATAGTGTACGCGATACATGATGCTGCATTGGAATTCGGAGAGGATTCAGGTTTAACCCCAAAAAGTTCCATCATAATTATAAACATGGTATCCCAGAAGTTGTGTCACGTAATAGTAATGCGCTAAGGTACTAGTATCATACGATGCTTTCAAAGTGCAATTCGACGTAAAATACTTGCTTTATTTCATGTCTAATTGAACTGGTGTAGCCGACTGTCTTCGCCACATCTCACATTTTATTTTTATATGCGCCAAACCAATCCATACGATGAGATGCTAAGCAATTCATGACTAGCAGGTACGAAGCACCAGAGCCCACCTCCACCAAAATGTTAGGCTGAGATAGGAAAGCTTCAGGTGCAGGTTTTGATGGAATCATTGTTCGCCCAATAATTAATCCCTTTGTGAATCCGCGGGATGTAGGTGATGAATATGGTGACCATGATGGTCCCGCCTCACGATGTATGGCGTTACGCGAAGATGAGGTGATTTGTTCTGCACAATATGTATTTAATGCACGTGTGTTATTTGGGGAATATCTATTATGCTTCTCACGCTACTCCACGCTAGATACTCCACGCGCGCAGGCACGCAACTAAAGCTGACAAAACTTAATTCTTTCTCTAAAGAGCCGTGTAAAAGGGAAAATTCAAAGGTGTTTGCGATTTGGCTTACAATACAATACCAATACAATGCCACCAGCAACTTTATTTAAGGTGATGAATGGGGAGTCTCATCGCCAGAGGCGATACTCTACCCCATTGCTGGTGGTGATGTGGGGGATGAAATAATGAGCCTCTTCACAATAAGGATCGAAGTCCGATTCTGTCCAGAAAGGTCAAAAGAGCTTTGAGCCCTCAGCAATTTTGATAGGGAGAAGGGACGTGGAAGGTTGGGGTATTCGATATTCTGACATGGTGATATAACAGCATCAACACAAACCAAAGACATGAAGAACAGCACACAGGGCGACTACTGTAAAAGAGGATAATCATATGTTACAGGAAAACAACAACAACACCCTCTTGTGTGTGTTACCTACTTACAACACACTACTTGTCTGCGTTTACTGAAGATACTTTATCTCTGCATCATGTTAATAGAGGGACGGGCTGCTAACACAAAGGTGCGAACCCTACTTCGCGATAATGCTTCATGCTTCTACGACTTCACATGAACCCTGGTCTTTGTAGGACGCGCACACAGAAGTGCTTTAAATAGAGGCGTACACTCACAATCTCTACGGTGCACGGGTAAGTGACCAGACGGAGTGCTGCATTTCATGGACGCCTGGCGTTCCCTTAGTCTTGTAATTATGCACCTTCCCGTCTGGCCAACGTATACCTCACCACACGTAGGAGGGATGTTGGATACGACGCGCTGTCGTCATTAAACAAAGTGAACTTTATGTTTGATGTTGCTAAGGGGGGCTCCTGTTGGCCGGTAAACCCTTCCGCACAACCGTTCCAATTTAACAGGCGCTGACAATAGTACGGGTATAGCGTACCTTTGCCAGGCCTTCTCGAAGTTGTGTGGCAGCGAATGGATGTAAGGGATTATAACTTGTTTTCCAGAAATCCTTTTTTTTTTTTTTTCTGTCTTCCCCTAAACTTAACAAGAAGTGTCTCGGCAACACTGCTTCAGGGTACCCTTAGTTTTGCAATTTATGCACTTGGTAGAGGAAGGCATCATTAACAGTATGAAACAGCATTAACAGTACGAAACGCTTGCGTTGAAGAAGAAACAGCCGCCATGATTTCTGATGTGATGCGCGTATAAGGCACTTAACGTGTGGTGATCAAATAGCGACAACTGTTGCTGAAATAAACAGCTGTTGTCTCTTACACGGGTCCCTTATTGAAATCCTTTGTTGCCTGCGTGGATGTGCGAAACTGTTCATAAAGAAGTAAACCGATAAAACAAAGTAATATTTCTTCAGGGCAGCTCAGCCTTTATTTGGTTATTTTGATCCAAAAGATGCTTCGACTTCTGTGGTTCGGCACAAGTAATCTGTGTCAACGGGCCTCGGGTATCGCATTTCAAGGATTAAGAGACATGATGTGCTGTGGCAGAATAGTTGAGTCGTGTATGAGTATCGTTAGTGTCTATTTAAGATTATGTGATACGACGAGTAACAGAATAACAGTCAAATTTAGTGCTTTGCGCATATAAATACAGAGGCTCATTTTAGCACACTGTTAATGACACAGAGTGTCATTATTGCTGCTCACTGACGTTTCACAGATGGTCATTAAAGCAGAGATAAAGCTCAGGACGGAACGCATCTATAATTGTCTACGGCGGCACAAACCAATAACGTGTATGAGAGGCATTTTGCAATCGATGACTATCGAACGATCAATGACTCACAGAAAAGCATAGATACATGCGTTGCATGCAGGATACATATCGTCGTTCTGTATTGACACAGCGGTGGCAAATGGCAGTTTGCAAATACCACGTATTATCATTGCCATGCGGGCACCTTGACCCCTGTACAGGCAAAGTTCGTTAGCGTAGCTAACGCGTAATAATAACCGTGACCCATGTCACATGCAAAGGTGGTCTGCGTCCTGCGATTGACTTTGGTTCACTGCGCAAAATAATGGTTAATATGTGGAGTGGAAATAAACACGTAGTAATTTGAGAAAGACAGACAAGTTTACTTCAGTACAAAAGGACTCTCCGGGCGTGGAAGGGCAACGGACGTGTTTTCGTTACCGTCTCCATTTTTGTTACTCGGATGTTTCCGTTTCCGGTACCAGTATTTCAATTTGATTTCCATCACTGTTCCTGCTATAGAGTGGCACTTATGGAGCTGCGAGTGGACGTCCACTTCTGTCAGTCAGAGATACTTTTGACTAAGTGGTGCTTTACGGTACATAGCGGGTACACACAACACAAGTACAAGTATTTGCGCTTCGGGGAAATCTTACATCTTTGGAGATTCGAAAGAAACCCCGAAGAAAAGTGCTTCATCCCGTAGAGCGCCCTGCTAAAAATGCCGAGTCCTGCAGCTCCGGGGGTGATCGGACCTCTATTCAGGGTCGCACACTCAGCCGGTCGCTACCAGTAGTATACAGACCTGCCGGCCTTTGCGTGTACGTGCACCAGGGGATACGCTGCCTGGGACGAGCGAACGACGAGTGCATGATGCGTCGCGTTTCCCATTCTGTCGCGTGCTATTCACGGCATGCATTACAGGGAATAGTCATTAAGAAAAGAAAAGAAAGAAGGAAACAGGTAAAAAGTCAGTCATGTCGTCGCATAAGAGTTTTAGTCGTTACTCTAGTTCGGTACCAGCCGGTCGTTTTCATTTCAGGTAACGAAGGAACGTGGAAGGAAGTTGTTTCCATCTTCATTACCACTACCAGCTCCAGCTTTTCTAATGCGCGATTTCTGTTTCCGTTGCCATTACCGTCCCCGTACCTTGGTTCTGGCCGCCCGCCACAGCAGTTTCGAACTAAACGTTTTGTACACTCTAAACTTCTACACATGTACGTTCATAATACGTGCATTATTTTTGCCATTAGCTAGGTGATGTTATTGCGCAGCGGATAGTACAAAGGATATCACGGATTACTAATCGAAAGGGTACTTTTAAATCGATGAATGGAAGTTATGACGACTTAAGCACGACAAGTATATTGGGCAGGGAAACAGTCGCTAGCTAAATTCACTACCACTGCGACGAAACATGGCAAGCGCTTGACAGTTTGCTGAGCTTGACTCCAACCTGTTAGATATTGAAGTTAGAGAGCCATACTACGACAGGTATTAATATTTCATAACTCGACCTTTCGACCTTCTTGGTGTCATTGGTTAATGAAATGTTTGTGTGTAAAAGTGAGCAGTTCGCAGCCTTGTCCTCCCACAGTACTTGCGCTGTTATGGAACATAGTACAACTTAGAGACATGAAGGCAAACTCCTGTAGTGGAATGGAATTCAATCGTGAGAAGAAAATATGAAATTGAACTACTGTAGTAATAACAACCATTCACTCGTAACTTTCAGTGTCTGCGCAACAAATAGCAGCCGTTCACTAATTCTGATCGTGTAAACTACACAAAGATATATTATTTCCATACGCGGATGACATATTACTTTCATAAATAACACACATGTTGAAACAACACATTTCTTCATTTTTGACTAACACGTGTTCTTCTTGCAGCAAGATGTCCATTAGCCTATTGTCTAAATATTAGAAACGCCAGGCAGTACCACGAGGTGCCGGTACCGTCTTCCACGCGCAATAATTGCTGCCCGAAGGCTATTCTAGAGCGCTGTGCCATATTCCGGTCATGGATGGAAATCTTTCTGCAGACTTGCCACGGTCTACAATATGCGTTTGAGTTTACCCGGTCACGTAATGTTCGAGCCTCAGTTGGTCAATTACCCGGTAGTTCTCTTATGATACCCAATCACCACCCAACGTTATCGGTATTACGCTTGAATGTCCTCTCTCTCTTTCTCTCTTTCGGAAGACCACACCAGCGTGTCACTTTACTCATATTTCTCATTTATATTTCTGTATAGTTGAGTAATTTAACTATTCTCAGACAAATTTTTAGGACCACTGAGGTAGTTTTTTATATCCATGTTTCTTTTTTTTTGTTTCTTTTTTTTTTTTCGCCCGACGCCATGACAATAGGGCATGAGGCTGTTGCCTTGTTCTATTTTTGAGCGCCCAGCAATATACCTGGAGTAACCGAATCGGCGTTAGATCGAACTGTACCAGCGTGTAAATTTTACGTGTATAGTAAGTTCAAATAAAGTACTATTAAATTGAACATATCCTCGAATAACTGATGAATTGAAATTACGAAGAAACATGTACACTGTGGAATTGATTTTCTTAACTGAAAGTATTTTGTAAATTATTTTTCTGATGGTGTGTCGGTTGAAACGCTGTCAGTTAGGTATATCAATAATAAGATGCGAGTTGAGGCATTAGTGGCAGACACACACACCACAGAGCGTTTCGCACGTTACGAGGTATATTTGATCTGAGCTCACCTCTCTCGTACTGTCGTACGCTTTTTATGGCAATGGAGTTTCTTTTGTGTACCAGAATACATGCCTGTATCCTGCTGCACCCCGCTATGAAAGTCGCACCTACGTCGTGTTGTTTTGGAATAAACTCGAGGAGTTTGACCGGAGTCGTCAAGTTATCGATTTCATTTTAACCTTCAGCAACGAGTAAGTTTCAAAGTGTGCCCACTAGAATGTTTTCAGCTCTTTTGAGCTGTTCGCGGAATTGAATGGAATTAACAGAATCGCTAATTAATGCATTCTTTGAAGTATCTAGACAAATCGGATTTGTCAAGTTTACCAAATTTGGTCCGTCGTGTAGGGAAAAAAGAAAAAGAAAACTCACGGGAGCGTTAGGAGAGAGCGTGTTTTCTAATTTCCGATTAACTGTGATCCCTGTTCTGAATTACGTTGACAAATCGAACCTCCCAACGATACTACATTATCCTTAGTGAATGCGCTTTATGCATACTGCCGTGCACCACTAGAAGGCGAAAGCAGCCTTGTTTGAAGTGCCTTGCACGCGAGGTAAACATTACGCAAATTGTCATTGTTTTCTTCGTTTCCTGTTGGGCTTCACCGGTAATATCCTTAATGGCTTGTCAGTCAATGTCGTTGCGAGCGAAATTGTTTTCAGCGGCAGTTCATCGATTTTCGCCCGGTATCCCGAAATAACCGCGCGCACAGCAGCGTTTTCATAAGGTGGGCAACGTTTGCTTGGTCCGCAGGCGCACGCGCTTTGGGACGCCCGACGTCGTCCCTGCGCATGCAGGCATACGCGGAAAGCGAGCGGACACGAATCGAAGCTCAGCGCAGTAATTAGCCTGTTTGGAACAGAACTACCGATTAACAGACGCCACTGCAATTGCTCTCTCTTTTTATTTTTATTTTTTTTGCGTGTGTTAACTGGCATGTTTTGGCGCGTGCCATGTTTTATCTTTTGTCCATGCCATGTTGCCCGAAGGGAATCCCCCAGTGTTAACTAGCAGGATTTTGTCTCGATGAGAGCACGGCACCCCTCGACGCACTCTGTCTCGTGCTCTTGAATCCGAATTTTCCTGTCGCTTCCTCGCCTGTTGCCTCCCTCATTTTGGGCAATTTCTCACCAAATGCGATAAATTGACATATTTGCCTCGACGCTCGGGTGTCGTCCTCGCTCCTCAACGTTGGACATTTGTCCACATGCGACGAGGACGAGCGATGGGCACGTAGGGTGTTTTAGTGCATCGTACGCGACCAGTGGCTTGGCAGGTTAAGGCATCCCGCTCGTTGGTGGTACCAAAGGTCGTGCGGAAGACTGGGAGGTAGTGGGTTCGAATCCTACCACCGGCTGTGCTGTCTGACGTTTTTCCCGCGTTTTCAGCAGACTTTCAGGACGGATGTCGGCACATGCAGTTCCCCCTGAAGTCGGCCGAGGACGCATACTAATCCCTCCTGTACCCCACTCCTTCCTACTGTCCTCTCTCCATCTGTCCACATCTGTACGCCACTCATAGCCACAGCTTCGCGGCGCTAACACGGAATAAAAAAGAAAAAAAGAGGTGCATCGTAAGGGGGAAAAAATAAAGCTTGGAACGTTCTGTACGTCAGGAATAGCGTGGTGGTTCTGCGCAATGCGCGGAGCTCTCCTTATGTTTTGCGCGTGCGCAGAACCACCAACGCTATCGCTTACGTACGCAAAAGCGATAGCGTACGGCGCAGTACAACTCTATATCCTCTGCTGACGTTACCAGCGAGGTCGTGAGCCTTTGGATATGATACATGCAGCATACTTACCATTACTCGTTCATCGTTCTCGGTGGATCAGTTTGTAGCGCATCTGCCTACTGATCCAAGCTCGTCAGCAACTTGGTGGCAGGGTCGTTATATCCCTTTATATATCCGTTTATAAATTTAACGTCCCTTCTTCTCGAATTTAACGTCCATTCTGAGGTATCTTTTTGTTGATGCCAATTTTAGTGTTTTGTTTGACGCCTAACCATCTCGCACCAACATCCAATCCCCTCCCATATAGGGACGTAAGTGGCGCGCGCATCACAACGGTGACAACGATAATGCCGCACAACCTCTCAATAACGAACGTCGATTTAACGAAATCTTCTATTTAACGAAGAATTTCCGTCGCTCGAACGCGTCTCCATAGACGCCAATGTATTTTTGCGCTCGATTTAACGAAATATATTCGTTAGGTCGGCTCTATTTAACGAAGCCTCTGGCAACGAAAGCCGACGAAACCCTTCTGCACGTGTCTTTCCCTTTCACCACGAATGAGAGGAGAAACCATTGCCTTCTCCGTTGTCCTCACGCGAGTTTTCGTTGGTTACTGCGGTTGTCACGTGCTGTAGGCAGGCAGTAAGAGGAGCGTGTAGACATATGTGCCGCCGCCGCCGGTAATTTTCGGTACGCTGACGCCGTTGCGAAGCCTCTTCGCAACTGGTTTCGGACGCGAACACTCGCATTGCAGGCCTCTCGCAAAGTCTGATTTGCTTTTGTTGATGGCGATCACAGTAGGTTGCGGTTTTGTGCTGTTTTTGACTTGTTTTCGTTCGCGCCGCTGACGCCGCCGGTGGTAAAACATGCATGACGCCGCCGCCGGTCAAAGTTCCATCGGCGCAAACCGTCGACGTGATACCATTTCTCGTTCTTTTCGGTATTCAACGGCGATTTACTCTCGTTCTTTTCGGAATTTTTTTTCTTCTGTGTTTGTCAGCCGTCATGAGTGCAAGTGGACCAACCAAGAAACGTCGATACGCGAGCGCGCAGGAGGAAGCAGCAGAGGCCATCCGGAGTTACGAACGTTTCAAGCGATATTGTACATAAATTACGTTACCTAGCGTTATGTGGTGAATAACTCAATTTTGATAGTTTGATATTTGAGTCAAAACTTGATATTTTGTGCTCTTCATAGCTTGGTATCTGTTTTATGACAAATGGCGTTGTGTGGTACGCGCGGCGCAGGTGATGACTGCGGCCATGTTTTTTTTTTCTTTACTTCGCGTGTTCCATTTAACGAATTGCTTTATTTAACGAAAAAAAAAAAAGCCAGCATTTACAAATTCGTTTATACAGAGGTTCAACTAGAAACTAAAGTGTCCGAAAGCCCACGGGAAAAAAATCGACTAAATATAGTGCCGCACGGGCAGAACAAATTACATTATCCTTCTAATACCATTGGGGACACGAATGGCTTCATCCACGCCCGTCGTTCCACACGTCACTTTGTAATTACACTAAATCTCATGATGTCGATGCCGCCCGTTCACTATTCAACCAAAATTTACGCCCGTTCAATATCTTAAATTTATTAAACAGGTCGCAAGTGCATGTGATATTCTAAAACTTAACAACTTTTATTTTCATGCGGATAGGCTGTAATATGCCTTACTAACCTGGTCATGTAAAAGCTATTTGCCAAGTGGCACCCAATTCAAGACGAACAATATTACGGCGGATGTGAACGGCGCGCTCGGTCCTGCGTTGTCGCGGTCGAGGCGCTCACCCCGGTGAGCTTTTGCGATGCGCTCGCACATTCTGTGGTGCAACCGTACCGTTTCCTTTCGTTTTTCTTTTCTGCTTTGGGGTGTACCGTCTTTCTTTTTCTGGGGGTAGCAGAATTCGCTTGCGCGAATTCAACCTCCCCTTGTTATTTTACCAACCACCACCACCACCACCACGAACAATATTCCATCCGTTGCATCGAGCCTATATCGTACTCGTGTAACCTGAAATAATGAAATAAGCTTGTGCTGCACGGGACAAAGTGGTTTTGTGCAAGAATAAACCTGTTACTTTGCGCAGACAATGGGAGCGAGAGTAGGCATTTAATCGGTGGCGAATGAGTTGTGGAGCTCTCATTTAGCAGAAACTGTCATTCAAGCAAATGCCACTAAATATCTAAGTGCAGTACCGCACGAACGACATTAAGACGTAAGGGATTATGCACTTAATGTCATTTTTCGTGTCCGTATGGGAGGGACACGTTATTTTCCGCGAGGGACGTTAAATATGGTGTGCCGTGTGCTGACATTCTTGAACGCGATAGAGGAGCAAAATTATCCCCCGACCCGACCACTGTGGCGTCGCTCATGATCATGATTGTTTCACGGCTTCAAACCACGAAATATCTGTATTCGTGCACAGTTCTCAAAGTGTTTCAGGTCATCTTCATGACCCTGCCCAAGCAGCGCAATGTACTGAAAGTCGAGTGCAATAGGGGTGGACGGGTAGGTGGAAGGCCTTGAACAGACTCGTGAAACTAAAGAACATTGATAAGACACATACCGTCCACCCCTATTGCACTCGACTTTCAGTGCATTGTGCCGCTTGGGTGGCGAAGGCGAATGTCGTTGCAATTTGTAATACGTAATAATCAGTCATGGCCATACTCAGTGTAGACATGTTTAATCCTCTCAACAGCTCATCAGATAAAATGGGGCATTGGTAAGTCCGGAAGAAGGACAACGGTATCAATACATTATAATATCTGTGTATGCGTGCTGTGTTATCACGGGAACGATAGGTGCGGTCTATCGTGATATTCTGTAATGCTTCGTGGCAGTTGATCAAAAACTATCAATGTTGCGATTGCAGCAGGGGCCGAGAGGAGGCAGGTGCAAAATAATACATCTTGTGAACAGTGCCATGAGAATAGAGCACACACAAAGCAATACAGTATAACTGATCTGAAGATGCAGATTTTGCGTGCGAATTTTCTGAACTCGGCAGTTGTTGCGCTCAAGAAACGATGGAAGTGATGTTCATCACAGTATGTGCGGCGATACCGCCGTGTATAAAGCATGTGCCTCTGCGTCATGGAATCGTCTGTCATAGATTATTGTTGATTGTGTTAAAGACAAACTTGGTGTAAGGAACGCATTGGCGAAGCACACATGCTGTAGAGACCCATTTTCGGATGGAGAGGATCCTTACAATATCGTTAGATTTATTGGCATTTTTACCTTTGCGTAAATCAGCATGCTGCTATCAACGCTTCCCCGCAACCAGAGGCGGATCCAGGATTTTTCTGAGGCTGAAGTCCAGACTTGAACGGCACGCTATACATGCACTGTCTAACATCAATTCGAGCACATGGTGACGACAGCTTTTCTTTGTGTGTGTGAGAGTGTGTGTGTGTGTGTGACGGGGAGGGCGTCAGCAGCAGGGAAAAGTAACAGAATCTTTTTCGTTTCCGTTACCACCTCCGTTGCTGGCCCTTATTTGTTTGTTTAGGTTACCATCATTGTTGCTTTCGTGTCCGTTACGTTTCGTTTCGGTTTTCGGTACTGCCCCATCCCCGGCTTTTTGTTTTCCCTTCTTTCTTTTCCAAAAAAAGGAAATAAAAAGAAAGCGTAGCGACCGTGGCAGAACTTAGTCCCTCTACGTTCTGAAGTCTATTTTGAGGACTCCAGAGGACTTCCATGCACACAAGAGACAACGTTTTATTCAAAATACACATAGGTACGTGATTTTTGTGAACAGCTAATACGAACATGGTTTCCAGGAATGTTACTCACGCTTGCAAATTCCAAGTCACCATAAGCGTATAAGAACTATGCACATTCTGTTTACTGTATACTACTACTTATATGCTCCAGCTTGATAGTTCATTTTAGTTTTAGTTATTCAGGTAATTTTACTTTGCTTCATTGAGGTTTATCTCATAAATTTATCTACATGATACGGTAAAGAATTGCAATAATTCGGGACCTGCGGTACCCTAATTATTACGGTAAATTATTGTCGTTTCCGTTTCTGTTTCAGGGATTCTAAGTGTGCGATATCCGTTTCTGTTTCTGCTACCGTTTCTGTTACCTTTTGCCTGGTAAGCAGGACATCTGGACCCCCACCCTGAAGCCGCGCCCACCCCCAACAATTCGGTGCCAAATATGGACAGTCGATGAAGAAGGTGTTTTGCCTACTGCAGTCGACATCGCACATTACAAAGCTGCATCCCCATAATTGAAGCAAGAGGTCGTTTTCGCGAAATACTATATTGTATTTCCGGACTTTTAACACAGTGAGAGCTTCAGATTTTAGGTTTCGCAACTCACATGCACATATCGCGAACTTTTATCCGCACTAACGGGGAGGATCATCGCTTCACTGCAGCTGTTCTCGCGCAGCTGCTCTTCCCCACTTTTGAAAGCGCCCGCATCGAGAGCGTACTTCTTTTTCGTTTTTTATGCCTTTCACGTACGAGTCAAGAGTCGCACGCAAGGAGATAACCTTGTCCCTATACTGGAGTGCTCGCAACTAGCAGTGCAGCGGACCATTCACGACGTGACGTTCAATATTACGTTATACGTATATATGTATTCATTATTAGCACCGCGAAACAACTGTAGCCATGGGCTGCTGACAGACGTGGGCAGATGGAGGGAGGACGGTAGGAAGGAGTGGGAGAGAGAGAGGGGATTGGTATGGGTCCTGGTCCTACGTTATGGGGAACTGTATGCCAACATCCGTCTGAAAAGTCTGCCAGAAGAAGCACGGACAAACCTAAGACAGCACTGCCGGTGCAAGGACTGGAACACACCGGTACCCAGTTGTGGTGCGGTGACCTGTGAGGCAACCTATACGCGACAGCGGGTGGATTCGCAGTGTCTTCATTAGACGTAGACGGTAGAGCCCTCAGGTTTAGTGGGACAGTGGTTAGCGTAAGGAAGAGAGGTAGTAAGGTCGTGTGTAAAAATTGTTCAAATGGGCGGTACTTCAAAACAAATGCAATGTAACCAAGTTCTATAGGAGCCAGCAGTAGGGAACCGTAGCCGGAATCAGATGATGCGATAACATACGGATGCTGAAGCCATTCTCACGAGGTCCGAACGCTTCTTCACTTTTTTTTTCTTTTTTTTTCACACCGATTCGATCACCATTACGACAGCAGTCTTCAGCACGACCTTGGAAGTGCCACCAATTCACGAATGCTCGACGATGCAGCTGGTGAAGCGCGGTTGCTCTTAGGCCGTCACGTGTAGCCACTTGCATGCTTTTGTCCAACTACCGTCTCCATGTTTTCATCACAGCTATCCAATCCAGTAGCGAAATAGCGGAGAGGAGACATCGCGATCGCATGTGGCGAGGGATGAAACGAGTGTTTTCAAGCATATCTTGAAAACACGGTCAACTTGGGGAACCTTGCCGACGAATTTAGAAGGCGTTCCAGCACGGGATCCGAGAACTTGACCGGCGATAAAATGTGTTCTCGTACGTACCAAAAGATATCAAAAACAATTTTGGCGTTCCGGATTTAATTTCTAGGCAGGGTACGCGTGCAGTTATTTTGGAACCTGCGTTGTATACAGCGACTAAGATGGACTATATTTTCACGTCTGGTGTCATCTAGTTCACTTCAGTTGGTTTCCGGTTCAGCTTATGCTGCCGACTGTGCCTGAATGTGGACGTTGGAATTATTAACGTTGTTTGACGACACCCAACTTGCCAGAAGTGCGAGCTCTAGCTTCCACCAATTTTTCTTGCCAACCATGCATCGCGATATTCTAATATTCCTAATCGGTATCTCCCAATACGGAGACGAAAAATATATCATTTTTTTTCTACTCGACGTGACGCACAGTTACATGTTTCATTACATCGGTACACATAAGGAATCTCTTGATTAATGTTCCTTCGCTGTTCCGAAGAAGCGTCGTTCCGAGGCTACCGTGTCGGTGAAGAGGTGTCTTGTTTCACTTTCGATTAACACTCCACAGGTGCTCCTCGCTGACATGTGGTATCTCTTTTACTTGCTTTAATACCTCTATCGTTCGTTATTTTTCCGGCATAGAGAGGTTTTTCTCTCGAGTTCATCGTCAAAATAAATTTGTTGTTGTTGTTCAGTTGATAACAAGGCTTCCACGGCTGGGTGTAGGACATTTGCTTCCACGGCTCACTGTCAAGAAGCAGCTCCTGCGAAAATCTTGGAAATATTTACCTTTAATGGGAAGAGAATGGGGCTTAATGTATCCCACCCCTTCCGCTCTCTTCACATGGCCAATTGTTTTTTGTTTTTTTTTAATCTCAAATCTGCCTGTGAAGGGTCCTCACACCGACATAATCAGTCACACTGCTGGAGCCACTGGATCGGAGCAGATATTCCAAAGCAAATGATTGTGACATCCTGCCACGATCTACATGAGTTGATGTTGATGTTGGCAAAAAAAAAATAATAGGGTGAGATCTACGTGAGTCATCGCGGGCAACACGCTCGTTTCTACAGTATGTCAGAACGATATCGCGGTGTGTCTCTTCATGTCGTAGATAGTTTAATGTGTTTAATCCATCAGGCTTGCTGTAACCATGTCTTACAAACCGAGAACCGTTACTCGGGTAACCATGGCTACCCGAGTGGCGGTTCTCGGTGACATGTCGAAATCTTGACAGATAGCGAAACATTTCGTAATGCGTCAAGATTTCGACATGACACTCATTAGCTGCACTGTAGAGCTCGAACAAGGCCGAACTTATGAAATGAGATCTTGACCGTAGCCCTACTGAACAGAACACAACTACATGAAACGTTCATCACCTGACAGTCGTTCAAGTGCACAACCTCTGCTGGCCATTCGTCAATATTGGAAAAGCTACTACGTACCCTTGAGACCATATTTCTCTCTCTCTCTTTCTCGCACACACACACGCACATAAAAACAGGCTACATGGGTCGGCGTCCTTGTAACGCGACGTTGCTGATGGATGATTGATGGTCCTTCATAATGAAATCCTTGCCCGTGAAGTGCCTCTGCCACCTCCGGTAATATACGTGGACAAAAAGTTAGTAATGGCCGCTGATATACGATACGACACGTATTTTGCAAGCTGCTGCTGATTAAATGGCTTGTCTTCTTTCTCGGGAAGGGTAGTTAAATTGGGAGACAAAAGGCTGATTTCATCGAACCTACGCGGAAAAGGGCGACCCGTCAGGTAGCCAATCAATCAATCCTAAACCGAAAAGGGCTAAAGCATCTGCATAATGTTACACGAGGAGGTCTGGTACCATTAAGAGCGCCTGGGGGGGAATGGAAGGATTTCTGCTGCTGCCTTCATTTGCAGAGATCGGGTTGATACACATGTGCTATGCGGGCGATATATTCGCTTTATAAATGTTATGCTTTTGCGCGTGTGTGTATCTATATTGGTGTGCGCAGAGAATCATTGACCTGGCGAAGTGGTTTCTCGTTGTATACGGTATAGATATCGCGAACAAAGGCGGTCGCTCAGCCAGGATGGCTCCTATGCTAATCTTTGTTTCCTTGTTATACGAAAATTGGTTAACACTACAAAACATCAATTGGACCTAGCTGGGCTACAGGTCTGAGTTATAGTTATACCGTTATCACTACTATATGCCCACCATTATGCAGTACACGTACAATGCAATACGAGTACAGTAAAACCTCCGAAGTCGGACACCTCCCTACCTCGGACAACTCCACATGTCGGACAAGGTTTCATTGCACCGGTAGCCTCCCATTGAAACTACATGAGGACGAAATTCTCTATGTCGGACATCTCCCTATCCCGGAAGTAGAACAGGGTTTTCCCTGCTGAGTCGGACAGAACCCTGGCAAATTATCTCAATCTCAGCCCATCTTTGCGCCGAAAAGACCTAAAATGAGCCAATGCCCTTGCCTTCCCCCCCCCCCCCCCTTGTTTTTTTCCTATACTGGTCTCAGCATTTTGTTGTTTTACTTTTTGGAGTCCAAAAATGGGTTCTGTCCGTCTACATTGTAACTATTCTTTAGCGTGAGCACTTCTCTTCGGTTTGGCTAGAGCCTTGGAACGTGCACTACACCAAGGCAATCAAAAGTGAACTGACGCTTCAGAGACAAGTCCTTGAGCTTAATTCAAAGTGGGTTTAAACTCTCAAGCAAGCAGCACGCTGCTCGAAAAGCTCCAAAGGTAATGTCATTGAGTGGAATACACACGGAATTGAATGTACCAAAATCGGCAATAATTATCAGTGAAGTGTGGGCAGAGAGGTACCAGGTACCACTAATGACCATGACATGAAGGAAAGGGACATTTTTGGCAACAGAGCTGTGTTGTTTGCAATTTTTATTTCCCTTGTATTCTGTAACTCGGACACCTCCCTAAGTATAGGACACATTTCGGTTGCACCGCGGGTGTCCAAGATAGGGAGGCTTCGCTTCTGTATAAACCTACTCTATGTATCAAGGCCAGTTATACAAACACTACATGTTATGTTGTACTATTTACGGTTTACACGATATATGCATTATCTACAATCATATTTTTCTTTCCTAACTCCAACTGCAACAACCATGTTAGCGACGATCTTCAAATGAAAACCTGGATGAAGAAACGCGCGTCAAAGTTCAAGGAGATGCAACAGTGACATATCCACCCCGAAGGGAATAGAGCACTAGAAAAACAAGTGTCGTACCCATGTTCGTAGTTGTCTCGCCCTATAACTCCACTGTCGTTCCATTATCACATAGCGAATAGGCTGGATGTCGTTTCTTTTTCAACCATCACGGAACCAGTTATGGAACAGAAGGAATAACCGGAAGAATATAGGTAGGACAGTTTGCGACAGCGTTTCGTGTCACGTGGAACAATTGGAGACAGATGAAACAGTATTTCTAGGGAGCTGCTCTCGCTTTTCTCCTTTTTCGCAGTCTATCGCATGCCCGTGTACAGATTAATCCGCACAACTTAACAATGCACCATTATGCACACTGCATTTTGTTGTGCATAGACGTAAAACGTGCCCGAGAACCTGCTCCCTCAAACGATGCATCGAGTTCCCCGCGGATAATTTCCTGTGACAGATATAGATGACTCGTATTTTAAAATTTCACGGTGGAAGGATAAGAGAGTGATAATTCATTACACACTGTCATGTGGGCTATGCGAGAAATTCGACACTCTGTAGCGATGGCGTTTCAGTGTGGGATACGGGGCTGATTGACCTGGCGCAACCTGGTGCGTGTGTGAATGATGTTCGGCTCGCATGGAAGTGATGAATGTGTCTGGAATGTGTGTGCGATGCGCTACACTGCGGAATCGCGGCGATATACGTAAGATGTCTGGAAGTTGCATCGCGTGTTCTGTTATATTTGAGTACCTTATCACAGCACAGGTGTAGGTATAGGCAGGACGATAAGGAAGGAAGGAGAAGCTGACTCGTACCAACCATCACCCTTTTCCCCACGTGAAGGATTGTTCGATGACCGCTCGAGAAATCGGAGGTCATAAATTGAATCGAACAGCGTTGTTTCGTGTAGACACTGTCTACGATCTCCTCGCACAACGCTATTACATTCAAATCGATTTACCGAAGAAGTCTCGTACCCCATTCTACCCCAAGCAGACAGGTCCGCTTTCCAGCACGTACTTGCCGGAATATATCTACGTGCACCTAAAGGATATGCCTCTCTTAAGCCCCTCTGCGTGTCCCCGAAAGGCTCTACATGGTGCATGAAAGCACAAAGATCCCAATACTCCATCACGATCGATTTCTTCCATGAATTGTCTCTCTTCCCCTTATACGTGGCAGGAGTGGAGGCCTTTCGAGGCAACGCTGTAAAACGGCATATAAACAGCCACTCTTGCAACGCCGATAGATTGGACGGATAGATAGAGGCGGAAACTGCGCGGTCAAGGGTGCTGCCGGAGTGGACCGACGTGGCAGCCGTAATGGCGCGGCCATCGGGAATCGATTGTAGCGTCTCGTGACGGCAGGGAGGCGAACTAGTAAAGAGCGGATCTACCTCACTCACTCCATCCAGTGGTTTTCATCTCTTTCAGGGACACGTGAGACCGAAATCCTGGTAAAACTATGGAGACGCGATTCGATTGGGTGATCGATTTGCGATATGAGAATAGGAACGATCATTCAGTAACGTAGTTTATGCGACAGCGGTGCTTTTGTGCATTGGCGGCAGTTCGCGCCGCACTCAGGCAGGTGCTCTTTAGGTAAATGGCGAAGCATTGATCGCTTTCCTGAGAGCAGGAGCTGTGTGTATCGGAAAGAGGAGTTGTGAGAGGAGGATATGGCTTCTCGCCCTTTCAAAAGCCTGTTGCTGTGTGGATTTTTCTTTTATATTTGTTGCTACCTCTCTGGCTGCTGAGGACTGGTTTAAGGTGACATACTGAAAGTTCATCAGGCCTTTTTCGGTTTTCGAAGGGGGTAGAGTGAATAATTGTGCTGAGGAAACATTAGATCTAAAGTTCCAATGAGTTTTCCCATCTGTCTTTCTGTTTTGTAAGCTGTCATCATCACTAATGGAGCTCCGCGGTTGTGCCAAGAATGTGAACTTGGGATTGATCAGGCCTCTAGGACGGCAGTTTTATTCAGGAGCTTCGTGGGCACATGGCCATGTTTGCAATATTTGTATGTTATGCAATGATGCTGCAAGTGAACATGCGGCGGCAACAGCAAACGTATTTATTTCTTAACTAAGTACAAGGCAACACACTTTTGGAAGAAAAATAAGCGAGCCCAGAGGTTTTATCTGAGGTCCCATTGTTATACCGGTGTAATCTCAGGGTGAAAGCGCTAACAGAGTTTAACGTCTTAGGTCTACGCAACTACCACAGTTACGTCACTGTCATTAGATAGACGCGCCGACGGACCTGATTAAATTGATAAAATACTTGGTTAATTACCAGCCGCAAGCTGCGCGCGTTCCACTCCGTGACTTCCTTCCCCAGGACTAAAGTGGAAGCTAAGTCAGAATTATGTTGGGGCGAACAAACCAAGCCCACGTCACCTTCGCCCCACCGTGATTCTAACTTAGCTTCCACTTTCTGAATGTTGGTACACGAACTGCATTCACAGAGTAATTGACTTCAAAACTCCTCAGAGATCTCAAACCTTGCTGCACGCCCATAAGACAACGCACCGTACCGATCTAAATACCACGAATGCTGTAAGTATTCCTCAACATAAACTCTCTTACTGCGTTCACTGTACGCAAAAGAGCTTACAACGTCCTGCGTTAGTTGCAGAGAGCCCGCGTCGTCTTCCGTTACCTTGGCGACGAGTAGAGGCCGAACTCCCAAAACGCCTCGCCTTTTTCATCGGGCCATGTTTTCCCTGCGCGTTTAATTACGAGCTGCACCCGTTTGTTATTACTACGCTTCCCTTGGATTCCGTCAATTCGAGGTTGCACGTGGCCGCCGCATGCCTCGCAACGGTGCGCCCCCTAAAAATAGTGGTTACTCAAATAAACATGCCTGCACCATTTCTGCAACCTTTATATTTATGCGGATAAGTATCTGTATTGAAGCGCCTTGACGTCGAAAAAAAATGCTTGCTGGAGAAAGAGAGGAATGTTTGGTCGTTTACTTGATGGAGGTCCCGTCGCCATAGCGACAGCCTAGTGAATCGTCTTGGCCCCGCGCCGTCTCGAATGCCAGCCAGGGTTGCCTGATGAGTCCCTGGACGCGGAAGCATCCGCTAAGGCGCACACGCTGAACTGTGTGCAACTGGTGAACGTTGAGTGAGAATTTAACTGGGATTGTGTTCTCTTTCTCTCGTTCTCTTCATCTGTCTTTGCAATTTTTTTTTTTTTTCATTCTTTGGTGGGTAGGATTGTGGAAGGTGGATTGCTGCAGTTTGTAAACGCCGTTGCAGAAAATGTATGTGTGGGCATGACGAGCAATAAAAAGGCCGTCATTTTTCTTGTGAAATGCTGTTTAGAAGCAGTATGTGGTTATATGTAAACGGATATCCTAAACGGGCCGACATATTACAGGTAACGATGTTATATCTAATATTTTGTGTTTGAAAAATTGTTATATTCGTTACATTTAATGCGAATAATTCCGCATCATATGAAAACAACGACAGCAACAAGTAGTAGTAGTGCGGAGATGAGCAAAATGCTGGCGATTCTGTACTACCGCGGTTAAGCGTAGCGTTCTCCTTGTGCGCTCAAATTACTGACGTTCGAACGAAAGTCCTTCAGGAACTCCAGTCTTTCGTTCATAGGCATTCTGGTATTAAAGTGTTTGTGCTCATCACCGTATCGGACAGAGGTCTGTATTAGAATGACTGAAATAACGGTACCAGTTATGCCATGGACATGAGAGACCACTTTACTGTTTACACACAAGCGGCGTCATCTGCGCATGCGCGGGGTTTGTGTGGGCAAAACACACTGAACGCAGCGAGTGGATGCTTTTCGAATGTGCAACATCGGCCGTGCTGCACTGCTACACCGCTCTCGACTGTCTCCTTCGACAATACCCGAATAACTTAGAGCTCTGAAGGAATCAGATAAGTGTCGCTGCAAGACCAAGTTGTTTACAAAATGCATACAACGTGACGATCGCTTTGGGCTGCACATCGACAACTGCACAGCCCAGCCACAAAACATGCCGCCGATCGCAATCGCATTGTAGTTTATCTAATATTTTTGCCGAGCCAGTTCACTGCTGATATTGTGCAAGTGTGCGTAGAAGTCACTGGAAGGAGCAGCAACAACAACAACTATATTTTGAAGATGAAGAGGGGAGATTTTCCACTCTGTGGAACGCTACCCCATAGCTAGGGGGTCTAATATGAGTGATGACGATGATGAGAGATGAGGTTGATGAGAGATGACGATGATGATCGGAGTTGCGATGGCGATCTTGATCGTGATGGTGGGAATGCCCGAGGGCGCTGTCGGGGTCACAGTGAGTCCATTAGGCCAGTCCTCCAAAAAAAAAAAAACACACTACATGACATAAGGCCCCCCTGGAGTGGGCCGCGGTGTCCCAAGGGCCAGGGATGCACGACAGGTTGAATGGGCAGCTGCCAAGGGTGGCAAGCTGTGACTGCAATGTACGCCTCTCGTTAGTACGAGGGGTGTTCAAGTGAAACCGGGACTTTCTGTCCCCAGAGTGTACCAATGGCTCGCGCTACTTCATTTTCGTGATTTTCACTCGCGACAGGCCTCCGCGTTCACCACGTGGTGGTCCAAAGTTTGTGCAAAACAGAAGACACGTGCTGGACAAGATGGCCGACAACGAGGTGAGTGCGCACATCGAACAGCGAATTGTCATGAAGTTTCTCGTGAATGAAGGCGTAAAGTCATCTGAAATTCACAGAAGACTTCAGGTTCAGTGTGGACACGATACACTTAGCCGCAGCAAAGTGTTTGAGTGGTGCAAACGGTTCCGAGACGGCCGTACATCAGTGCAGGACGATCCCGGCCGGGGCGGCTCAGAGCCCAGTGTCAGAGTTCCTGAGAAAATCGAGCTTGTGGAGCGCCTTATCCTCAAGGACCGACGGATAACATGTCTCGAACTGGCTCGAAAGACGGACCTTTCTGTGGGAACGTTGAACACTATCATTCATGAACACCTCCAGTTTCGGAAAGCCGGGCCTCCTCACCAAAGGAATCCTCCTCCTAGAGGACAATGCACGCCCACATACCGCGCATCTCACGACACGCGCCTTACAGGAACGTAGCTGGGAGTTGCTGCCACATCCCCCATGCAGTCCAGACCTCGCCCCCAGCGAATTCCATCTCTTCGGGCCACTGAAGGCGTTCTTTGGGGCCCGCCACTTTAGCTGCGACGACGAAGTCAAGAATGCGGTCCGATCATGGCTGCTACGCACCGGTAAGGATTTCTACGCTGCTGACATCCAAGCCCTCGTGAAACGCTGGGACAAGTGCATTAGTGCAGCTGAAGATTACGTTGAAAAATAAAACTAATTTCTAGCCTGTAAGTTCATTTTACTTTTGCGAAAAATGAAAAGTCCCGGTTTGACTTGAACGTCCCTCGTATATACACGACAGCGGAGGAGTATGTGCTCTACGTTGAGAAGTACACCACTGGAAGAATACAATTACTCCCCCTTATGCGAGCTGTTTGATCGGGGCGCTTCTGAAAAGTGCTAATTTGCTGTCGTGCACTGATTCATGTTAGCGTTGTTTATTTGTGCACAGGTCGTGAGGGAATCTCACAAAGGCGATGTCAGGGAATCTTTCCGTTTAACTGCAGCGATCGAACGACTTCTTCGTTCTGCGTTGCTCGGAAATTGACGAAAAGTGATTTCGCCACCCTCTCCCCACCGGGCTGTGTACCCGAATGATACACGGCTTTGCGGCATGCCCACTTTGCATGAGAACACTCCAATTAGTCCAATTGATTGACGTTTGTCCACAACAAGCAGACGATCTGCTGACTGCAAGGGCACCGCTCGAGTGTGATGTCAGTCGCGCAAACTGGTCTGTAGGTCACATATAAGTCAATTGCCGTGAGGAAAGAGATTGGGTACCTCTGGCAGGAGCAGGGGTGCCACTAATTGAAGGCACAGTGAATTACTCGTTGGTTGGTTGGTTTAAAAAAGAAAAATGTGGAAATGAGTGAACTACTAGTCATGTTCTATTGGAGTAGCTTGTTCAGGCACTCTGGAGTAGTGCCATATCAAATGCACCGCGTTGGTGTTTTTCCGTGCAGTGCCTTACTCGAGTGCTTTTGCGTGATCAAAGCCTTAGATACTCCAATAGACCTCTCCCTGTTTGTAAACAAATTACTTCACAGTGTTCGACAGCGCCAAAAGTTTGGTAGAGTTGAACGCTCGAAGCTAGCGGGCGAACAAGGTCGCGCACCAAGGCCACGGTCTTGAGGGGATTACGATGGTCCCTCAAAGGGATGCGGCCATTGGTCCTACTTTTCTTTCAATAGGAGGCAGCGAACAAGTGCCCATTCGTGGAACCCAGCCCTCCCCTTCCGATTTGTTTCGATTTCATTCTGTCTGCCAAAGTCATGATGACGTTTCTCGGGTAGAGGTCTATTTCTACCGAATGGGGCAAGGAGGCTCGCTTCTGGCGGTTCTCTTGGACTTGTTGGATCTATCTATCTTGCGGTATCAGGGTACATTAAATGACTTCTTACACTACAACAAGGACATGTATCAGCATGTTGTGTTAACACTTCTAAAGTGGAATAAACTATTCTAGGACAACATTCGGCATGCTGTGTTGCCCTCGCGACCTTCAAACCTTGCACTCACCAGTTCCTTTCGTGACGTAATACGCGACAGACGGCCTGCAACACATTTTGTTCAGATACTTTGGACACGCTGTCGATGTCGTGTGCTCAGCTGATGCCCAATGATCTTACAGCATCTCTGCTGACGGATGAGGACACCGTCGTCTTGTTCGGGAACCCTAGAGCGTGCGGAACAAATCGTCCGGAAACACGCACACTGTTAATTGATGGGTTCATCGGCGGTTCCGCGCCGATCGGCCGCGCCTCCTGATGCCAGGGCTGGCTCTTCGGGATCCTGGTAATTAATGATCTATGGCGCGCTGCTCGCTCGGCCGAACGCTCATGCACAGCCCATGCACCTTATCACCGCTGTCCTGATGGACCACCCCTTTCGCTGCTGCTATAGAATACGATGAGTAGAATACAATGTCCAGTTCAACCCTATCTCACGTAGCACGCTGAATTCACACTGCCCTGGCTAATGTGTCGAAATTGAAGCTGAATTCCATGGCGTTGGTGCTGATATAGATGTCCAATTGACGGTGCATTTGCGTGGCAATTTAACCAGGATAAGCCTATAAGTCAATTGTATAAGACTTAGTAGCTATCTTGGAAGTGTCCACCGATCTGAGTCCGACAAAGGATGACCGTAGGTCTGTTCCGAAGAGGTGCTTTAGGAAAAGAAAACCTCATAAAGGCTCAGTTTCGGCCTCGTATTCATTCGGAAGGCTTGGGTTTTCAACATGTTTGGAATTGAAGCGCTTGCACATTGGAGAAATGCCGCTGTGACTTGAACATCCTCTAAACCTTAGATGAAGTATAGTATGTTACACACACATTACTGGTTGATCTAGCAAGCTGCGTCGTCGCTGTCTCGCTTCCTTTCTTTTGTCGCCTGGCCAAGGGGTACAGTATGTTAATAGGTTTTCTCATTGAATCACATCTACCTTGCAAGTCCCCATTCATCATTATTAATTTATCTGTTGTTGTTATTGTTTTTGTTGTTGCAATTAACCTAAAAATTATTTGTGCTGTTACAGCTAAGACAGCTTGAGCTATTTTAACATATCAGAGGAAATCGTTTGTGACCCTGCATGTACGAAATCGTGCTAGAACTGCGGTACAATCTCTCCTCGCTTGCCAGATGGCACGCAGGAAAGAGTGTTGGCCATTAGCCATCATCTGAAACAGTGCTCCCACTACAGGTCATATTGTTCCGCGATCAAATGGGCCGGGATGTTCCAGGAATGGGATTCACCAGCTAGCAGACGGGAAATTGAAACTCGCCACTCATTCCAAACTGCGTTTACATGTTCATTAGACGTAAGACGAAATGTTTACGCAAAAGTTCACTCCTCCTCCTGGCGTCTGGTCTGCGAACCGCAGACATCGCAATGGGCTCCTATGTGGGGTTGGGTGCCGGGAGTGGAAGGCCGCTCTCCTAGCGTCTCTCCGAACCAAACATTGTTTTATGAAGCTGAATGTCTCAGAATGTGTTCTCAACTATATGCTAAACAACTGGAAAGATACTGGCCCACGCTGTTTCTCAGGGAGGTGTTTGTCTACGAGGTTTTACTAGCGGGAGTTTACGTCGGATGGTTTCAGATTCAATGATACCATCAACACATGCTGAGGACAAATATTAAGGAGTGGGATGATGAGCACAGGTCAATGAGACATAAGCACGACTGAGAGACGGAGTGTGGGAGTCAGATTTTCGGACAATTCTCCGAATAATTTTCACGCGACATTACAGAATTCCCACGTAAACATCCAAGATAACAGCGTCTCGTTACTCGTTACTGGCTCCGAATGTTGTCATTGTCAATGTTACGCTACTACATACAAGACAACGCTCTCCTACACATTTCCCACACGCTTAAATGCCATCAGTTGCTCCACTTCCATACAAAGCCTCCTTGCTAGCATCAATGCGCGCTTTCTTAGAAACCACGTTTTTTGAAAATACCCAGAACATCTCCGTGATCGGGCCCCATCAGGCGGAACCCCACACAAGAGCTTAGTCTGGTGACCTCTTCGGAATACGTTCCCCGTCAGCAGATGAAGGCACTTTTCAGTTGGTCTTGAGCACGTGCCAAGACTTGCGTTTCGTCCCCTTTTGCAAATATCACGCTAGATGGGAAGTCTCACGTCACGTTCGCCCTATCATTTTGCTTTCTCTTTTCTCCTGCACCCTGCGACATGGACCAGCGCGGGGAGAAAAATGGAGCTGCAAACGGAACTTGCTGTTTTCATCTTGCGCGCGGGTGATCTAGTACCAAGCGAGCGATAAGCGGGAGGGTACGTTGTAAATCAGAACCTTAAAAAAAGTTTATGGTATAGCTTCGCATACATACGTGGTGCTCCGGAATAGGAACACAACTATAATGAACCTCTTCTTCTGCGAAATAGGGAGAAGATGCAGCGCAAAATGTATGTTATCTGAAAAAAAGTAGTAGCTTAAAAAGAACGTCTCGTCGCCCAGGTACTCCCTGTGTTTGAAATAATGAGGTTGTGACATTATGCTGACGGTGAACTTTTTGCTTCCTAACGAGGGCAATATTATTGGACAGCATTACATATTCATGTGAGCTGTGGCGTCGGCGTCCATATTTGCTTGAAATAATTTACAGCTCCTTGTACCAACTTGTCAGAAAAGGCGTTAAAGGTTCGCGTTGGGTTCTCGAAGTTCAATACAATACAATACAATGTTTTAGTAACATACATTGTATTGTATTTTATTGTATTGCAGTTTGAGAAGCAGCATTGTACAGCGAGTTAAACAGAAAGGAAAGAGGTCTTCAACACGCCACTTGCTTACTATCAGAGTTTAACCAGTTACGTAATATGCTTGAGTAAAAGGTATCGAAATACTGATATCGATAATTCTTTTTTAAAATAACGGAGTACCGCTACTGTTACTATAAAAAAGTAACGCGATACTTTGCCCTATACTTTTGGTGGAAATACGAAGAAGATGCAACATCGAAATCTCGCTTACGTGAACTCCCCATTTGTATAATAGCAACTCGGGAGAAGACAGTTTCCCAGCAACAAGAAAAGAAAGTTTATTGTATAGCTCGGACACTTTGCTTGACTTTTATCAATAGCTGGTTCTCAAAGTTTTCTTGGTCATCCTAGGAGGCCGTTATGACAATTACGCTAGTGTCTGGCTCACATTTATACCATCGAGTCCAATGACGAAGGAAACCTATCCGAAGTTAACAATACCACAGTATATATGTGAGCGTGACTCAGTGTGACACTGCAGCTTAACAGTGGAATCCAGAGCACACTGTCAAGGACTTGACCTCTGTTCGTTCACCTCTACTCTTTTGTTGAGTCCAGCGTGGTTATTTTCTCCACGTTCGAAGAAAAAAAATAGACATGCGTTCATTTTTCCCGTTCCCGTAATTCCCGTTACGGAGCACGTAGGCGTGTCTACATGCTTGTCGAGCGCTAGGTGGACCAGTGACAATGAATAATAGTAAGAAATATGGTCCGTGAAGAAAGGGTGCGAGAATCGGTGCCGGTAACGACGCGGAGATCGCGTTACCATAAATATGTAACGGAAATACTTTACAGATACAGATTTAAAAAAGTATCGCGATCCGCACTTCGATACAGAAAAAAAGTATCAACTGCGCGCTAACAGCGCTACGTACAACACTGCTTACTATTGCCTGTTGCCACATTGTCAGCGCGCTTACATACGCTGATTATGGCACCGCACGCGGCACGGATTCAGGGGTTTCATCCAAAGTCATGAAATTCGTTTTGGTAGCCGGTGAGTTTCCTGGGAATCAATCCAAACACACCTCGTAAAGCATCTCTAGCACCGGCATAGCCAGGGTGGGGAGAATTCTGGGTGTTCAAACTACCTACCCCCGGAATGGGTTTGGTAGTACATTTGGGAGAAGCAACCTAGGGGAAATCTTCCTCTCCCACGTAAAGTCCCCGTAGAACCCCTACCGAAATATTTTTGTAGCTACGCCGCTGGTCTCTCGGTACACCAGCGGTGGACGGAGAGGAGACCTCTACTCTATGGACCATTCAGACCATTCAGAGGTAATTGAAACTTCTTAATATCAAAGGGACATGGCACAACAAATCAGAACATATACGTCGTTCGTCACACGATATTAGTTCGAAGACAGGCATGTAAACGCGCGTTCCTCTATTTTTACTGGTCTCCCGCCAAAAACCAGAGTGCTCGTAACGGACGTACTTGCTCGGAACTCAATTACTTATGACTGCACTTCGTCATCTGCACTAGCTATGCCGTCGTGTTGAAGCTTTCCTCCCGAATACTCCAGGGGACACATGTTGTCCTTCAAACCACCTCGATGCTATGAAATCCTCTGCCAGTGGAGCGGTGCACCCTTTTTTCCCTCGCACAGTTTTCTATCGTCGACGCAGTTCCACTTTTATAACAAGGGAAGAAATGGATTATGGCATGAGGGGCAGAGGTGGGCGAGGGTGTAAAGGGATTTCGGGCTCCGCCGAAAGCGTTTGCATAATCTCTCATCGCAGGAGCCCGGAGGCTGTTCTCGGATTAATAATCCACGTTCGGCCGTCTGTGTGTGTTTTAACGTCATTTTAATAACGGCCCGACGCTCTTCCTTTCTGGGCGAACAGAAATGCAAATCCAACTCTGCCTGCGTGTAAGCCTTTTTTCCCCTTCCTCTTATGTTCAAAATATTCGCTCTGTTTAATTTGTTACGAGTAACAACAGCGCAAACTTTCGAAAACATTATCTTACTTTCTTTGTGGTGCACTCTCTGCAAAAGACGAGGTTGTGTATTCATGCGTAGCTGCATATTTATGCGGGACAGTGGGTGGCGCGTGGATGCGATGGAGGGCGAGGAATGTCGGGATAACGTTGCTTCTGGAGTGGTATTGATTGATCTGCACATGTCGTGCAGACGGTGGTATGCGTGTGGAGCTTAGGTACATGAGTGAACGAACGCCCTCCTGAGCCTCTATTATGGCGTTTCTGTGACTCGGAAAGGAGCAAGCTGCAAGGTCACAAACGCGCTTTAGCAGGTGTGCAGTCAGTTGGACGGATTTCGAAGTTTCGCTGTCCAGCCAACTTATGGCGAATTCGGGTGGTCATTTCATGGCAACACGGCCTCGCGCCCGGCAATTGGTCGGTCGGCGCCCGAGCTGGGTCACGTGACCGTTGCCACCCGAACAAGACTGCCAGGAATCTAGCGGTTTTAGCCGCTTGGATCACGCCAGGGGCACCGCGGTCGCTCGTCTTTGGGTTCTGTCGTCTGCTAACCCACGTGAACTTCGACGTGTAGGCCAATGAGGGCCCTCGCTACACTCGCGATGCGAATGTGACGACACCGGATATAGTTGGGCAACCCCCTGCACGGTCGCTGCGAGGCCGGGCGGAAAAGTGCTAGCTGGCAAATTCCTGGCGCTCGGAAAGTGACAAGCATACATGCGAGATCTGGCAAAAAAAGTTGCCACGAAATGAGCGCCCGAATTCGCCATCGGCTGCTCCGAGTTGTTCCGGTTCCGCTATGTCTACCAAAGTCACGATTACGTTAATGTGACGTTTCTTCGGTAGAGGTCTATTGAACTCCGACTTTTGCCAAGTCAACCGCACGCTTATTTTTTTTTTTTTTTTTCGGAAACAGAAAGCGCATGCCGGATTTACCCCATTTTATTGCGAACTACATTCACTAGTACTAAGGTAATAACCGTTAAAAAAATAAAAAATGTGTAAATTGTCGGCCGCACTCAGATCTCTGAAATAAGCCATGCGAGGAGGCCATGTACCTGTCCTTTCTCTTTTCCTTTCAAAGCTTCTGCTGATAGCGGCAGCGGGGTGCGTTCCTAATCCTACACAAGTTAACTCGGGAGTAGCATTCTACTGGAAGGGGCGTTTCAAAATCGGGTTTAGTTACTCGATGACGTCAGTAACTGCGTTTCAAAACCAGGTCGAGTCACCAGCCCCGTCTCCACTGCTCTCCGGGAACTTGGAAACGAAACTAGGCCAGCGTGCCACGTGAATAACTTTCCAATAGCTAATCCCTTCAGGCAGGACAGGATGGGATGGCCCATCATAATACCATTCGAAAGCCAGCAAGCTGACACAGTTGTTTCAATGCGCGTTTTGTGACTTGGTTTTCGATAGTGAAACAAAGCGCGATTCACTTCCGCAGTTGCGAAAGTGGATTTTACTTTTTTTTTCAGGCTCAGGCGTGCATTTTGTGCTTTGCATATGTGTTTTATATCCCATACGCCTCAGTCATCCAAGCAAAATTCGCTTGATGTTGTATTGTTCCTTGTTTCGTTTCGAGCTTTCTAAGCTGCTGGAAAAGAGATTGCGTATTTTTACTAAATCTTGCTACGGTATTTTCAATTTGAATTAAATAGTCGTTGACTCTATCGTGTTATATGATTTTAGAAACGATTTGGCAATCTTTTAGGAGGTTCATAACGTCTTCCCACCCATCATCTCCGAAAAGAAGCCACTGGCCCCCATGCTTACTCGATGAAAGCGTAACGTGCGCTTCCAAACCTACTCAACCGGTTAGCTACTCTAGGGTCACGTGGTACAACTGTGTGACGTGATCTACCCAACTCGGGAGTAGGTTTAGGAACGCACCCATGATGGTTGCAACGCAAAGCTATCTGACTCAAGAGCGAGAAGGAAACAGGAAGGAGCTGGTGACCGTTTTTCTTCCGCCGCATCTTGCATTAACTTGACCGGAGACCTGAGCTCGGCCGACAGTTTGCGCGCCTCGAAACGATAGTTTTCGCATCCCCCCCCCCCCCCCAGCTATTACGAAAGTAGTAGGGAATGTACCTTCCAATGCAATGGGGTAAATCCGACGTGCGCTTTCTGTTTCTGACAGAAAAACGTGAGGTTGACTTGGCAAATTTCGGAGTTCGATTGGGAAAATTCAATTTCTCGCGAATTAAATTCGATAAAAGTGCTCAGAAGTCACGGCAAAATCTACCGCGAGATAAATAGCGTTGACTCGATGTTCGAACAAGTAGATTTTTTAATACGATTTTTTTATCACGTTAGATGAAACACCCTGTGTAATTTGCGTGCTCCGTCTTTGAGCGAAGGTGGTGAAAACCAGCGAAGAAGCAAATATAGCTTTTTTAGTCCGCCGTGTCACTTTAAGATTGCAAAACAGTAAGAGCCCATTTTTGCGACAATATAAAAAGTTTCTCTTTGAAAAAAAAATATATATCTGAAGAGCGGAACTGATGCCGTCCCTTTTTCTGATACAAAACATTCCTGTATGTCAGTGACATGAACGCAATTTCTCCGCTACGTTCCAACGTTGAAGACACTGGCGCAAAATGCGAGAGATATCATCGCGCGACTCTAATTTCCTTCAGAGACGCAGATTTCAAAACGAATAACTCGATTGTAGCGATCAGTTACACACTGAGAGTGATGAGGTTATTCAAGTGGTCAAAATTCTCTTCTCCGGGTGTCCGTTGGCAAAACGCCAACCGTTCCAGAGTTAGTGTGTTACATTTTCGGTTTTTCCCTTCCCTTGGTTGCTGCAAGGCAAAGTCATTCTTTGTCACTTAAGGAATGCGATGAACAAAATGAGACTGTTGTGCCAAGGAAATTACTCCACGCTCCTAAATATTACTTCGCCTGGCGTGTAATGCGAGGAGACATATGCGTCCGGCAAAAACTGTTCACTTGAGCGCGCAATGGCCCCACTTGCTTTTTGGCCTCTCTGTCTCGTTTTTCTTCTATTTTTGCGTTGCACTGGATTGAGAAAAATTCTGCGTTTGGTACTGTTTCCATGACTACTCTGATGGTACTGTTCCATTGTGTGCAGTTGAGGGTTGTAAACGTTACATTCGGTTCAACGACTTCTGTATAGCTAGCAGCTGAAGTATTACTATGTACTAGCTAGGGAGGATACTGGTACTACTGTACCAGCTAAGGAGTACACATGTCTAGATATCCCTATTCATGGAATCAGGGCCGGTGCTAGGGGTGTGCAGGGCCTGAGGCAAAGGCACATCGCGGGGCCTGTTTCAAGCGATTAAGTGCATACTTGATATTTAAAAAAAAAAGGAATCCCTAGTTGAGGGCTTCGTGCGCGGGGCCTAAGGCGGTTGCCTTACTCGCCACCCCACCCCTATCGCCGGCCCTGCATGGAATTCATGTCTTGGAAAACAGACATGATAATAGCGATAAAAATACCCCAGTGCAAGGGACATCAAAAAAGGGACGAACACACTGACTGACAAACCAATTAGATTAATCAATACAGGCATATTCTTAAATACACGATACATCGCCGCTCCCACGACATCTATTGACAGACGAGGTTTTCAACGAACAACTGTACGTTTCCTTATCAACCAACTTAACACCAACCCCCCCCCCCCCCTCACAGTTACACTGCAGCGATAGAGTCGGTGTAAAGGGGACTACCACCATATAGGTAGTTCTGCTAATTGATGACAATATACACTTTTGTTGATTAAACTCCTTGGTTTGTCACTCAGTGCTCTATTGTGTTCATCCTTTTTTTGTTCTATCCTGCACAGGGGTATTTTTATCGCTTTGGACTACCAAACAGCCCGGTTTTTATCCCTTTTTAAAGAAGACATCTCTGTAAGTATTGTTGATGACAACCAATGTGCAAGGACGTCGATCATTTTTCCATCAAAAACAAGCCCAGTTATCTTTAATGTATCGACAGGAGGGAGAGGGCGCAGGCAAGCTGGTACATCGTAGATGTAGAGAAGAAAGCGTAGAGAAGCGAAGCAAAAGTCAAAGGTACGCGAGTGGCATATCGTGCGGCCAAAGAATATTCATATGACCAGGAGATATTTACAATTTACAAATTTCACGCGAACACTTACAAACAGCAAGAGGTCTGCTTGAGGAACTGCAGATACACGCCCCTGCAGTACCTGTGCACATTCCCTAATAATTCCACTAACCTTTCCTTTCTTTCCTCTCTTCTCAATAAACATATGCCCCCCCCCCCTTTATAATAATCTTCAAGTCATTCGCACTATCTCACAGCCAATGGTGTGCAGGGTACCGCAGCATATGCGGTGAAACACCCCATAACATCGTCACCGTGTATTTGTTGTTGTTGTTGTACATTTGAACAATAAACCATTGGGAAAAGCTTATTTAAAGCATAAAACTGTCTGCCCTACTACACATAAAATACACACGTTTAATTCGCACGCTTCCCGTTCTGCTACCAAGCTACCATCATCGCCCCCCCCCCCCCCCATCGAAAATGCCGTTTTGGCTTTTTATTTATGTAACGTTTGTACAGGCAATGCTACCGGCGGCTCGAAGGGAGCCCTCCTGTGTCACCGGCGTGGCACGCGAGTCCCTAGC
Organism: Ornithodoros turicata; assembly: GCF_037126465.1. Taxonomy (NCBI): domain Eukaryota; kingdom Metazoa; phylum Arthropoda; class Arachnida; order Ixodida; family Argasidae; genus Ornithodoros; species Ornithodoros turicata. The sequence goes on from NC_088202.1 coordinate 100,084,140, forward strand.
AATTTCCGGTTAGGAGTATTGTCGATCTGGCCATGGGGAAGGGTGCTGATAAGGTTCGGTGTGTTCGCACGGTGTCTTTTCGGATTTCTTAAGGAGAATAAGTCTGCCATGTGTGCGGAAGAATGTACACCTGGTACCAGTGGGATAGATCACTCGTCGGAAACCAGATCATGCAGTTATATGCACGTACAGAGTGTTGGGTATGCAACTATAGTTATTGTCAGTACTGATACCTGAAAGTGGAAGCCATACGATTGGAAAAAATTGGTACTTCCTCCGTTTCTATGTTTCCAGACCCCGCGTTCTGCAGGAAACCGAGCACTCGTTCCCAGTTCCAAATAAATACATATATGTAAAAAAAAAGGGTGGGGAGTTGCCGGTTCTCGTCCTTACACAGAACCCTCTTTCGCTGCATGCCATCAAGTCACGTGAAACCGCGTCTGTTGCTGACAAGGGAGCGGACAGCTTTCATGTCGCTTTTATTCGTGAGCCCCCACGGAATCACGGTCAGACATTTGTCACGGTCGGATTTTCCTCTGACGCCCGTTTGCAAGATATTCGGCACTGCGTCCTACTGTGGGTGTGCAAGAGATCCGGTCTGCCTGGACGGCGGACTGGAAAACACAGCTATATGTCCTGTGACTAAACTTTGTGCTTATTGTTTACCACTTGTCTATCCTTCCTCTGCGGCGTGGTTTCGTCTTGGTGACACCAGTGAGGTCCTACAAGGACGTCGCTTCTGTGGCATCAATGAGATTCATTAATGTATACACTGGGCCGGAAAAGACTTGTGGTGTTAGAGAACATGGTACGACGAAAAAAGAAAAAAAAAACGTCTTTGTTGTTATTTCTTATGTCTAATCAAATACAATTAAGTTGACTTAGGATCTACGGGTACGTAGCACGTCTGTCTATTCCGAAACAGAATTGATTGCGGCTTCGGCATGACACATGACTGTCCGGAAGATATCAAATTTAAAAGGTTACAAGGAGATAAACTGGGTCCGCGACGTTCCCGGCTGATGCGGCTCGTGTCCCAAGATATTGAATTTCCTGAAATAGTCAGCGGCACCGAAGCGTTCTATTAAAGTGGGGTGTTCCTGAGCCTGAGAGACAGAGTTAAAAAAAAAGCTAATTAACCGAATAAGAATAACGTGACCCATGCAGCCGTCCTGTCCGTTGTGTTCTCATGCCCGTGCTCTCCCTGCTGCGACACTTCTTCTGATTTTCTTTTTTTACAATGTGTATATGCCACTACCCCGTCTCACACACTCCGTTTCACGAATTTGATTAGCGCTGCGAAACTTCGAATACAGTTCTTCCATCCATCTATTCATAATGCTTAAGGGTGCTCTTCATATAATCCACAGGAGATGAGAACTTCTATCGAGCACTATGCCAGGAACCCTTTTGAAAAGCTCGCCGCAAAGTTTGCCCAAACTTTGGAGCGGACGTATCTTCCACGCAATCGGATATATATCGCAACTCACAAATATATACATTTACGATCCTTCGCTGCTCGCATACAGAACACACGGATGTTCCTTGGGGCATAAACCTGCTTAATAATACACTTTGGCAGCAGTCGGTGTGTCGTAGACAGCGCTGCTGAGCGTGCATAATCGCGTCCACTCCGCCGACGCTCTCATTAGCTCCCCGAGTTACTGAGGCCGTCCCTCGAGAGCGCACAGATGGAAGTCCTGCCCTCGCCCTCAGATTCCCCTTTGCTAATTCAAATCACGACGAGAATATGATCTCCGCATTTGAAATAGGAGTCCACGTCGGCAGCAGAGAGTTTCACTGCGTCTGTTCTCTTCTTCTTCTTCCTTCCGCCCTTCTTTCATCGCGAAGACGACACCGGACTGCTCTCGAATTCGCTAAAATATGGAACTTCTTCGGTGTATAGTCGTTTCGTGTTCTGCTCTGCCTACCTCTTTATCGGATGCATCTTGTTCCGAGAGCTTTTATGGATTTTTGATGTACTGTGCCGCACCGTCGTACCTAGCGGTTCATTAGTGAGTAGATCGGAAGACGTTCACGATAAAGGTTCCGGAAACGCCATAAAGCAATCGCGCGTTGGCGTGGAAGCGGTTGACATTCTTGAGCTTGGATCTGACAGCCTCCCTGTCGTTCGTTTTCGTTGGGTGCCTCTGACCTCCTATAATACTCGCTATCATTTTTTTTTTTTGTGTGTGTGTGTGTGTGTGTGTGTGTGTGTGTGTGTGAGTGCGTGCGTGCGTGCGTGCGAAATAGGCGCGTGATACGCCATTCATTTTTATTTCCAGTGTTCACTGGCGGTGTGCATATGCAGGGCGCGCGTGCATGCGTGTGTGTGTGTGTGTGTCCCACACCCACTCTGGGATTGCAGAGCATTGCGCATTGCATTGAGCAATGCTGGGGGATTACAGAACATTCATTGGCTCATTTGCATTCTATTCTTTTCCTTTTTTTTCAGAAAACGATTCTGTAGGTTGCTAGTCAATGACGGAAATTTAAGTTTTCTATTATTGCTATCGGCGTAGATAATGACGTCCACCTTTCGTTGTTTACCCCTCTTTATCTTTTCTATATTGCGGAGACACTTCAGGATCCCTAAGTTGTTCTACGAACTGCTTACCCCCCCCCCCCCCCCCCACACACACACACACGACTTCTTTCTGACCTCACATGTACACGTATGTCTTCGATGGTGAAGATGGCTCAGTCCCGGACGCGTCCGCTCACTGGTAATAAAGTTTGTTTTTGCAAACCGACGAACCAATTTCGTAGCGCGAGGTGCACGGATGCTCGCTGAATGGCGCTGTACGCCGAATGGCGCTGTACGCCGAATATCCAGTATACGATAAAACGCACTCATATCGACAGCCTTAGTCCCCACGTCGACCACAGTGGTGCCGCCCTTCGTCACTGTTCTCTCGGAACGCACAACATGGCATTGTTACCTATAGTTCTATTTTTTACCTTTGCAGGTACTAATGGCATGTCCTCGACGTATTGCGTTCCATAGCGAAGCTGCATGCTGTAGATGGATAGTCGCGCGTAGCATTCAGTTATGCACCCAGCTTCATCCACAAGCCATAGGCAACGTTTCTTCCATGCCGATACGGAGCACTTAACAATCCAGTGGGTGTATTAATGTTGTCCATCGTGTACGGCGTCATACAAACGGAACACTATCTTCCCTTTCTGCGTGAGTGATGATCCGCGTCTGTTGAGTAATGCCCGCCACGTCCGCTGGATACCCGCGGGAATCAGTCTGTAACCGCACTAGAGGAAGGCATGTGCACATCATCTGGGTAGACGAGATCCCTACCTGAGCTTTCGCTTTCAATTGATCTCAACGAGTGGCGAAGACCCATTCCCCATTTCGCTAAAGTCCCCAAGCAATCGTGAGATGGACTCTCAGATAAAAGGTAGTGTTGCCTTTCTTTTGAAGCCATCCATCTTGGCTTTGTTCCCGTCTCCATCTTCTCCGCTTACTCTTCGATATCCTTTATCGTCATCTCTCAGTGGAGGAGTGCAGCATCGCATTCGTCTGAAAGGTACGTTCTTCTTATGGCCGACGCGCACTTTCTTGCGTCCGAAAGCTTTACCTAACGAGAAAGTTTTTCTGGTCTTTCGGAGCTTCATTATCATCACGGTTGTGTACCCTGTCTGCTGATCGAAGACGGATGGGACTTTGTCGAGAAAGACCTGGAGTGAACGTTGAGTAACAGCGAAGCTAACGCCAGGAATGTAACCTGGACCCTCCTGATCTCCGCCTGCAACACCACGGAGGATGTTGGCTTAGTCGTCCATCCATGTCGACTGAATATGTCACAGCATTCAACGGTACACCTCAGAATTCAACCAGGCGCGAACGTTTTGACATGAGCGAATCTACGCAAGAACCCCGTGAATTGTTGAACTAGCCAACTCGCAAAGTGACAGGCTAACCGTACCCGCAGCTCCCTATGCATCTCTAGCTCGCCCAGGACGCACATTCCCCCAGGGCGTCAGTCGTGACGTTGTCCACATCTGTGAAGCCGACAACGGCTAGCCCTTTCACCATCACCACCACCATCTAGCTCGTTCGTCCTTATGCCGCAGCGCTGAAATTATGGCAGGGCGCGTCTCCCGCGTACGAGCGAGACTTGGCGAAGAGTTTCCTGGCTTCTGTTTCAGTTGCATAACATCGCTCGGCGTATGCCTAAATGTTTGACCGTTCACAAGAGACTTAGAGGTAGGGAGCTGCGCGATAGCTTTTTATTTTTATTTTTTCATGGGCGACACCAGACCAGGGCGACACATGCACCAGAAGCTCCCCTAAACAGTTAGGGTTCGTGAGCTGGTCGTACTGCTATACCTGGCTCCGCACTCAGGACTTATCAACATAACCCATATGTCGAATATTTGCGGTGTTTGTTGTCGACATCCCTCATCAATAATTCAGTACATTTTCTTTGTCCTAGGCAGATTACTTACTTCCAAGATGATACTTTCCTGATACCGAGGTCATACACGGTACATGGTTACCTTCAAAGCCTGCCGAACAAGCTACCATAATGGTTCATTTACGTCTGTGCTAAATTTGCTTTCGTTGCATTTTCTTTTTGTAGATCCTTTCTGTTGTTCCAGGTGAAAGCGTAGCTCTCTCGCTTTACTGTCACCCAGCATTCAGGTCACACCTGCATATTCAAAGTTCTTCTCTTTACCTGCTCGAAGTACCTAAGGACGCCGAGCGCTGCACGTGATACGTCATTCATTGGAATGGGAAGGCTAAACTTGCCCGGTCCGTGTTGTTTTCTTTCCAGTGTTCACTTTCGTGCGGAAAGGCGCATGGGGTGCCCATGAAGCAGTGCCGTTTCGGTTGTAATTTTCACGTACTGCCTTGGAGGAGGCGTTCCTTTATCGACCACTCTTTGTGGAAGCAACGAAACGGCGCGATCGTAATGCCATTGTTGTGTTTTGTTTTGGTACTACGTCAATAGCTGACGCCCTGCATGTTTCATGTTGACAGAGGCTGCTGTTTGCCCTATACGATAGCCTTTATAGGCCTTTCCGTAATGAACGCTTTCTGAATGCATGCTGAATGCATGTTTCATCCGGTGTCGTACAAATAGCTTTCAGGATACGCTTTCTGCACTTGTTATTAGTAGTCCGAGCATTGCTTGCTATTTTGTTCCATGCCTGATAAGGCGGATAATGTGTTCATTATGTCCGTATGTACAGTCTGTGATGGGCGCTTGGGTTCAGTGGTAGGGTAACACTCGGTGGCTCTGGGTAGCGAGTGGTAAAGCACATTCAGTCATTATGGGCGCAACCGGTACAACGCCGCGGTCACGCAGCTAAACTGTGTTGCTGATTTTGTAGTAGCTTCATCTCATCAGAAATAAATGAAAAAAAGAAAATGTCGAAGGCCGGAATAATCTTCGCATGCACTTTCCGCCACAGTACCTGTTTTGGTGATGAGACACGTTTCCCGCATTCCCTTACCTTCGCCGCTTCTTTCATCACCCGCAAGTTCCTCACGCGACGTTAATCTGCAATCAGCCCTTGAGCTTGCTTCATCTCATTCCCTTACTCTTTTTTTTTTCTTCTACACCGAACGTCTAGGTCCCACAAATAATGGCAGGGCGTTAATTTCCTTATCGCAATGCTTCACCTCCTTGAGCCGCTCAAGCGAGCTTCAGAATAAAGACCGCAGCACAAGACAGCTCTCCTTTTTTCCTCCTTCTCCTCATCTGCCCGCTTTTTATTTATTCTACTATTATTATTCTTTTTACTGCGGGGCTGGACGCTATCTTGAAGAGAGCAGGCACACCAAGCTCTACCCCTCCAGTCGTCCGCATCGTCATCGACATCAAGCAATCCCCCCTCGCCTCTTTCTCTTACACCTCTCTCTTGTTCGCTTCCACCCCTCTTTGCTCACGTCGTCCCACTCGAGTTTCCAATCGATGCGGCGAAGGCCAAGGGCTTGTACTCGGAGCTCGAAAGAATGCGCATGGGTAGCAGTCCGCGGCCTAACTCCCCCGGCTGGTATATTCGGGTTGTGCTTTTTTAGCGCTATTTTGTATTTGAAGCTCAAAATGAAAAACCGGGTGGCGAATTCGCTTACGTCGTGAGTCACAGGGCTCTATGCGATGATGGCTGCACGTGGAGGCTATGGTTGTTGTTGTGCGCCGGGATTGTGACGACGAACATGCTGCAGGGGGGGAACATTCGGGAGGGGGATGTATGTCATTACACGTGAGGGAATTGTATTTTGTTTGTTATTCGTCGCGATTCTGAAATAAGGGTTTTGAAAAGACCAGGACTGAAAGGCCTTGGAAATGAGTTGCTGGCACAAAAGTTTGTTACTGTCAGCGAGCGCGGAACGGTAATGTCCATGGAGCATAGATTAAGCATAATGATGGTTTAGTAATGTAGCTCTTTTCTGGTTTGATGTTCTGTAGACACGGTCGTTGGTTGGTTTGTGAGAGTTGCACGAGATCCCCTGAAAGATTATAATCTGAACAACCATGGGAACATATGCCTCTCCCACGTCACTTAATGATACCAATTTCAGGGTTGCTTTCCTTTAAGGTGATTACGAATTCAAATGAGTTTAATATAGCAGACGGACTAGTACAATTCTTTTTACACTGGGGGGGGGGGGGGTATATGTTTCATAGAAAGCAGTGCCGTGTATACCAAAGGGAGTCTGGCCATTAGGACGAGCCCAAAAAAGAGGCTCGACCTGTCAATCTAATTGAGCGTTTTTCATTGGCTGCTGTTTCCTCGCCGCCACGACACCAAAATTTTCCGGAAAAGTGCGGCGTAGCTTGGAACGGCGAAGCGAGGATTTCATGACTAAAGTTTTTCACAATTTGCTTCAATTTTATTCCGTAAGTGTCCATTCTGTTGCAATTATCTTGCAAATCAAATTAAAATTACGCTCCAGTGTCGATGTTCACGTGAAAAGGATAAGTTAGGCCTAGTAAAGACATCGATCGCAAACAAATAGCAAGAAAAACGCTACGATAGCAAAAAAAGAACATTTCATTACAGCTTTTTATTCGTATACACATCTTTGCCTGTTCTTGATTGAATCTTTGTATGTTTCATAGTTAAAATACGTATAATATCTGCAGTCTGTTCCAACAAGCGGTTCTGCAGGCCAATCAGTTCCGCTAGCAAGCACTTCTGCTGTTCTGCGTCTTCCCGACATGCCCCTCTCCATCCAGATGGCGTCGATAAAAGTGGACGCAAAATACATTATGTTGGTAGATCGTCAGGGAATATCCTATTCAATCTAATCCAATCCAGTTTCCCGAAAATGTCTGCACCCAGTGAATACAGGTGATATACATGGCTTGGATAGCCTGGGATTAATAGCAAACTGTATTTTGGCTCGTGATTGGCCAGAGAGCTCAAAAAGTGGGTGGAGCTCCAGGTATAGGCAGGTCCCATGAATGGCCAGGCTCCATTTGGTATACACGGCTCCGATAGAAGACACAATATTGTCTGCGCACTTTCTGTGAACCCCACGCTACGATAACTGACTGCGCGCAAGAAGAGAATGATGGGGGGATAAGCGAGGCGATATGTCGTCATTTTCCGATTAAAGGAATAATAGTCACTAGGCAAGCTTGCGCAGGTTTGACGAGCGAAATGGCTATAATAAATTACCAGCAATATGGGTGCAAAATTAATAAAACCAGATGTAAAAGTACGAACATAATACATACATCAATACGTACACAAAGCAAAACCAAGCATATCTCGGGAGATATCAGAAGGCATCATTTTAAGCAATCCACATTGCTACACAAACCACACGGCGCAGGTAAGCACACTTTAAAAAGCGATAAAAACCGGGCTGTTTGGTGGTACATCCTAAGAGCGATAAAACCCCGGTCCAGGGGACACAGAGGGACAAAACAGACGAAGGACTGGAAGCAAATCCCATTTTGACACACTAGAACGGACTAGAACTAGAACTAGAACTAGACCAGAAGAGTTAACTTCGGGCCCTTTTCCAACAAAGCCATAGAGTCCCATGCCACGGACGCTTTACCCACCTGTACCACCTGACACTTCTACACCGAACTTCTTCTTCACTTTCAGTGCTTCTTCTGTTTTGTCTCTCTGTGTCCCCTGCACCGGGGTTTTATCGCGTTTAGGAAGCACACTTTGTCAGAAACAATGCAGCTTTTTTTTTTTTTTACTCTAATGAAACTTCACATTTGTCCATGCCTTGAGCTAAAGTAGCAGCAATGCCCCTCCATACGTTTTCCATTTTTGGCTGAGGCGTATTGCGCAATAAATAGCGTGAGCTCTTGCGAAGGAACGACAATCGCAGCTGTCCCCCCAGCGCGCGAGAAAGTCCTCTGTCCTGCACACCCTCTGGAAGCAGTCCACTTCTTCAAAGGGCGGTAAGATGAACGAGAGAAGTCGACGTCATTTCACAGTTTCGGTAAGAGTGTTGGTCAGGTGAATCTTGACGTAGTCCGGGGCTGCCGAATCGCCGTAGCAGCAGAGTAGTAGCAGACGGATTTTTCGACGGCCAATTACAACTAACGACTACTCTCCACGCATGCCTGATGCAGCGCGGGTCTGCTGACGTCACACGAGAAGATCGGGCCGGGCCGATGGGTGCTTTCTCCTGCCATTTTTTCTATATTTCACTGCGTAGTGACAACACACCGCGCAGCAAAAAATATTGTGCATGGTAGCTCCTAATAGGCTACCGGGTGAACGCGGCAGCCGCGTTAAATGTGCTGCTTTTTCCTTTAAAGATTCAACAAATAACACCAGCAACAGCTACACGCATGACGATGCTGGGGTAAGGTATTTCACCGCAGGAACTGCGATACCTCACTGGATGTGGGTTAACATACGAGTGGGATGGCGATGAAGGAGATCAAATATACACGCACGCTCGCACATGTGACAGAACACTTAAAAATCAAACAAACTAACAAACACTTAAAAAGTGAGATACTGCACGTGCAGAGGCGCCGTAACTGTCGGGGTTAGCGGTTCATCCAATCGATCCCACGATGTAGTACGATGAAGTCCCAAGTTAGTCGGAGATATTCCCAGAAATGGAGATGTGCTTGCACGTGAAATACGCGTTATGCAAAGTAATTAGAAGCACTCCATGTTGCAAGTTGATTATTATGATGGCAGGTCACGTCGAGTTACTAAATCAAATCTAAAGACCCAATATCTGAAGATCATAGTCTGTCGAGATCAACCGGATGATCATGACTATGCGAATTATTGTTATTATTACCATCTTCTTCAGCATTTTGTCGGATTCTGCGAAAATTCAACCGAGCGCATTGTTTCTCTTTCCGCAGTTACTTTAATTGATCACAGATACCCATTCATCGTACACACACATAAAGAGACGATGGGGCTGATGTCGGCCAGCAGGTTGGGCGCTGCCCCCGTGTCAATTGTACCTCTGTATGCAAGACGGTCATATGTGGACTTCCCCTGTTTGGATATCGCCTGTTTAGTATTTTTGCTGCAAATACATCTACATAGCAGTATGTACGTGCCAAAGAATATTTACGACCGTATTGCTAGTTATTGACCCGCTGCGGGGGGTAAGAAACGGGAAGTGCATGTGTGTCGATGGGACGGACAGTCAGATCGGGCACCTTTTCTGTACACACGTATACAAATGGTGTAGCATAAATTTTGCTACGTTGCGGACGTGACCTTCGACTTCCACTCGAAAAACATGTTCTCCCTACCTCACTTAAAAGTGTCAGCAGTGCTACTGGACGTTGAAATCGGAAAAACGTGTGCACCAAGCTAATAAGTCATATAATGCTAGTCTTCTAGAATATTATTTTCAAGATTGTGCTCGTTTAGGAGGACAATAACACTGATCCTGGATGCTCCACTGCACAGAGGTAACTTCACCCTATACCTGGCGTCAACATTGTTCACCATCAAAGTCCGTCTCGTGATTTTGTTTATTTATCTATTTTCCTGCACGAAAACCTTGTGCGTGCGGTGTTACATTGAAAAACGGGATATGTCATGCTCCTGGATTTCATTCAATTTTTGTCAAGTCATGCACCCAAAGACGATGCTAACAGTGCATGTAGAGTAGACACATGTGTATTTTAAAACGACGATAAAACCTGAGACACGGAACAGAAAAAAGACAAGACGACTTCAACATGTGTATTTCTTCAACGTTCTCAACATGTGTATTTCTTACACATTTCGCATTCGCGTTATTCGGGTCATTATTTACATTAAGTCGCGTTATTACACAACTGTAATTACTTTACCAAATATTCACTTGCAGTTTTTTCGGTTTCGGGTTTATCGACTTACCCCTTATCGCATGCAGAAGCTCAATTGTAGAGGGTGACAGACCACGAAGGCGATGGCAATTCGGGCGATCAAAGCACGGTGGAGGGGCCGGTTGATTCACAGTGCAAGAAAACCTTAAGCTTGAGGACATGTAAAAGACGAACACACACACACACACACACACACACACACACACACACACACACACACACACACACACACACGAAGGCTCAGTCTCAAGGTTTTCTTGCAGTACCAGCTAGCCGCCATCCTCTCAGTTATCTAAGGCCGGTGGATGACAGAAACTCCCAAAAGTGACGTAGACCTTGATGCATATGAGCGGGACTGTACCAAGGGCCCAGCACCTTTCATCTCAGCGCATGCATCCCGCGCTGCAAAATCTCGCGTTCCCGCTAGTATAAGGGGAAGTCCATAACCATTCACCACTCACCGCAACGCTCAACGTGACGTGAAAACGCAGAACAGGTGAAACAGGTGCTAAACACGACGATCGAACATCTCCCAGTTCAGTTGCACTGTGTTAGAACAGCTAACCCGTGACGCCTACAGCGAAACAAAAGGGAAACAAGACGCCCATCATATATGCGCATATTCACACCTTATGCGCCGTGGTCTTTTATCGTGCGGTATACGACCTGCTCTGTTAGAGTGTTACTTGTTTTCCGCTTGCTTTGCAACAGTAGAGCGCGCACTCCACAATCCAAGCATTCGGCCGACTGCTCGCATTTCATTTAAAGGAAATCGATCCCGTTCCGCTTTTCTCGTAGCACCCTCCACACCCAGGGTTATTAGCATACAGCCGATAGCTTAGTATTTCTCAACAGATAATATCCACTTCGGACGCCGTTCGATAGGAACGGAGATGCTTTGAAAGAAAGCCTGCACCTGGCTTTCCGCAAATGTTTGAACCCCCCTTTTCGAGGATTGAAGGATTATGGAAATGACCAATCTCTCTTCCATCGCGACCACGTTTATATGTGCCAGGATTGAATGGACAGGGCTCAGATAGTTCGGAATTAAAATCCCCCTCTCGAAAGGTAAAGCTATACGAGTGCGCGAAAAAGAAAAAAGAAAAAAAAAACTCCGGCCAGGACTGGTTCTAGCTGCCAGAGTTTGCAAACTCCAACACGGGATTTAAAACATTTTACCCCTACATATCGAAGTTTCGACCACCAAAATCTGGCGGCGGTGAATCGTCCATCCCATCATCATCCATGTATATATACTATACGTATATGTATGTGTTTGTGTGTGTGCGCGCTTGTGTCCGGCGTGTCACAATTTTGCGCTCGTGTTTTTGGATTAGTATTAACGAGATAATGAAGATTGTAGTTTGTGTGCACGATAAATAGCCTGTTTCGTTTAGGGGGGGGGGTTGAGTTGTGCGTGCAAACACGCATTCAGCGGCCAACTGTGTGGGAGTCTTGATGCGAAAAAAAAAATTCTGTGTGAGAACCAGGCTTGCGGAATGGGGTCTCCCATTCCGTTCCAATTCCATTCCGAGGAATGGAGATTTGGGGTAATTCCACTCCTTTCAATTCCTCGGAATGAAAATGTATGATCAATTCCCACTCCTGGAATGGCTTGGTAACCCAATTCCATTCCGTTAATTCCCTCAAGAAAAGGAAAGGACCGGTAACCGTACTGGCAAGTCCAGTAGCGCTAGAGGAGATTGACATTACCAAGCACGGAAAAAGCACAACGGCAGTGTTATTTCACTCTTGACCGTGTGTAGGTGCGGTGCAAGGGGCGCGAGGGCAGAAACCAGCGCGTTGAAACCAAAACTTCCCACCGGGGCACCCAGATCATCCCCATTCCATTCCTAGGACAGTTTCCGCCATTCCATTCCAATTTCATTCCGGGCAACCTGGAATGATTCCGGAATCATTCCAACTCCGGAGTGGCAACTCCGCAACCCTGGTGAGAACGGTTTGATGCTTCATTTCAACATGTATGCAGAAAATAACATTATACGTATCGCCATTGATGCTCCATGGTAAAGAAGCATAGACACGTTCTGGAGCTTCCCCTTGTGTTCATTAGAAATTCATTGTCACTGGATTTTTTTTTCCTCAGCTACAAGGTTTCAACTGCAGCTTGTATATGGCAATATCAGGTCTTCGTCACGAACTTTAGTCGGGTCCCACTTCACTTCATCGTATTTATAGCTTTATAGAAGAAGCTTCAAACTACTTTTAGCGGAACGAAGGCGACGTTGCAATGAGTGACGTATTTCACCAAAATTGGCCAAAATTCCCCTAAAACTATCCGGTGTCCTCGTTTTTCCCCTCTGTTTCCAGTTTTCTAGCACACATCGAACTAACGTGAGACCATTTGCAGCGTTGCATCTCGGAACACTTACATTCCAACAAGAGCTCCCATGTAGTAGTCTCAATCAGACAAATGGGGGGGGGGGGGATATGTTTAATAGAGTGAAAAAAAAAAACGGAAATGTCAGCCAGGCTATTTCCAGCTTGCTATCAGACAAATCTTCAGCATCTGCGCAACCAAGAACGATCGACGCGAGTAGAGGCAGCCCATTTTCACCTGTTGGTTGCTCAACCGTTGGACGCGAAATCTGTCTGCAGCGGGGGAGGATACTTGTGTTTTAGCGGGAGCTGCTGACAAGTGCCAGGCAACCCCGCAGTCGTGGTCCTGGTTTGCCCGAAATAGCGTCCCCGATTGGGATCACATCCTCGGCTTTCATTTCGCCCACTTTCGTCATATTTTTACTTCTGTGGGGGTTGCTTATATCTGCTTATTCAGCGGAGTCAGTCAGCAAACTGGTTTCCCCGAGTATGCGCGGAAAATGAAGTGCGCCGCTGCGTGGTAGAACCAACAGGATGCCTGTTTCTGCTGGAGTGTTGAAAAAACGGAAAGTACGACATAGGAAACGGTGTGACGCTGTGGTAAGCTCCTAGTTTGTTGCTGTGTGTGAGTTCATGACGAGGATGCTGACCTCTATGTGCAATCCCATATGATTGATTGTTAGCCACCTGATATGGGGCTCATTCCCTATGAGTACGGTTCCGCGTCTTCGGTTTTTATTTTTGGGTGGATTCGGCGTATGTTTTTCGGTGTTTATTGATTTTCACGAAATCGGCGTTTTTCTATGTTTTTCCCTGGCGTGTACATGGTTTACCCGACAATTATCGGCGAATAGAAATCACAATGCAATTTCCGCACGACGCTCATTCAACATGGCGTTGTTCGCTGCGGTGGCGTTTCACGGCTAACGAAAAAATAAAAGGAATTTTTTTTACAACGACCGTATTTCTGTATTTTCTGTATGGTTTTCTTATCTGTATCAAGAACTTGCTGGGCATGTGCAGCAATTTATTTCTCTCAGCGTTCCTGGAACGTCCCTCTGTGTTCGGTGTTTTCCGATTAAAACCGAATGAGGGAAAATTTACCCGGCGTATGTTTTTCGGTATTTTTCGATTAAAAGCGAAAACGCGGAACCCTACCTATGAGTTATGCTTCGTGTGATCCCGATGTTGCGAGGTTTTTCTGACGCCGACAACTTGGCAAAATGCATAGTAGACGGTACACTCTAAATCTAGTACCGTCTAGTAAAGGATAAAAAATTTCAAAATTTTTACTCTCTATTTCAGAAGTTACCGTGTAACCTATAGGCAATACCCTCTATAAATGTTACACAGATCACCTATAATTAGAGGTTACTGTCTCCTAACCGCCACACAGTCGTAAAAGTTACAGTTTGGCCAGGCATGGCAGCCTCTAAGACGCCTACCTCTTCACAGACGCTACATAAAAAATGGTATTCAAAATTAGCTCTTATTAGTACAGAACATATACTGCCTTTTGCAACATTCAACTATAGCATACTGAATTCATCTAGAGCTATCCAGTGGCTAAAAAAGAAGTGATCACTATATACATGCACAGATTCACATGCACAAGGAAGAAAGGAAGAAATAACTGCAACTGCAAAATATATATTATTTAGTTTGCAAACCTGGCACTACAGCAGAGGCAGGAGCATGAGGACGTCGTAATACAGATTTCAGCGGTGGTCAACGACATTCAGTTACAACGAAGTATACTCTTTACAGTCCTCACGTTGTCGCAAGTCCCTATGAGTACCCTGAGAACGTTCCTATTCCTTTCCGATATCTGAGAATGACACGTCAGCGACGCGACTGTGGTTAATCAGAGGCACACGAGTATGTAACACACAAGGATGAGAAAGGATTCAGCAAAGAAGGGACGTAATACACGCACGTAACACATTTTGTTGAACCGTTGAGCCGCGTTGAAGAGACAGGCAGACAGACGCTGCGATGAGCTTTGCTAGCCTGTTCGGCAAAAACATAACAACGGAAACTTTGTAGCGAACATGCCGTACAAATACCCTGATAAAGTTCCATTGCGCAGTTCTTGCAAAACAGAGACACAATAACACACACACTGACCCGAAGCTCCCACATTGAACGTGCGGCTATAGAACAAGAACGCAGCAACTTTTGTTCAGTACCTATTATAAAGCTTACTTCGTAAACAAACAAGAAAAACAACCGAAGGAAATGCAGACGCGGAATTCGTTTAGAAGTTACAACGTCCCTATAAAGGGTACATTTATAAGCTACGACGATTGGATTTGGGTTGAATTCAAAAGTAACTTCTAGTGCTCCTACAATGTCAGGTTACAAGTCGTTTTTAACCTCTATATAGAGGTTTCGGGCGGGTAACCTATACGATATTTTGAAATCTACCTCTATATAGAGGTTACACGTCGCTAAAGGTTATAATAAAAGGTACAGAGTTAAGAGTATAGTTAGACCTTCCCGGGAGACTCCAAAGAGGAGCGTGTATGCAGCGGGTTGAGACTTCGGTGGAGGCTGTAGAAACCCCACACAGCATTAGTAAATTTACAGAAAAGCAATAGTGGCGACGCGGCTCACGACGTCGGAACGCTACATATAAATCATTGAGTAATCGATATCGCTATCGGGAAGACGATTTATCCGGCCACGAATTACCTACGTTTCTTTGCTGTTTCTCTCCTTATTTCATCAAGGTAACTTATCCGTCTGTAATCCCGGCAGCCGCTTCCGTACCCACGCTCTTCTGTCAGGTAGGCCCGCACAAAGAAAAGCGTTTCACAGGAAAGCTCACCCCAATAAGGCGGTTGTCACTGGCTTTCCTTCCTTCCGTTTCTTGCGTACTGATTTACCATAATATTGCCTTCATAAACGTCCTGAAGCAGCCGGCGACATACGTGAGAACTTTTTTTTTTTTTTTTTTTTTTACTGTCATCATCACTATCGCAGTGTCCATCGAGACATCACTGAAATAATCAATCATATGACATAGTAGCGCCAATTACCAGCCCTGTAAAACTATTTTCTCACTCCGTGGTCACATCTACAGAGGTTATTGCTCCCGTCAAATGCAGACATCGCACAGACTCGTCCTCTCATCGATTCCACCCATCCTCCTACTGCACGTTTTCTCGCAGCATTTTTCTCCCGCGTACGCGTTTCCTCTAGTGTTGTCCTTTAATTCGCAAGCTCCGGGGCAACCACGTTCCCCATCTCTCGTCAACCCAAGACGAATGAAGCGCCAGCAGCCGTCAGGGGCTCCCTAGTCGTCGCCAGTTTGGACTTATTCCTAGCAGCTGCCGTGGTTCGGACTTATTTTCTGGCTGTCTTGATTCGCGGCCGACTTTTTACATATCTGTCTTGTCGAGCGCTATTTGCATAATGGAGGTCCCCCTCGCACGCCATTTCTGTTTCCACAAAGCAAGTGGGCGCGTTTTAAGCTCCGCTCTTTCAGTCCGCATGTGGTTCGGACTGATTTCACGCTGGCCGCTTTGACGGGCCGTTATATGGAAAACGTGGGGAGACCGGAGAACTGCAACAGCAAAGGGGAACTGCAACTGCAAAATATATATTATTTAGTTTGCAAACCTGGCACTACAGCAGAGGCAGGAGCATGAGGTCGTCGAAATACAGATTTCAGCGGTGGTCAACGACATTCAGTTACAACGAAGTATACTCTTTACAGTCCTCACGTTGTTGCAAGTCCCTATGAGTACCCCGAGAACGTTCCTATTCCTATCCGATATCTGAGAATGACACGGCAGCGACGCGACTGTGGTTAATCAGAGGCACAAGAGTATGTAACACACAAGGATGAGAAAGGATTCAGCAAAGAAGAGACGTAATACACAGACGTAACACACTGTGTTGAACCGTTGAGCCGCGTTGAAGAGACAGACAGACAGACGTGGACACAATATTTTTCTTCGTGTTTGGGAGGGGGGGCGGATATGTTTAATAGAAAGAAAAGAAAAGAGGAAAAGTCAGCCAGGTTCATGCCGGCTTACTACTAAAAAGCAATTAAAGAAAAACAGTCATAGCAGCACAGGCACGAGCAAGGCCGGTCAGAGGGTGGACGCAAGGCCCAAATCTTACAGGAAGCGGAGCAGGGCTGTGGCAGTTCTTTGGCTTTTGTACCTTCCTTCCTTCAAGGAAGCTAGACGGAGAAGCAAATAGCAAGGCACCGGTTTCTTGTCGTTCCCACAGGCGTTAGTGAGTGACAATGTCATCAAGATAGCAACTGCACAGTTTTCGTTTCATCTAGTCTCAATCACACCAAGATTGGAACATCTGAAAAACTTTGCTAACTAGGTGTGCAAAGAGAGTTCTGTTCTCCTCGTCTAAGCTTACTTCTGTAATTGCAATACTTTTCTCTTATCCATTCGTACTTCTTGTTAGTCATTAACTTTTTTTTTTGTTACAGTAAACTTATTTTCGCTGGATAAGAACCCCACTGTCACACGACCTGAATGCTTGGTCATACCGTTTGGCAACAGAAGGAAGCATCGATTAAAGAGGGGAGTGTGCGAGGTACATCGTTGTATTGACGCCCATTTTGTTTGCGACACTTTCGAGGAAGAT
This sequence comes from Ornithodoros turicata, assembly GCF_037126465.1. Classification (NCBI taxonomy): domain Eukaryota; kingdom Metazoa; phylum Arthropoda; class Arachnida; order Ixodida; family Argasidae; genus Ornithodoros; species Ornithodoros turicata. The sequence continues at coordinate 100,101,389 of NC_088202.1, forward strand.
TCATCAAAGGCCCTTGTGGGAGACAAATGCATAGGGTAGAGAGAAACCTGCTTTCACCCGAGGCCTGTACAGCATTCCTTCTTTCGAAATTACAGTTATCCACATTAAAGAATCGCGGCGTTCGAACAATCTGTCGCCTGTCCTGAGTGACAGGTTGGAGGCCGCCCCGTTCGTTTTCTCCCGCAGCCCCGGATGACACATGCTTTGGGCCTTTCTACTTGCCTCCAAAGCAAACACAACGCCTTTCCAATTACGCACGCTGAGAAAAGCAGCCGTTTAAAAATCGATGAGAAATGCAGAAGCGAGACGAAAAAGAATTGAGTGAGACAGAAAAAAAAAGAAGTCCATCGTATATAGGTTGTGTCGTGCGGGGTGACCTTTTTGTTTTCTTGCCACTCAAATGGGAATCGAAAAGTCATTAAAAGACAATTGGTTAGACTGAGTGCGTTCTAGTAATATAATCTCAATTTTATTTCATATCCGCTTTGAAAGTAAACTTGATGTGAAACAATTTGACTGCAGGGGACTGTTTTCTGTTTTTTCTGTTCTTTAATTTCTTTCTCGCGCTTGCTTTTGCTCTCCCACCTGCTTACGTGATAAAATTGCTTGTGTTATTCACACAGCGTGTTTGGACGTTATGGCCCGTATGTAATTCGTGTTCAAATATTCCAGCAAGAGCCGCTTGTCACGTCCTGTGTCACTCAGTGCTAATTCTTGGCTGCCTTTCCTTCTGTATTACTGGCATGTTATTGGCGCACTTGTTCCCTCCCTCTTTTTTATTTTTTATTTGGTACGCATGTATGTACCTCTATGCCGTCCTTGTGCAACAGGATGGCATGTAGGCAGGGCAGCGCATGCAGGCTAATCACTCCGTAAATAACAAAAGAATCGAAAGTTATTGGATACTGGCCTGTGGGTCACCAAGTACCGGCCATACATGCGGTTATGGAATTTTTGAAATCATGTGACCTTCTCGACGTCCTCTGATGTCTCCGTGTTTCTCGGCTGCTGTGCTAAGGACGGAGTGCATTACGCGATGTGATGAGGTTCATTGGTGTATTTAGTCTGCGTTCATTTGAACTCTTATTTCATTTACTGGACTCTTTCATCAGGTGGATCCTGTTTGTTTTCTATTGTTTTTGTGTGGCTTTTCTTCTTCTTTCTCAAATGCCTCTTTGTCATCTTGAGGGTTGTGCTTTCTTTTCTATCAACGAGTACTGGAGTAGGCTGACCCGCGTTTGTCTGGTCTCACATCTCTATATATTTTTTTTATATCTCAATCAATCAAGTCCTGCAACCATCACCATGTGCAGTTCACGTCAACTTTATATTCCAGATGTTTGTTGGTGCACCAAAGCCCTGACTGAGGCATTATTTTAAACACCTTACACTGGGGGCCTTCTACGATTTACTCGCTGCTATCGTTTTACAATTGGCGAGGTGACCCGAAGTTCGTCTCCCAGCGGGTCTTACTTTCTCCCATCGAGCTTCGCCTGCAGCAATCGCGCTCGTCGTAGCGTATACTTTGGATGAGGATTTGAGTCTTGCCATTCCAACTGCTTGGAGCCGTTGCGCTGTAATAAATCATCCGTAGCTGGAGCGGCAAACTCAATTTGCAGAGCCGCCGGATTTGAGAATCTTCGGACTAGTTGATTGTGTCGCAAAATAAATATAGCTCGACATTGAAGAGTTTGGCGGATCTAAGAGTTTAAATTGCAGTTTATTACTAGTTCCGACTCACATCAAAGTTGGTTCTGCCTTATACCTCTCCTTTTTTTTTCTTTTTTTAAATGACGTCGTTTCTGGGAGCCCTTTAAAGAAGGTACATACAAAAAAAACAAAAAAAAAGTGGAAACGATTTTTGAGTGCGTTTATGAACCTGCAGCGAAGTTCTGGGATGAACGGCTTCGAAGCTAAAGCGCTGCGTCTTTTTAGAGTGCAGTTCTAAATTCGATTTTAGGCGCAGCAAGTTGAATCCTAATGACTTTACTACTTCTACTCGGAGCTTTCTACAGGCGGCACAAGGCTGTGTGCCCTTTTCGGACGCTTACCACAATATTCCGACGTTGAGCAGCGTGTATAGCTGTGTCATCCACACAGTTTCAGTGCGATGATACGCACCGGAGACAAGTATGTAGTAGACCTACAGCTCTGAACAAATAAGTCTACTACATACTGTGGGATGGACACAACCTTTTAGGATTCTCTGTGCATGATCTTGGGATAATTGTGAATAGAGGATAGTTGTGAATAGTGGATAACTGTGAATAGTGGATTTCGAGTGAGCATGTGAATAGTGGACTTCTGAATGGCGAACGTGTGAATAGCGAACTTGCGAGTAGAGCACATGATTTTTTTTCCTTTTTTTTTTGTGGGGATGGGGGTGAGAATATATGTTAGGGATAGCAGAACAAGTCGGGAGACGAGTTCAACGAGTTCTTTTTCTTACAAACAAACCAAAAATGTAGTTGACCGACGTCTCTTTTTTTTTCTATCTATGCATGTAGTTGCTGATGATTGCGTGTAGAAATACAACATGACGCTTATGTACACTGTACGATGTTGAAAAAAAGAGGAGAGATTGAATTCATCGCACGACGAATTCTGCTACTCCCCGCCCCCCTCCTCAAAAAAAGAAAAAAAAAACGAAGAAAAGAAGAGACACAAGACCAAATAAGCGTTTAAATGAAACGCTAGTCAGTCAAAAGTCAAACGCGGTCCTAACTGCCTCCAATGCACTACTCTGTATAAAAGTCACAAGCACTTACAAGGCAAAGTCCCACTTGGGAGGTGGCCAAGTACCCAGTGCTTTTTCTAGGTCAAAGTTCGGTTGTCCAATCGGTCCAGAGTAGATTGCAATGTGGCTTTTTGAGATGCATACCTGGGACAGTGCACGAGAACGTGCTCAGTGTCTTCCACGGTCGCACAAAGTGTACAGTTCACTAAATCAGCCTTCCCAATTTTATGGAGGAATTGGTGCCCGTACGGGACGTTCAGACAGAACCCGTGGAAAAGCGTCTGCACAATTCGAAGTAGCGTGGACGGAACACTGAATTTCAGTTTCTGAATTTCGACCAGCATGTAAACGAGAGCATTCTATGGGTTATGCTTACGTGGAGAGTTTAATCCAGAAAATATAGCTTGCAATAGCTGGCTCTGCCAATGAGAGCTATGGGTATCATTCCCAGCCTTTCACTTGCTTCTCGTCACGACATTTTATTTGTAACTTTATGCTTCATCTATCCTACCTACACGTATCAGAAGGTGATACTTGTAATTGAGCTTTTATCAGGCTTGATCCTGATCTAACAACAGCAACAACAATAAATGAAGAAGTGATGATGACATGGGATGTTTCCCCGTGGTAGCCACGGGACCCTACCCCACTTCACAGAGGTTAATATGAGAGGAGGAATTATGGGGAATGCGAAGCGACGACAGGCCGTAGTTCTGTTTAGAGCTCTTCGAGGAGTCCAGTAGCTTGCATGAAAGCAAAAAGTGAGCGAAGAGCCCGGCACTGATGCGCAGGGGAGCTGCGTGGACCAAGTACTTTGGACAAGCTGAATGGTCTATGGTCAAGGAGCTCAAGTTGGCGTCGAAACACCCGGCGTTCACACGTGTACCGGTCACAGTCCTCGATGATATGGAGGATCGTAGCTGGGGTGTGGCAAGCTGGGCACAGTGCCGTGTTACTGTATCCCAGGTTAACCCGGAACACAGGGGTGAAGGCGACGTTGAGTCGTAGACGCCGCAGAAGTGACGTAAAGCTGCGAGGGAAACCACCTGGCATCTTAAATGATAATGACGGGTCCACTGCATGGAGGAGAGACCATTGAGTGATGTCATGGCGCCATTGCTCGCGGGCCAAGGGTGACACAAACGCCGACAAGTAGAAGCGTCTATCTCCGTTGGAGAGGATAATGGGCACGGCTCTGGAGATACGGCGGGCCGCAGCAGCCGCCAAATCTGCCTCCTCGTTGACCTGAATGCCTCATCTATATATATATATATAAAAAAAAAAACTCATACAAAAGTGCGAATTTGGTGTACATCATAGATGTATGCAGCATAGGGACGAAGAAGAGCCATGTGCAAGTATCCGCCGACAGAGAGTCACAACCGAAAGAAGACAATTAAGAGCATCTAAATTTTAATTAGACGAGACTTTCGTGTAGAAGGCTGCACTTCTCCAGGTCTGACCTGACCTTCAGGTCAAGACCTGAAGAAGTGCAGACACCTGCACGAAAGTCTCGTCTGATTAAAATTTAGAGGATCTCTTCCTCTGAAAACATTACCTGAGTGCAACAATAAAGTATGCAAAGCACATTTAATGTTACATCATGTGGTAATATACATTACTATACATCGCGAGGAATGCATGTTTGATCAATATGTGCACCTCTGACTACGGGCCGCTCGCTGGACAGAAAAAAAAAAACAGAAGAAGAAGCAACTCGATAACACCCGATTGTCTCAATAGCACCCGACTCACCCCCGCATTCGCGGAGGACATTTAACCCAAAAACATCAGACCCTAAATACTTCATAAACCACCTATGTGTTTGCCCGCGCACAATTCCCCTTGAAGTCGGTCCAGGACGCATTCTATACTAACCTTGCCCCACGCTCCTTCATGCTGTGCTCTATCACCTCTCCACGTATGTACGCCGCTCATAGCCACAGTTGCTTCGCGGCGCTAACACAAAAAAAAAGTATTTACCCGCTAGTTTTTCGCTTTATTCCCGTTAGCTTCCAATTCTTCAACCTTCATTTTATTATCGAAAGTGGGATCTATACCGTCTCCACACACGAACTCACTGCGAAGGCGCAACTTTTCCCCAGACAGGAAGCGCACAGCGATAAGCCAGTGCAAAGACTCTTACTGTTTTCACTGGTTTCGCGAGGCTCGCGCATGCAAATAGCTAAATTTCGCACCCAGTTGGCGTTGAATGCGTTGCCAGGACTGCGCTTTTCGAGGTTTCCTTTATTCGCAGCTGTGCACGTGCCCTTTGAAGAAGGCGATAAGGCGTCTTAACGGGTGCTCCCGTCAGCATGGGAGCCATTTGGCGTGAATCAGTTCGCCTTCCGTGGCCACCATCCTATATAAACTGCACTTCAACTCTCCGTGACTTACCGATGCTGGGAGATTATGCGCGGATAGCATTGGCCTTTGCTGAATTTTGGCGAGAGTTCCTATCGTGCGCTGTTTCGCTTAGTATAGCTTCTTTAAGAGGGTCGATGTGGGCCTCGACCCGATAGGCAATATGGGACCGCTGAGATTCATGAGGATGACGGTGTGATACTCGGGGGAAATATTAAGATATGACAGTAAATGGGCTTCATAGTGGTATTGCAGGAAGTGTTGAGAACTCTTGAGTATGGGATCGTTGGCTCTCTGAATGTTTACAGACAATGTGTTGCGCTTCGACGAAGTTAATCTGCGATGTTGCATTGTTACGGTAGACTGCGTAATTATGAGTAACGAAGAGATTGTGTCTCATATTTGGCACTTATTGTACACTATGAAGAGAAACCACGAATACTGGAGTCGTTGCGATTGAACATATCGCAATGTCGACAATCATGTGATCAGCGGCTACGGGGAAGGGGGGTTTATTGGCAGAAAAAAAATTGGGGGAATTTATTGGCAAGCTTCTTGGTAGTTCAAGCAACTAGAGCAGTGTTTCTCAAACTTCTCCAGTACGTCACCCCTTTGAGCAGTACCAAACCTACCATACCCCCCACCTTTATAAGCCTCCCCAAAATTTACTTTTTTCAATGACGCAGATACATTTACATTGTAATTTATTTAAAAGACATTAACCACAGAGAGAGCTACCAAAAATGCGTAATAATGTTTTTAACAAGGATTGATATAATCATGTATTTTAATGAGAAGGATGTATTTGCTTTCTTGATATACGCAAATCAATACGGTGGCCTCTGTGGCTCAAGGCATATCGCATGTCTGCTTGGACCTTCCATGACCCCAGAAAAAGGCTCATGACCCATTTGGGGGTCATGACCCGCAGTCGGAGAAACACTGCGCTAGAGCCACTTTGTACCTTGACCTTCCTTCTGTTGTGTTAAGTGCCGTGTTCCCATTAATGCAGTTGATAGCCTCAGCCTGTCTGGTGTTGTCTCTGTGTTGTCTCTCGCTCGCCGTTTTCCCCTTCGTCCTGTAATCTATTGTGTAGAATCCCTTTTGCATGAGTTGCTCTTGTGTATAGTGTATACTAGGAGGAGCGACTGAAGATCCCGTGTTGCTTATTCCATCTATTTCTACTTCTACTTGAGTTGTTTCCTGCCGTTATGATCCTGTGTTCTCCTACCCGTATTATCTTCTTCCTCACTTTTACAGGCTCTGGAGGTTAGGGTGGTGGCGCTGGTGGTGTCGTCTTTTTACCGACCTGGTCCCTCTCTCTCCCCATCCTGTTCGTTCTTCTCGCCTTTCCCTATTTTGTCGCTTCTACAAAGGAGTGAAACCTGCCGCCTACTCTGAGCAGGCAGTCCTCGCCTCTCTTCTTCTTTCAACGTCGTGTCCCCACCACCTCCACCACCTGCTTGCATGGCTGATATGGCGGCATGCAGATCGGATTTGGATCGCAGGCTTTGATTCCATACACTGCGATTAGAGCGTATGCATTCTTTTTTCATTGGACGATTGTTACGGTAAAAAAAAAAATGCATCGAGGGGATATTGCCCACACCAGCTAGCAGGTTTGGTTACCCCTCCACAAAAAGCGAGAAAACTGGTTTCTGTGGTTTAACAGTTCAGTATGAATTTTTCGAATGCTGTGTACGCCACGTCCCACTGGTTAGGCTCCCAAATTTCCAGCTTTTCCAGGATGTCGAAGTTTCGGTTCTCTGGTTGATTGCAAAGAGCTTTCAACTTGCTTCGTTGACGAGCGACTGACGTGCCGTAATCCACAATACATATACAAGTTCTTCCGGTGAACGACAAGTATAGGGACAAACGCACCCACATTGCTTCCCTAGGACCGCCGCCGTAACGTTTTCGAAATAGGGGGTGATAATGCAGCAGTTAATTGCTGCATGCATCTATACGCAACTGTCGGACGAGCAGTATATTACCTATAGACATTCGCATAAGTGGTTTTTGATACGCGAACGGCACATACGACACGCTTTCTCTCTATAATTCGTTGGATCGACGTCTACTGGATCCGCAATCCGACGTCTCCTTAATGCACGTACGTGAGCCCATTTTTGGAGCCGCCCTCTATCGACCGGATCTGTCGCGAACAGTTCTCCAAGAGCAACAGCCTCTGCGGAGAGGAATAAAAGAGACACAGCGGCCTAAGTAAAGCACACGCGTTTACTTTACCTTTAGAGTTCAACAGGTCTTTCTAACGTGAACGCATTAAATTATGTTTCCTCAGCTGGGGATGTTGTCGTAGGAATCCCATGTCCGTATGAAAATTTTAGCTTAAGTACCCTGAACCCTATTTTTGTATATTTGTTTCGTATTGGAGGAAAAGGAAGAAAAAAGAAAACACTCTGCTGTGCTGCTAAAGCCAGGGCTGAGAATAAAGTGCGCTCGGGGTATTTTTGTCTCGAGTACAAAAAACATTAGTGCAGCTGAGTTTGATAGGTCGCGTTACCTTGGTAACCTCTCCTGCCTACGATGGTTGCGATAACTAGTGGGATAAAAATCATATTGAGCAGATACATACCCATCGAATCTGTCGTCTGCCGCGGTGCTTTCGATGTGGCTTGAATAGGTTTTGAACACGTGATTCTTGCTGCGTATGAACGTTTCTTAGAGGGCTTGTGAAAACATTTACAAACTTTTGAAGACAACACGTTGTAAAGCTTGATTTATGTGTACTTAACAAGGACATCGAAACGCTATGTCTCTGCGATCTCGCGTTACGAGGCTATTGCAGTCCGAAGATCACGCACTGTGCGATCTCCTCCGTCGCCCTCAACTCTTCACCTAATCACGAATTTTTTGTCGTGACGTTTTATCGTCGAGAAAGGAAGTGCGTAGTTTATCGCTTCCATGTCGACGGAGACACTTGTAAAGCGGGAGCTGGCCTCTGGAGAACTGCATTCGGGCAAGCGTGCACGGATAAAACGTCACTTCCCGTTTCTGGAGACGTCTCTGTCCGCCATTCGGCGCCACCATCGACGGTGGCTTGAAAAAGTCGCAGTTCTAAAAACCCCAGCAGTGAAACATCCGTTCAAATTACGAATGTGGGACCAACGTGTTCATTGGGAACAACGTATAAAACGGATCCATTCATGCAGGGCGTTTTTTATTTTTTATTATCTCTTACAGAATGTTTATAAAAAAGCTATAAGAGATTATTGCTTAAAGTTTATTGTGAAGGGGCTCATTATTTCATTCCCCGCATCACCACCAGCGCCTGGCGATGAAACTCCCCATTCATCATCTTAAAATAAAGTTATTGTTGTTGACGTCGTTTTTGCAGTTGAGTTGTACGGCCAGGTGGACATCCTCTCGAAGAAATTATGCAACTACAAGATGATTGATCACCTAAAATTCATTAATTAACTCTTCAATTAGCGACTTTCGGGCAAAAGCGAGATAGCAGAACGGGAGATAATCCTCGAATGAAATGCATTCTATCTTTTAAAAATCAAGGAAAGAGCGCGTGCCGTGAAATATCCATAGCTGGATTTCGCTATGCAAATGGCCCGAAATCGAAAATGCGCACCTGAGAAGAGCATCAGCTTCGCCGACGGAGGCTTATCTGAGCTGGTAAGGGGTTTACCTGGCCAGCAGATCGGTATCTACTCCAATCGTCTTCATTGCTCAAAATCACGTGGCCCTCTGAAGTGAAATGAACGCTGTGCTCACTGCGTTCCCGGTCGCCGCGGTTTCGGTTTCTGCTCATTTGCATATCACAATTCGGGGATGGATATTTTAACGCACGTGCGTGTTTCAGGATTTTTTAAAACGTGGAATAGCTTTCAACGAGTATAGTCTCTCATTCTGCTATCTCGCTTTTGCGCGAAATCACTTAATTAATGAGTTAATTAATGAATTCCAGGTGGATAGTCATGTTGTACTTGTATACTAAAAGCCATACAGCGGCAGGAATCAAATGTGCACCGTTGGTGCGCTATCCATTACGCAACGTCGGCACGAACTAGAGTTAGATTTGAACCGATACACTCAGACTGCCATAAAAAAAATTGGAAGTAGATTGACACGTAAGGTGGAGTCAGCCTGTTTGTGTGGCGACATGCTGCAGATTGCCGTAAGGTTGTTTGTGGGTGGAGTTACCGAGTTGGCACGTGTAAACGCGGAGACGGCACCGTCTTGAAGTTGGTCATGAAGTTGACAGAAAGTTGGCCCGTGTGAACGCAGCCATACCCGTTTTGCCTATTGCCGTTATTCTTCACTGCAGAATAAATAATCTGTCACTGGTGTACCCAGTTTCTTGCATTGTTCAGCGGCTATGAATTTTAACCAGCATAACGCACGAAATAGTTCTGATGCTTCGCTTCCATGATGGGTCTTTCTTTGAGAACCTCATTGGGGAGTCCAGCGTATTCTTCTACCATCCGTGTGATGTATATGGCGCATCCTTTCTTGTTGCCCTCTGCCAGCGTCACTACCAGCACCGTATTCTCGAAGTACAGCCTGTACCACCAAGATAAAGAAAGCTTTCGTCGCTTGAACGACGTGACGTAGTCATTAAGAGTCCGCCAATCACGACCGTGCTTTCGGCGGTCGTAGCTATGGAGACGAGCAGTCATCAGCCGTATCTGGGCAGGAACTGCGCACGCATGAAGTCGTCTGTGGCGATTTGAAGCAGCCGATTTCGTGACACTATTTCCACGTGACGGATGAGTAAGAGGAGACATTAAAGGGAAGGTCGCATCCGTTCAAGTGGATTTCAAAATTATAGTGCTATTTTATTCCTCGTGGACCGCTGAACACGGTGTCGAAAATCCCACGCGAAACAGTGGCGTAGTTTGACTGTTATTGGATGGAATGCATAACAAGAGCAGACGCCGGATATTTACAGTATTCCGGAATTCCCTTTTTGGAAAAAACGAGAAAACGTCATTCCCTAAGAACCAATGAGGGCGCGACCCTAAGAAAAGGAATGACACGGCCGTGCGGACGTCTCACAGAGTTACCGGGCATCTTGACGGCGCCTTTCCTCCTCTGAGCGTCGCCCTTTCACTCCTTCGCTTAGGTTGTGACGTCGCGTCGCCGGAGCCTCTGCGGCTGCGGCGCTGATCTTTAAAATTCGTTCATTAAAAATCTAAGCACTTTTCGAACGCAAAAATTAGCCAAGTAGACGAAAAAATTAGCCAAGAGTAGCCAAGCCGATGCTAGGTGGGTTTCCGGATGCGAACATCCCTTTAAGTTGGTTTTGTGCATCTAGGTGGCGGTGGTATAGAAGGAATGTATCGCCATCCCAAACATCATTCGATAGGTGGCGCCACAATATCATCTCTCCACTACCGCGTACCACTATTAATAATTTTCTTATCAAGACTGCACTTCACCAACTTCGCGTCCCCGCGCGTTATGATACTAAGCTGGCGTAATGAAAGAATCTCGCCGTATTTTAATAAGGCGAGGCTTTTCTTTCTTTTTCCCCCCTCCGCTAGGCTCTAATAACCCTACTTACCGCTACGATCACCCTGGCACACCGGTGCCCTATCCCGCCTTCTTCTGAACCGAATTTTCTTCTGCCACAGTAACCCGCCGTCGACGGGAAATTGAAGATAAGGCAGCGGCAAAAATTTGAGTTCGCATAACGCTTCAAAGGGTCCCCTTCCATTGCAGCCTCTCCAGGGGATCGTGGCCGCTTTAGCGTATTGGTGACGTCGTTAGAGATAGAACGTGTCTGCTTAATGAAGCGTTTCGTTCGAGAGTGAAAGGCAAGTGAGATACTGATTGGGCAAGACAGAAAATAGCTGCAGTAATAAGCAGTGAGTTCCCAATTATGCGAAGTGTCACGCTCTTCCTTGATATCGCGATAGTGTATATGCACATATTGGGCGCCGGTACTGCTCTTGGAAGACAGCGCTTCGACGTGAAGCGATCCAGGATCTTCTGATAAGGGTGGCATTCGGTGCTCGAGATGTCTTCCATCGAAAGGTAAAGTTGACAGCGCGAAACAATCGTTTCCTCGTATGGTTGGGTTCATACCATCTGCCTTTCGCTTTTCGCGTCATTTCACTCGAACTGAGCAGCTCACCATTGTTTGAGTGGCACTGTTCCTGATAGCACCAGCTGTCAACCGCTGGAAGTGTCCTTGCAGATTTCCATATTTTTTTCTATACTTTTCACTGTGTTGACAGTTCCTTGTAAGTTCTTGAAGCTTGCTGAGTGCTCTCGCCATTATCCGGAGTAGCGGACGAGGATAAAAGGGCGAAAATCAATTACCACTGACAGAGACGTCCTGCTGCCTTGTGCGGGCTAAGGGTGACCCCTCCCCCCCAACCATTCTCCGCAAGGGAAAAAGGCCTAGAATTTACATGTATGTATTCATGGAATGTAGTTGGCCGCACATAATATTATTTTGTTTCATAAATGTTCTGCACTGCAAGGCTAAATAGAGATGTTCCAAGTGAACGAAAGCCAATAATCAAAGACTACTCTAAGTTTTGAAGTCTACAATGAAAAAAAAAAAAAAAAAACTGATGTCCGGCGCCTCCTCTAGGGCAGGCGCCTGGGACGGTTGCCACTCTGCCCCCCCCCCCCCCCCCCCCCGATGCTTTGAAACGGCTCTGGCTTCGGCTCTGGAAACGATTACTTTTTATTGTCACGTTATGTGGCTGTTTAACGCGGGATTTGAATAGTTCACTTTTTTAGCACTGCCACTTAGAAGGCCGTCTTCGCTTGCACACTGTACTTGCACAACCAATGCACTGTATTGGTCCCAAAAACGCTCAGCATGATGGGGAAGCCACTCTTTGATAAACACAGATGTCCGTCCTGGTGTAATTAGTCGACAGAGCGCTGTCGACTAATTACACCAGGAGTGACATCTGTGTTTATCAAACAGAACGTATGTACGTTTATGTAACAGAAGAAATATAGCAAAGAGAAACAATGTAAACGCTTCGAGCTATCGCAGCAAATGTAGTCCGGCTTTGCAGTACGCCCGTACGAATACCGCAGTGATAGAGCTGCGATCTAAAAGTCTGCCCCACTCCACGGAGAACAGTCTCCTAAAAAAAAAGTACCAGTGAGTGACCTGCAGACACAGCATGATTAATGGCAGACGCACGTCTCGGAGACGCTAGCCCTACGGGGGTCGAGTCAGCCACTGCTGCTGCTGCTTCGCCGCTGTAATACACTGTTTCGCCGCAGGGAGGCACAGGCACCGTGTTCAGATCGATTCCTGTCCGAGCGGTAGGACCTGCGTCTTTGATCACCTCCCCTGTGTCCTCTTAACTTTCAGATTGAGTTGGACTTCGCACACCACGTCTCGGCTTCGATGTGTTCGATGTACAGCATGCAAACGGATTTCACATCACCTTTCTGTCTTTCTCAGAGTAAAAAAGAAAGAAAAAAAGACAGACAGACAGACATCGATAGAGAGGACTGAGAAAAGAAGTACAAGAGCTGCAAATTCTTCCTTTAGGAAAAGTATTCGTCCCTGTCTTTTGTTCTGTTTTCCGTTGAAAGGATTGGATTGGATTGGATTGGATTGGAAAAAGAAAGAAAAATATGGAGAGGTTAGTCCCGACCCAGTCAGAACTGGCTACTCCAAAACGATTTTGTTGGTGAAAAAATAGAGCCCTTGAAAGGAACCTGACACCTTCCGGAAGGCTAACTGGTAATTCGTACAAATCTCGAGGTGAAGATGAGTGGTTCTAAATCTAACTCCTGCATGTTGTCTTGATACTTTTTTCTCTTTTTCATGCGCGTACGTGTTGGAGCAGAACTCCAAGCAGTTGACAGAATGGCGTAAATGCAGGCTAGCTGGTGGGTAAATTCCATGATGGCAAGCCTGAGCGATGGGCAAGACACGTAAACAAACACAAACACGAAGGCTTTGTTTGTTTACGTGTCTTGCCCATCGCTCAGGCTTGCCTATCATGGAACTCCAAGCAGGGGTCGAAGCAGTTTTGGTAGAGCTCCTCTGCGATCATTAGTTAGTTAAACAGACTATCTCCAGATGAGGAAAACAGGTAAGTTTCTACAAGTACTGGAAAGGAAGGCAAGTGTTGTTTGATAGACATAACCAAAACGGAAAAGCCTGTGAGCATTTTACAAAATGGTGGAACCGGCGGCTGAATTCCACCAACTGTACCGTCACCGTTTTTAAGGATTCACAACTTTTGTAAAGATATTGGCTGCCTGTCAGCTATATAGTCTTATACACGTTTTTGCCACATCAGATCATGGTTTGTGTCACATATTGCCAAGTATATTGTTTTAGCATAATCGTTTGATGTCATAATTTTCACCACAGTGTTGGCGCACTATAGCCTTAGGTGCTTGTGCGCCACAAAACCTCAATCATCATCATCATCAACTAGCATTCGAGGGTGAACAGAAAGGCAGTTCATTTACGTTAACGCTGAATGCACTTGCATTCAGAACTCTTCTCTTATCCCTAATAGTATGCTTTGGTGCAACAAGTTGTCACGGAAAGTAATGATTCAGACGATTTCTCTTCTCATTTTGGGTCCGTTCTAACCTCCGGACTTCTTCTTCTTCTTCAGCCACAAAGGAAATGGCCTTTCTCGCTTATGGCTCAACAATCTTGATCTGCACATAACGATCGTTATAGCTATTTTTCAAAATTTGCGCGCTCATTCCGTCACGCGCATTGGCCGTCAACCGGGAAGCACAAGCGTTTAGCAAGCGTTACGGGATAGCGAAAAGTTCAAAATCTAGCCCCATGGCTTTCTTCTTCTTCTTTTTTTTTTTTTGTATTTCACTTATGATAAAATTAAAAAGACGAAAAATTCCATCATCTTAGGGTAGTCTGGAAAAGACGTTTAAATGCGAGCTTTATACACCGTTTTCCAGCCAGCCTCACACCCAGCGCTTTTGTAGCCGGCACAAGCTATAGAGGAGGAGAGCAATACCAGTGAGGAAGCACATGGCCCGTGTGCTTTCCTTCTCTCTGGCTTGTGCGGTCGACTGTTTTGAAATGCGCTCGCCCCGCAAGACGACGCTGCGCTTTCAATATGGCGACGTCCACGAGAAAACAGTTTTTGACCATCTTCCAGATCGTGATAATCGAGTTCCTGCATATTGTTTCGGTGATACTGTAACTTTTCCTTCACAACTGTTATGGACCAGCATTTGGCGTGCCGCATGAATATCACCATCAGGCGATGTTGCTGCTACCATTTCATTTCTTTCTGTTAAGCGGAAACTTTTATTGACTTAAAAAAAGAAAGAAACGGAGCGAGGTAGTATATTGGTATATGGGTATCGTATAGTGTTTCGGCAACAGGTATCGAAAGCAGATGAAAAAAGTCAATCTTTCACCATCCTCTGGCTCGATAGTTGCTAATATACTTACGGGCCAGGCGAGTATCATGAAACTGTATTCTTTTTTTTTTTTTCGGTGTGCTTAAACTCAGTGTTGTCCGGTGATGTTTGCTATGTTGAGCGGTCTTCTCAATGCACAGTAGTTATGTATAGTGTACAAAAAGTCAAAAGACAAATGCATTTAAACACACAACGATGACATGGTTAAAAAAATACCCGTCATTCGTGGCTCAGCAAACCAAACATGTGTACTAAGACGTAATTGTGCTTACAACCAAGGCGCAGAATACCCGAGGTCTTGAACTATCTTAGAACATATTTGCTCAAGTATTTGGCGACTGTGCCATAATGCGCATCATGCATGTGATTGGCAGCGAGGGACGACGATGGCAGTCAGGTGATGTTCCCGTACTTCAGTTCCCCTCTTTCCGTTTGCGTGTGAACGCACACAGCTATCTCAGGTATCGACCTATTCGTGGTAGTCAGACACTAAAGAACCCCGGTCTGTGATGTGATCAGTGCCTGGGTTCGTGAAATTTACCAGAGGTCTTTTGAATAGTTAGCAGAAAATGAAAGCTGCGCCGTTCAAAAGTAACTAATACATAAGCTCAAAATATTTCCCTAGCAACCCAAACCAAGTTGGCACCCTGACGATACGTCGAGCAACACACGCTTCTCTAGCTGAGTTGTTCCTTTGTCCTTCTTATATAGAACTGAGCTCAGCGATAATATATTTTGAGTTGTTGATACTGGCGCCCTTTCTGTGCGCAGCTATAGCTTGTCCGCGCGCCTTGGCAGACAAAGAACTTAAGCTCCCTACCATTGTTTTCTCCACACGATTTTGTTCCTCTAAAGGGAAGACAGAGAAAAACAAAAGTTTCCGCTACTTCCCCGTACTCTCTTCATTTGAGTCTCGCTGGCAAGAAAGGGCTTTACTTCCTCCATAGTTCCTGTTTTTTACTTCGTCTTCTTCCTTGCTGTTTCCGAGACGCTATTGTGAAACGAATGAAGCATTATCTGCGCGAGAGATGAGCAACACTTCGTATATTGTTGAAGCGCGACGGAGGTCCAAATCCCTGGGCCCCGTTGTTCGCGCCCATTGTTGCTCGAATTCTTATTTTGCCCAAAAACGGTTGACTAGTTTCGTAAACCCGGAGGCTTTTCCCAGGGATTTTCCTCGCTCTTCTGCTCCACCTTGTTCATCTCCTCTTACCTTGTCTTCCATCTCGACGAGCTCTGAAGTGTACTCACGCGGAATTGTGCTGGCACAGGTTCTGTGGTTGTTACAGTGGGCGGAAGCCACGAAGCGATATCGGTTGTTCTAGAGATGTTTACACGTTACAAGGCGGATTTTTGTGTCGAATCGATGCGAAAGTCCTCTAGGAGGACTTAACAGAAGTGTATTAAAACTGGCATTAAAAAGTCGACGCACGAAGTTGTGCAATTTCCACGTATGCGTGCTGTACGACGTTTGCTTATCTGTGCTTTGTACGTTTAGTGTCGAAAGTCAGAAGACAAGCTATGTGAAGTTGATTCACGTAATCACATAGTCTTGCGTAGAGCATATCAGAAGCGGCAATAAAGCTAAGATGCGTTAGGCAGAGAATAATGCCAATACACGGTAAGGCGGTTAAGGCACGACAAGGCGAACTCGCTCATGAGAAAAATACTGTACTGAGATATTGTAATAAGCGGTAACAACCTCGACAGTGCGGGACTTAAAAAACTGGCACACACACCACTGAAGTTTCAACAAATGGGTTTTAATGATGCAACAACAGAGTATTTATAGCTTGGTGCATTTCCATATTGTCAAGAAAACAGGTAGCAAGACCTAATCTAGCGGTTATCTCTTAACACGTCTTTCCAGGAACCAATGGATTTTATCAGTATAAAAGATGGACGCCTGACTGACGCGTTTTTCCTTTTTATTTTTTATCTGTCCGGCTTCCTCAAAGCTTTTACCGCTTTTAATTATGAATCACCAACCTCACTCTTATGCGATATTGTACTGCAATCTTAATATTACTGAAGGCATTCGAACCTTTTGAGAGATCCAGATCCAGCAGATCCAGATCCAGCAGACTCAACGAAAACTATGCACAGTATCGCAACAGAAATAGTAAAAAGAAAAAAGTAAAAATTACGGTTTAGCCCCGCCAGCTTGATTTTCACAGAGAAGCGCGCGCGAAGTCTGCGTCTAGACGAGAAAGTGTCCCCGCCTTCATTTGCTTTGGCTTCTTTGTGATAAGACGGTTGTTTTGTTTTCTCTGTGACAAGTCGGTTGTCACCAGCATCAAGGTCCACGCGGCGCAAAGAAAGGTAAAACAAGAGGGCGGGAACACTTCGTCCTCACCCCGCAAATACCGTGTGCTTTTCTTTGCGACAATCAAGCAGGCGGGGCTAAAGCCGAATTTTTACTAATTTTTAAGACTATTTCTGTTGCGATACTGTGCATAGTTTTGGTTGGGTCTGTGGTTATCCGTGAAGGACTTCATATTTCTGTAAAAAAAAAAGTGAGGTTCGCTTGGCAATTTTCAAAGTTCAATTGAAAAAAATGAATTCCCCGCAATTAAAAATTGTCCAAAGCCTTCCTCAATGGTGGCAAAAGCTTCCAGAATGTAATTGCCGAAAGTTCGACAATCCTCCAGCGAGTACGTAGCCAGTTATAATTTTTATCACCTTAGGTGATACACCCTGTATAGTCATAAACGTCACTTGTTAAAGACTTTTTACAACGCTTCAAATTCATGTTGCATTCGTCATTCTCCACGTTCTCCGCGAGCTCAGTCAAGTAATAGAAGTCCGCTTCACCCCGGGTCGTTGTGAAAGAATGTGAGCGCGCCCTCATATCGAGAAAAGGTGTATTGAACGGCGCTTTTCTTGGATCACTGCCCACATATCCTAGCAGTGCGCTCCAAGGCGTTGACCATCTGGCGAAGTTTTATTTTAGACGGCCAGGAATTGTGCGCCACAGACGGCCGGGTCTGGCTTTCTTCTTGAAATGTACACAGGGATAGGGGGAAAGTTGTAAATATTTGCAGCACCAAGCGCATGCCTGCTACATATAACCGGAGGGGGCAGCAGATGTCGTTAGAGGTGACGAACTGCTTTATACATAAAATGCTCGCATCTTATAATGGGCATTTTGAAGGCACAGGATAAAGGAATGCATAGTTATGAAAGTGAACAACTGCCATGACAGAGCGTACAGACAGAAAAATATGTATGGCACCCACACACACATAAAGAGGCGATGATGAGATGGGGCTGATGCCGGCCAGCAGGCTGGGCGCGGGTGCACCACGGAATAAAGCGATCAAAATCCCCGTCGCAAAATAAACTCCTGTAAATAAATGTTAATCTGCTTTTCAATGCACAGTCTAGCGCGGGAAACTGCCAACAGCGAACTTAGACTAACCTGGTCATGCAAATGCAAACACCGAACTTGGACCAACCTAATAAGAAACTAACAAACGTGCTGTTCCGGCGTGTCCGCCCCGCTAAGCCTAACGGCCGCTAAAACGTTCGTTGGCCTATGGGTTGGCATTCGTTAACTACAACGACTTGAATAGACATCGAAAACCCGTGAATTTGAGTGATGTCGTGTTTTTAAACACGCCATATCAAAAAAGAATCAATCCAGCACTCTCCTTGATTTTTCTTGTTTCGAGAACTGTAATTTCGAGTTCGGGGATTTCGCAACCGGGAATATCGACGTCCTCCCCTGGGCGCTCCCTCAGTGTCCTTTGTAGATAGTGAGAGATGATTGCAATAAGTATACAGGGTGTTTCAGTTAAATCCCCGGGCTAAATAATTCGCGAACCGGTGCACCAATCGAATAACTTTCTTTTTTACAAGTATCTGTCCAATACCGCCTACAAGATGCGCACCGCGTGAATGAGCGGGAGGCGCTCATTATTTAAATAAAAATGCAAATGAGTTTCGTAAAAAAGCGTAACTTCTAAAGCAGGGCGCTGTCGGTATTAAAATGGGTACTACCCCTTTTGGGACCTTCAGTGGACACCTTTCAGAGAAAAATCTGCCACCGAAGCGGGTCATTTGTTGCAGTAATTAATTGGTTTCGGTTTACGTATTTTTGTCGCGGCTGGTCGCGGCGAAGCGCAAAAGGACGTAATTCATTGGTGTAATTCATTGGTGTAATTCATTGGTGTAAGGACGTAATTCATTGATGGATAAGGGAGTGAAAGAGCGTCTTTTTGCGCTTCGCCGCGACCAGCCGCGACAAAAATACGTAAACCGAAACCAATTAATTACTGCAACAAATGACCCGCTTCGGTGGCAGATTTTTCTCTGAAAGGTGTCCACTGAAGGTCCCAAAAGGGGTAGTACCCATTTTAATACCGACAGCGCCCTGCTTTAGAAGTTACGCTTTTTTACGAAACTCCTTTGCATTTTTATTTAAATAATGAGCGCCTCCCGCTCATTCACGCGGTGCGCATCTTGTAGGCGGTATTGGACAGATACTTGTAAAAAAGAAAGTTATTCGATTGGTGCACCGGTTCACGGCCCGGGGATTTAACTGAAACACCCTGTATAGTTCGTCTTCATTGACCTCTTTGCCGTTCTCGCATGATTCTCGTACTCTATGCTAGTAAAAGCAAAAGAAGAACTCTTGTGGCGTTACGTGGCTTTGGATTCGACGCTTACCTGCAGCTCGTTGCCTCGTAGTTTGGACCCCCCGTGTGCTAGGACTCCCGGATTACGATTGTGCTGTATCGACCCTTTTTTCGTATGTTCAAGCATGGTTCACACTACTGCGTTTCATTACGTGTGGACGCGGGCGAACGTTGGTTACTGTGGCAACAGTAGCGTGCGACACCTTCCGCAGCAGAACGCAAGGAAATTGCCTGACCTGAATGTAGTCCGACGCACGCACCGTGCCGCATGCGGAGA
Organism: Ornithodoros turicata; assembly: GCF_037126465.1. Taxonomy (NCBI): domain Eukaryota; kingdom Metazoa; phylum Arthropoda; class Arachnida; order Ixodida; family Argasidae; genus Ornithodoros; species Ornithodoros turicata. Next base: position 100,120,779 of record NC_088202.1, read on the forward strand.
ACATACCGCCGCCTAGCGTCACTAAGCTTATTTAGTGACTCTACCGCCGCCTTCCACTCTACAGCGTGTTGAGGCGCCTCTCCTTGTTCTCCATGAGAGATGAACTTCAACACGGCCTTTGTAAACATGGAGCGCATGGAGATGGCAAGGAAAAAAAGATGCGGGATTCATTACAGCAGTTTTCATCCAAACTAACAGCCGTGCTCAAACGTGGACTTCAAGCTTTCCGCCGTACGCTTCGTGGACAAGGGCATCACGAAAGACGAGCATTGGCTGACACTTGCGGTGCCCGCATGTTTGTGAACAGCCCGCCATATCGCTTATATCGCATGTATTCGCCCACAGGTTTCTGCACGCAATGAAATTGTACTGCATTTCATTGCATGCAGAATCTGTAGCGCGTAGTAGTGTGAACCATGCTCTACCGCAGATGCTTTCAAAGAGACGTCGGCACTTTTGCCAATGAAGTCTACCCAACATACACTTGACCACCTTCGGAACAGCCGCAGCCACAGCGGTAATTAGAGGACACCCTCTTCCCTTTCTTTTCAGCCTTCTCGTTCTTTCCCCTTAGCAATTCTCACGAATGTCTAAAAAATCGAGTAAAACTACTCTTTCATAATCTGTGCGTATAATGAAAATTTTTGCATAGCTCTGATGATACAATAGAAGACAGTCCAATCTTTATTATTTTGCAAGCGAATCAAACGCTCCTGTAACCATACTTTTATTCTTTCCGTTATGCTCCTGCGCGTCTCTTTCCATGCCATCCTACTCCACTATTTCCGTAGTTATTTCACTTGAAGTTGAGTACTGAGGAAATGTTTCTTTTTTTCTGGGGGGGGGGGGCATTTCCTCGGATGATATTGTCCCGCTCTCATATCGCTTCTCAGCTCGGTAGTACGTATCCATTGCGCGCGGGACGCGAAAAACAGATAGCGAAACAAGATAGGCATTAATATTTTGCCTGCTTAGTATGTTGCAAAAAGAAAAAAAAAGAAAAAATAACAAAGCAGATTCAGCAGGAATAAATATCCCACGACAAAGCACGCATGCATTAAGAACGTCATCCGCATACCGAAATCCTCTTTCGCTATTTTTGCCCCCATGCGGGCAACGCGCCGTGTTTCTAAGCCGCTCCTTTTTTTCCCTTTGTAGTGTATATATATATATATATATATATACAGATGGATAGATAGATATGTATTTCTCCGTTCCCTCGTTGCCTTTCATTTTTGGCTTGTGTTGCGTTACCTGTTTCCTGCGTCCACGAAATGAGGATCTGGAGCGGAGCAGACACGATATTTAGTTTCAGTTTCCCCATCTCTCTTTTTATTGGAATGGGCTGCTGTGTCAGAGGCCAATATATCTCGCATTAGCGGCGTGGAAGACGCAATAGATTGTGTTTAGGGGGCTGCTGGCTTGCCGGGTTGGCTTCCGTTTATCAATATTCGTACTCGGTTTACGAGGTTGCGAAAAATGTTTTGGTGAGTTTGGCTACGCATCTGGCGCTAATGGCGACTGTTTCGGATGCGGGCGCTAAAAGTTTATTTTCGACTAGTGTTACACCGAGAAATGGAGACGAAAAGCCAAAGTATTTTGAAACGGAGAGATCCAAAGACCGTTATTGAAAACAGAATATCCACCGAAAGTTTGCGGGTAATAAACGGGATCATTTTACAAGGAGCGATCCTATCGCGTGGCTCGACCACCACGGATTGTCTTATTTTTTTTTTTTACTGGTTCACATCGTACAGAGATAAGTGTTTGCATTACTATTTTGCTGAAAGCGGCGGCATTGTAACGTTAGGTTGCGCTAAACGTCGGTGGTTGCCTCCATAGTGATGTGCCTTTCATGGGTTCCCCGTAGTAAACGACTAAAAACATTAACGACTTCAATTAAATTAAAAACTGCTATTTGCTACGGAATGAGAACCCCTGAGAACACCGAGTGGTGATGGCATCATTTTTCTTTGGTGTAAGCTGATGTCAAAAGTTATCGGCCCAACCTCCTCAAAAGTGCTTGGGCCGAGAATGGATTTTGACATTGGCCTCACCCAGGCCATCTTGCAGTTACCAACATTGGGCCACCATACAAAGCAGACCTAGACGATCTAGGGTCACACTGCAGCCAACCTGGACCCAACAGTGTGTGAAAGTAGGGCTACTGTTCGCTGAGCATTGGCCTAGAGCCAGTTTTACTAATGGGCCAAGCCTGGGCGAAGTCTGGACCATCAACCATGTGGCACGCTATAGCCAGATTACTTCATAATTTGCTATAATGAAGTAAGTATACTAAGAGCTACCCAATTCTAGAGCAGGTAAAGTTATTGAAAGGAACAGAACGAAAGAAAATGGCAGATACTTTTTGCAGGCAACACATACGTGTACACTGAACCTCGCACACTTATGTACTGTAGGGGACACGGTTGTCTAAAATGAGCACTCTGTGGTTTATCGCATCTCAAATCTCCAGGTGTTGCAAAACTATTTCTTTGGAGTAATAAACACATGTAGCACATGGTTCACCTTCAAATACAATATTGGAACACCATTTTCGAGCCCAACCGAGGTAATATGGGAAGGCAAAGTACTGACAGGCGATTTTAGCTAACCGTGCCCTCAACAGCACATCTATGAACTTATATACTCGCTGAAAATACATCGAAAAGGTGAGGAAAACGAAAACGTTCGGCGGAGGACATTGTGTGTGTGTGTGTGTGTACACTTCGTGTGAAGAAAGCGAAAAGACTCGGTCTTAAGGATAGTAAAATCTTTTTATTTAGATATCGTCCTGTGCATCCGAATCGCGTTCCCAATACAGATTAAAAATGAACTGAAACCGCAAGTTTATAACTCAGTTGCTCAGGTAAACGGTGTTAACTCACGGAGTTGGAACGAATTGTGACGTGAAGATTGCGTATGCTTTTCCCGTTACTTAATACCGCAGCTTTTTGGGGCACTGCCCAAGAAGAAGCATTCCCAACGGCGAACATGCGTCAGTAAATTCTGGATTTCCAACGCACTTTGATCCGTCATGCAAAATTTTTCTCTTTAATTTGCACGAAGCACCAGAATTATTGTGATAAAATATATTCCTTCAGCTGTTCTGCATACATATGAATGCATGTTTTGACGAAGAAGCAATCACGACGGAGACGACGCTCTTCTATAGAGACACGTGGGTCGCTTGGTAACGATTAAATTTTATTTATTTTACATCAGTAATTGTCGGTTGTAACTTCATCGTTGGCTTTCCCGTCCGTTGCCCACAAACCACAGATTGTATGAACCAGTGTGCATCACAGTGTACAAAGGTGCAACAACAACAACGACAATAAATGAAGAAGTGATGATGACATGGGATGTTTCCCCGTGGCAGCCACAGGACCCTACCCCACTTCACAGTGGTTAATATGAGAGGATGAATTATGGCAAAGGCGCAGAGTCGACTACTGGTTCGGTAAAGAGCGAAGATTGGAATATTGCGGAAACGCATAATTTGTCGACGTTTCCATTTTGTTCTTTAACTGCAACATCGAAACTTCACATGCACACGTGTAGAGAACGATCGCCGTTTCTCCGAAAATCCAGCTTACTACGGTTGCAGCATTATTACCATTATAATGAGTACAACTTTAATCCCCTCTGTAAACGTTCTTCGTGAAGAGCGTCCCGTGTGCCTTTTTTTTTCTTTTTTAGGCGCTGCCAAACGTCGGAGTAGCGAGCGCTGTGAATCTCATTATAATCTTTCAGGACCAGATGTCTGATATTTCGTTCCAGAGACATCGAAGATCGGAAAACAGCGGCAGGAAAAAAAGAAACTAAGGATTGTACAACGCCTGATTCAAAATCGTAATCCTCTTACAGAGCTAGTTTATTGATCGTTGCATTGCGATTAGAGAGGGCTTACACATTTTGCCTGGTGCTGCTGAACACATAGCTGTTTGCTCATACACAGACAATAGGTGCTGTATTTGTTTAGGACATATGGGAAGTTGTAATAAATTATACGAAAAGTGACAAGTAAACTGTCGCGCTCTTCCTCTTGCCAAAAGCACCGGATGTTTGTGGATGTGTGCGATCAAAAATGACGGCCCGTCTTGAAGCCTTCGCCGCCTCTAGAAGGTTAACTGAGCTGTTTTATAGTGCCCCTTATTTAATAGATAAATACAGTAGCAGTCGTTGATTTCGCGCGTGAAACGTATTTTCGCGTTTTGGTGGAGGCCATAGTTGACGGGAGAACTTCAATTCGCGAAACACGCGGGCTCATGTTTCCCGGTGACCCGAGTATTTGTACTTCGCGAGTACTTAAATTCGCGTACTTTTGGCGCTAGCGAAAAACACGAAAAATCGTTCCGCGCGAAATAAACCAGCTTTACAGTAACCGAAGGATGCTCGATGAGTCATTATGTGATGGATCAATTAATGCTTAAATACATATTGTATGAAATGCAGCGTTGAGTACCGACACCAATCTCAAACGAGAGCGCCCCCCAGTCCCACACTCCTTCCTGCTGTCCTCTCTCTATCTGTCCACGTCCGTACGCAGCTCATAGCCACAGATGCTTCGCGGCGCTAACACGGAATTAACAGAAGAAGAAACGAGAGCGGTTTTATTCACTTGAATACAAACATGCTCCGTAGTATGAAAATACTAATCTGGGTATTTCGGATCTAGTTGAGAATTGAGATCCCCATCAAACACGGTCCGCCTAAGAGGGCTACTTTCCCTCACGGGGTTCAACCATGTGGCAGAGCACCCTTTACAGGAGAGTGCGCTCACTTTGAACGCGATGCGAGTTTAATGGAGAATACCATGGAGCGGCACCATCTCCAGGCAACCTTAGCCCGACTGGACAGCCGAGCTTTTGATGCAACGAAGATCCTGGGTCCCTGGTCCCCGACTAAGCACTTTCATGTCCTACAGGCGTTCGTGCAGTTTTTTTGCAGATACTACTCTGGTGGATGGACCGTGGCTATGACCTGACTGTACCAACAATGTGACGTATGTGACACGCGACATCCATTTTGTTTTCACTGTTATCCCTTCATTATCGTTTTATTTACTTTACTGCATCTTTAACTGAACTGGAGTATAGCCGGCTCGCTTCATGAGCGCCACATTCTCCATCTTATTTTTCCTTACACCAAACCGAACCAACTATCGTTTTGTTGCAGCCACTTGCTTCACAGGTTTGACATCGTGTACGTTAAACGTATCGTTCAATGACTCGCCACAAGTTGAATATCGTACTTGATTATGCACACGTGCGCTTCATGTTTCTACCTGGACATTGCGCTGATGCCCCAACGACTGAAAATATTGTTGCAGTGCTCTCGCACCGACCTCTAGGTAGCGTAAATTGCAGAGGCTCAGAGAACAATTAAGACGAACAGAACATTTAATCGAGACCGACATTCCGCTCTCGTCAACATAGCAAGGCCTCGTTCGCATAATGGTAGCACACCTGACCGGCTATCGGGGAGGTTGGGGTTCGATGCCCGCTACCGGCACTCTCTTTTTCCTCCGGCCTCGGTGGCTCAGTCGGTAGCGTGTTCGCCTTCTGATCCCGAGATCGCGGGTTCGAACCCGGCCGAGGACGCCAGCAACTTGGTGGCAGGGTACAAGTTGCTTAGACACGCCGGCTTCCGCGAGGGACGTTAAATACGGGGTGCCGTGTGATGAGCTTTCATCGCACGTTAAAGAACCCTCAGGTGGGCAAAAGCAATCCACAGACCGACCGCTGTGGCGTCGCTCATGATCTCAGTTGTCTCGCGACGTAAACACCCAATCATTATTATTATTATTCTTTTTCCTCAAGTGACGTGAACATCTGGTATTGTACATTGAGCACTGTATCACAGAGATTACGCTCCTAACGGCGTCTTTGTGTCTGTCACTTTAGTTCATTTTGGCATTATATTTTCTGATTAGTGGTGACAGCTTTTTGACCACGCGAATCGTCACGGACCTTTTATGTTGCAACCAATGCACGTTGTTCTGTAGCCCTTACGAAGCGATAATAAGGAAATGGCGCTATCACAGACATCCTCGTAGGTTGTGTTGCGGTGAATCACCTCATCCGATCGTCATTCATCTAGTTGTTGTTGTTGTTCACAGGTTCGGTACTACCAACCAGCAATCATCTTCTGAGGACAGAGTTCGTCCTTTCAGAGCGTATTTCCTTATCCCGTTGCGCATATATTCTGGCAGCGAACAACCTCATGAATGTGTGCATGAAGCAGATTTTACTCCTCATTGCAGGCTGCCATGATTGCAACGCTCCGTATTGCGGTCATTACGTGTAAAAACCTACAGGCATAGGGAACATATTTTATGGACCTGTGCCGGAAAGTTGCGGCTAATTCGCCGGCAAATTCCCATTTACTGCCGCCTCTTTTGTCTTTTTGTTAATGTGGGGCTGGTGCACGCACGCACACACGCGTGGCACGCGTTGCGGGGTAGGTTGGCCTCGGGGGAACTCGATTAACAAGGGTGTGGCCCTTTCGCTTCAACCTGTGTGTCCGAGGGGGCAAAGAGTCGTGCCTTTCAAGTGCGTTCCGTGATGTGCCGGAGGTGCAAAGTCGATAACGGCTACTATGGACCCTTGGGGTATTCGCTTTCGGGTATGGCAAAGCACCTCAAAGTACTTTTGCCTGTAGAAGTGGATTTTCGCGTGCAGTAGATGGCGCTGTAAAGATGAAACAAAAGTAAATACGTGACCAATAAATGATGTGGTACGTACTCCACGGACACGATTAGCACAGACCAACAACAGCACACATCTCAAGTGATGATGAATGAGGAAGTTTGTCACTTAATTTGTGGCTCACTACCCTAGGGCACACTGGTCAGTATGTGATATCAAATAGACGAAGTAACGTGTGAATTATGATGCAACTTTTTGGTATGACATAAAGTTACGTGCACCGCGTAACATCCAGAGCGCAAACTGAACTGTCTCCTCATGAACCTGTCACGAACCCCCTCATGAGCAGGTAATGGCATTGCAAAAGGCATAACCGTCTCAATATGAGTCGAGTTCAGCGAGAAGCGTGTAAAGGAGACCAGCGTTCCTTAGAAAGTCCGTGGACGAAAACAGTCCTTGATGGTGCTGTATGATATATGGGCCAGGGACACAGCACTGACTTCAACGTAGTGGTGTTCACACGATCTCGCAGATCTCCTCTTGCATTGCGATATGGGTCACAGTCGCGGCATCACCACTGCAACAACAAATACATGATGACGATGCTATTGGGTGTTTGGCCGCCTAGACTGTGGTACCATGCGCCATTGCACCTCAAACGTCTACATCGTCCGTGTATTCACGCGGGCGACATCCCAACAATCCATTCAATTTCAAAGGGACATAAGTTTACCCATGTACCGTTCAGCTGCGCACTATGTAGTTTTAAGCATATTTCACTGTCCATCACGCTCAGCTTTGAAATTTGCGCCACTGTTTCATTGGCATTCAGCAGAAGCTGACGAATCATATCCTTTCCTTGCAGAATAATGCGTTCCCTATCAATTGACGCACCAATACGTCTAATCTGGGTACATATACGTGGAGCTGAAATCTAAACACCGTACCTAACTGTGGGCAGACTAAACCGACTGGTATGGCAGGCACTATCACGTCACACGTCACTCGCTTCCCCTGTACAGTGATGCACACGCAGCAGCTCTGGCAACCTGCACCTATTGTTTGTCAATGGAGTTCTAACGGAGCTGAAGTCGGAAATTCGACGTTACTTTCGTAAAAGGACACGCCAGAACAGCATTTCCTATCTGGGGCTACCCTTTGGAAACCATACTCCCGCTCCACGTATGCGTGTGTATGCACAAAGCTCTGTCGTATATATCTCGTCATCTAGGCGTCGGGACTGCTTTGCCCAAGACCTCTTTGTGCGTTATGGCTTTTCCGATCGATAGATGCATGCTCGTTAATTACGTCGGCTAGCTCGTTGGCACGCGCGGGAATTGATTAAAAGTCAAAGGTTTGTCAGTAAAGGAAACAAAGCAAGGGAGCACTGCAGGATGCGGTCGTCCTTTTTGAGGTCTCTTCCGCTTCCAGCTGTTCTTTCATTATATGTTATAAAATTAGTTTTGTTTACTTCTCCCGTGCATGCTTTATTAACCAGCACGCGGCGAGTTCTGCCCTCGCTCTCTTTCCTTGACATGATTAGCGAGTAATCATTGTTCGCCGTAAAACACGATAAAACGACCATTTTTTTCTGGTGTAGAGTAGGAACTCTTTCGAATAAACAGTGTTTTGTACTTGAACGCGTTGCTAAAGAGGCATGCGTGTAGAATATATTGAACATACGCGCTATCGTAATTGACATACTGTGTTCCCGATTTAACCCGCAATGTAATGGTCAGAAGTCATAGAGAGAGAGAGAGACCGCACGCGCTTTCAACCCTCGATTTGCTTCTTTCTGATTTGATAGCGAGCAACCTCGCAAGAGATGCTCTCGTAGTTGCTGCCATACATGTACTATACGCAAAAGAAAACTTGTTTGAGCCCTGCTCCAGATGCCAGTAATTATATAGCGCCTTAGAAATTCCTTCGAGGAACGTCAAACACGGTTTGCCGCATACTGAGATTTCACTGCTCGCTAAAAGAAGCTTCAGGGACTCGAATAATACATAAATCCGCGCTATGACCACTGTGTCGTCTTATGATCGCATATGATCTCAATATCGTATGATCTTACACCGCCCAAGCAGGGACGAATGGCATCTCTTTTGCCAACGTTGAGACTTGTTGCTCGCCCTGTTGCCAGATACAAAAATAACCCAGATGGATCGTAAAATGAAAGGTGAACGGCGTGCTTAGAAACGTGCCAGGTCGTTCCGTTCGCCTCAAAGCATTACTGCGAATCCCTCTATCTGTAAAATATTCAGAGAAATGGAGCTTCACAAGCTGCTTCCTTCTTACTTGCACTGTCTTTTTCTCTGGCGTTAGGGAGGTGGTAAGAGAACCCGCCACAAGTGCGCCTTTCTGTGACTACACTCCCAGATTTAAGGCCTCCAGTCGTAAACAAGGGCTTGAGGTTTTAGACGACGCGAATATTAACTTTGTATCCAGTCTTGGAGCAACAACCATATCGCTACTGTCGGTATAAATTCTGTTAGCTGATTGTCGAGATACTTGATGCGTCGGGATAAGTAATCGGAGCGCGCCTATTGGACAGCTTTGCGCACGGTGCTCGCTGCTGTCCAATAGGTGGGTCCAATAGACCCACCAGCTCCCGTGGCTCAGTGGTTAACGTGCTAGCCATGTCACGTCGAGACTGGGAGGTACCCGGGTTCGAATCCCGGTGCCGGCTGTGCTGTCTGGGGTTTTTCCTGGGTTTTCCTCAGACGCTTTCAGACATATGTCGGCACAGTTCCTCTAGAAGTCGGCCCAGGACGCACATTTCCCCAGGGCGTCAGTCGTGACGTTGCCCACATACGTGAGGCCGACAACGGCAAGCCCTTTCACCATCACCACCACCACCACCACCAATAGACCCGTTCCGATTATTGTTCTCGACGCCTCAATTTATCTCTACATTGAGCCAGCTTAGCCTTTCTGGAACCTGTTGCAAACGCTCAACTCAAGTATCATGTTCAGCACACCGTATTTTATTTTCCTATATCTTACTTTCTATATTTATATACCTTATTTTCCTTGTATACCTACCAAGTAATGCGTGAACGTTTAAAATATTTGGGACGTCAGCCCTGTCGATAGTTTTGTCGTCTAGTTTATGTGACAGGGCTTGCAGGGAAAAGGACAGCGCGAAATACGACACAAAAATATAGGAGGCAGTTGGTACATTACTTCTGTCCTGTGCGAACAAACAACCTATGTGTCGTGATGCTTCCCAACGCCAGCGTCGAGAGCGTACAGCAGAGGATTAGGTAGTGTCATAACATTTTAGAGGTAGTGAATCACGTCAACCGAAAAATTTTCCCCACAAACTGCTTGGTCCGTGACCAAATCCAGCCCTCAAGGATAGTACTTTGACCTTTACTGTGAAGGGGCCCATTACTTCATTCCTTACATCACCACCAGCAATGGGGAAGAGTTTCGCTCCTGATAATAAAGCTGCCCATTCCCCATCATTGAATAAAGTTGTTATGGTTCCCCCCAAAACCTATATATATATGCGACTATTGCTTGGGACGCACATGCTGGGGACAGCATCTAGAATAGAGCACATGATGGTGTCGCGCGCCGCAGGGTAGGAATGCGGATAATTTCGACCACCTGTTTTTTTTTTCTTTCTGTTTTCTGAGTTCATCTAGTAGAGTTGTATCGTGGTAGCCCCTCCGACGTAGTCCGCTTCTCGCGACTCAGGCCCTCCTCCCCCCCCCTTTCTTTTTACATTTTCTTGTTACTATCATCATCATATGCGATACACGCCTTGTTGTAATACAGGCTGCGCCTGCATCTATGCATCCTCTGCCAACAACGTAAAACAAGAAAACGTTATTTTTGTTCGTATTGTACCCTCGCAATCTACAACAACAACAATAAGAAATGAAAAAAGAAATGCATGTGTACTGCACAGAAACCATGCGACCTCGGAGTGAGCCGTATGAAACACATCGAATTGCGTAATACGCTATAAGGCCGTCTCGTATACGTAAAATTGTTATGAGGTAGTCCACAAATGACCTATCCCAACCGATCATTAATATTAAAGTTCTACGATTTACATCGTAGGTAGTCTTATTTGTCTAATCGGAAATACGGTTGTCCCCGTTTTGGGGGAGGGGTATCGTTTATTGAAAGAATGAAAAAAAAAATACAGAGAGGGCGGCCTGCCTGCCGTGACGGGCGGCAAGTTGCAACAGGGAGAAAAAAACGGGGGGGGGGGGAACGACAGGTAAAAACGACCAAAACGGGACACACCAACAAGACACGCGACACATAGCAATGATCCGTTCAGTGCAAAGTTCCGTAGCTGTGCCATCTGGTGGTCACCTTCGGTCCACCACACAGTTCACCAAAATAGCTTTCAGTTGGTCACATTTGTTACAGCAGGTCATATATTTGCTGGGCACATTAGCCCCGTGCAGGCCTTTGATTATTGCAGATGCCTCGTAATCGTACTCTAACAAACACTTTTTTTTTTCATTTGGCTCACATTCCTTGCGCCGTCTTATTCATTCGAGCAGCTTACAGCCAGGGCCGGCGTCTACTTTTTGGTCCTGTGGGGGCACACTACGAGAAATTCCCCCCCTCGCCCGTACCGCACAACTTCTTTGGCCGTGCGTTCCGTGGGAGATCCCTAAGCACATGACGCTCCGAAACGAAACACGGCATAACGGAATGAATGAAAAGCATACTATACGGCATTCATGGGACCCTTGGTATATTATATTCAATTGAAAGGATAGGCTTGTAAACAATGCGTTAATATATGCCTTGCAAAGACCACGTGCAGACGTGCAGTAGTAGTAGTAGTAGGAGCAGCACTTGACAGTGACAGGCAGACGTGCATTTGTTGTCGTGCAATGCCAGAGTGCAGAGTGCAATCGTCCAGGCGCCGCCGACACGCCTTCTGGTTGCGACGATGGTTGTATTCCGAAAGAATAGCGGTGACCGTCGGAGGGGGGGGGGGCAATTGTGCCCCCGTGCCCCCGCGTAGACGCCGGCCCTGCTTACAGCCGATACGGCAGGCAGACTGCTCTGTCGCAAACACTTCTCTACTCTAAACTTTTTCTTAAACGCCACGCCACGTCATGTGTATAGCGTTTGAATACTACAGCTTGTATTCCTTCTTTGGCCATACATCCACGGCACTTGGTCTAGATGTTGACGGAATTAGTCATACGATATATCTTAGACGCCAGATAAAGTTTCTGGACAGGAGCAGAGCGAGATGTCCTTCCTTTTGTGTCGCTGTGTCAGGTAATCTGTGGGTTCAAGTCTTTCGCAGCCAGAGCCGTCCTCATAAACCCCTCCACACGAGGCTGACACCTGCCATAACCACACTACGCACCGCTTATCGATCACGAGTTCCTCATTAGCGAACACAGAGACGATCCTCTTCCGGACGACTGCGCTGACAGACGCTCTCTGTTTGCCTTTTGTCGAGGATACTATGTACGTGCAGGCCAATACTAAAGGCTTTTCACGCTGTATGTGCCTCAGCTACGGAACCACTCGACCCTGGTGGCATCCGATGCAGGGACCCAGCTGTCTGTTCCAGCAGGCAAAGATGTTCCCTTAATTGGAGATGAGGGCTTTGGGGAAAGGAGACTGAAAGGAGGGGCCCGAGAGAAGCTCCGGTTCCAAAGGGTGTCGAGCACTACGATCAGCATTGACAGCGTCTGACTTTCCCAATTAAGCGTGACTGTCGATGCAACACTAATGACTGCAACTCAATGTCGCGAGGCGCATGCTTGCGTGTAATTGGAAGGAATCCAGCTTGCCGGACGTGACAAGGAACCGCGGTTATGCTACTGTCTTTTCCTTGCTGGCAGCGCCTCATGAGCTAAGTTGAATGGTTCGTTAAATGCTGATCTTGAATTATCGCTTCAGAGCACGATGGACTTTAAAAATGAGGATTGATCAAAAGATGAGTGCGTACCGTTTATTAGCGACTGCGCCGTGGCGTTCTTTAGCGTGTTCGGAACCTTGTGCAGATGGGGTCTGAAGTATTGCTTTACGTACTTACCAATCACACGTAGTGGAAGGCGCATATCGTGCTTGTATAGAACTAGTGAGTTAATTGATACGTAAGGGTCGCGTGTTCTGGGTAATGATCGGTCGAACTGGAGAATAATTTAGGTTGCGTCCACCTGAGATGACACCTAAGCCGCTCACAGGCAAGCAAGTGCAGCTTATTAGGGAGGGCTGCGCTCACATTGTAGAAATTGCGATTATCCAGAGATTTAGTCTCCCTTTCACGGATTGCCGGCTGTTTCTTGATAGTTAGTTAGATAGTGAACTAGTAAAATAAGATAAACCTTGGAACTTCCAGTAACCCACTATGGGAGCTACCTGCTCCTGCAAAAGCTTTATTGCTATTGCAAACTCTGGATCGAAACTCTGAATCACAGCGGGATCCCTCACATACTCACCGTCTTATTCTAATATTCACTCACTATTACCTGACTGCTGTAAAAACGTTTCGTCACAGACGTACCTTACCGTACGTGCTTAGTCATTACTTTATCTGAGTTTCTAAAGGACCCTTGGCTTAATTTTCCAATACAGGTTCGTAGGAGCGTCCCCTTCCGCACGTCCTAGGAAAGTTCTACAGTCGCACTCGAAATTACGCGAAGATAGATAATCGAGTCGATACCGATAGAAATGCCATGGTAAACCCTCTCTAGTTCCTTGTGGAGTTATTGGATTTTGAACCTCCCGTCTAAGCGCGTCACCATTCCCCTCAATCCCAATCAGAGCCGGCAAAGCACCTGCTGCGCCATCTTACGTCAGACAGGGAGGGGGGATTAACTCTCGTTTGTCACGGTAGCCTGCTGTAATTACAAACACACACACGCACATCCAAACAAACACACGCATTTTACCCTCCAACTCCTTTCGCTTGAACCGAGCGAATCAAGACTTCACTTCACGCTGTCTGGCCACGGGACATGAGTGAAGTCTGCAAGAGAGGCTGCACTCGTGTCCGTGCATTTTCGGAAAGGTACCAGGCTCCAACTGCAATCTTGGAATGGAACTTCATTCTTTTTTCTCTCGATATGTGGCAGAGAGTGTGTAACTTGGTAACAATTGAAGCGTACTCTCACGACTGGGAGACTCTCTTTAACCTAATCTGCCCCGCGTCGCTCCCTCGAAAACTCATTTAATGTTTGCCCAGCGGCAGGAGTGCTGGGAAAAGCTGGAAGTGGAATCCTCTAATCGAAACAGGGACCGTCGCACTCCACGCACAGCGCGCTATGGGTCATCAAGGTTGTCGTGAGATGGACTTTGAACTTTGTTGCCGCTGGGATAATTGCGTCTGCCACTCGTTGCAAGGTAGGAGGCTGTCCGGTATCCAGGAGTGCGCATCATTGGATTCCTTCTGCAACGAAGGGTGTGTCATTAGCGATGTGGCTAACAGAGGTTCCTTGGAAGACTGGACGGCATGCCTTTGTGGGGTGTGTTTGTAAAAGTTGCCAGGTACTGAAGTGAGTCTCGAAGATGTCCCTCAATCGCTGCGTCGGTGCACACCCTCGAGGATCTGAATTTAAAAGAAAAATGTGTCTTAGAGTTATCATGTGTGGTATACAGCACACCGCATGTCCATCATTTCTCACAGTACACGAAGGCTGTTACTGAACGGTAACCCGAGTAACTGTAACTTGAGTAACTGAACTCGAGTTGAATATATGCTCATAACAGCGATGTCGCTAATCAGTCAGCAACAATCAGCCAACAGTTCCATACTAGATTTCATTAGGAAGCACGATGAATACTTTGCTCTTCACCCTTTGAATGAGCCGGTAACTTGTTTAATGCTATCAGCATACTATAAAATAATGTGCGTATTTATTCATCTGGGCGATGTTGGGTGATGCAAGGCAGGAATGTGCTTGCCAGCTACTAGTAAGCATTCGTGCAGGACTCGTCCGTTTCTTCCTCTACCATGACGAAGTAACAATGCAAACTTTGTACGATGCTATGGCGCCATAATGTACATTGTAACCGCAGGCCGGTTCTGCGACACAGTTTTCTATTACATCAGTCATCAAGTTGCTCAAATATTCGGTGCAGTCCTACAGCGCGTCTGTGTGTTACTAGCAAATTTATGCGTACTGTTGAAGCATTCAATATTATCCTAGCTAGAGCGTCAATAAAACAGCTCTAAGTCGCGCGATGCTGCACGTTTGGCCGGTGCGCGAGCCCGACGCTCGCATGAGGACCACTTAAAAAGCGAGGCACGTTTGCGTCAACGCAGTGCTGACGACGCGCTTTGCATGAGTTACCTCAGCAGACGACGTTGGTGGGCTGAAGGAAGAATCGCTATTTTCGGTGCGACTCTCGCAGCAACCGTATTTTCACTTGGCCACTCCTCCGTGTGTGGCAGGCGGTGGTTTAGAAGTGGAAAGTAATGCTAAACTAAAAGTTGTCATAACCTAGGCTAATTACTCGGTATTTTGTTCCAACACAAAGTACGTGACCCCGAGTACGATCTCGGAAAGCAGAGTTGATTCGTCGTAAACGTGGGGTTGCAATATACCTGTGTCACATTTGCTTGTGCGAAATAACGTTTGCTATATAAGAGCGTGCTGTTACATGTAGAGGTGTGCGCGGGTGCAGTATGCTCTGCGCTGTACGGTAGTCGGATAGAGAAGGAGAAGCCACTACGAAGAGTCTCTCCCGTCTGTTCCTTATATTCGGTGACCCCCGTGCACTAACCAGGCGAATGAACACGTAACTGACAGCCGTATTCACCATTTCACTGTATACAGACAAGCCGAGCTCAGCTCTCATTGGCTTACCCTCCCAGACTTCCGTTTTGGAACTTCCTGTTTCGAAGGCGTGTTGACATACAGTGGCTTCGGCGGGTGATTTGTTTGCGTATACCTGTGTTTGTCCGGCCCGCGTAAAATATGACCAGCCTGTATTTTAGTCAGCTGGACGCCACAACACAAGTGCGTTACAAGAACAAGTTGACTGTGCTTGGGGAGGAATTTCTCGACCCACTGAACCCTGATATCCGCAATATCATATTCTGTAGTGACGCTAAGCTGTGGCCATCCGTCCAGAACGTCTCGTCTTCCTGGTGGGAACCACGTGTTTTTACACGAGGGAGCAGTTCCGGAGGTATTAGTTTACGGACGCATATAACTACTTTATCTGCGGGAAAGTTCCTGACGGATGCGGTTACCGCACGAGCACTAGCGTGAATAGCTGGGAGCGAGCTGGGAGAGCATTGGTACGCTGCTCTGCCCTGAAATATGTAAACTAAAACCAAATAATTACTTAAAAAATCAGTAAGTGTGAGCGCGGGATTTTTTCTGAATTATTTTTCGCTGAAGGTTCCGATTGGTAAGGCACGGGTTCCAGAAGCATCTGAAGTAAGATTTAAACGTTAGGAGTTTTATTTAATTAATGAGCATATGCAAATGAGCCGCTCACAGCTTAGTCCTTGGCCGATCCCTCAAGAATGTGTACCAATACGAAAGTTATTAGATATCGTCAGCCGTATATCGAATTAGTCAGTTTGGTAATTTTCGTGAAACACACGGTATGTACATGGTATCTTTCTGAAAAAAAAGAAGAAAAAAAAAGATAAAAAAGAAAAGGTGACATTGGTTTCGCATATTTCGGAGTTCCATTCATACAATTCAATTTCTCACGACCAAAACTCACGAAAGTGCTCGCACGTCATGGCAAAAGTTCGCCGAAGATGAACACCATTGATCCCATAATTTTCACACAAATAGATTTTTAAATTGTGAAACGTTAGGTGAAACACCCTGTACATAGAAAAACTGACAAGATAAAATGTATACTTCCAAATGAGTCAGTGCCGCTGTCGACGGCCTCAGACAATGCAATGCTCAGCCCGTTAATATTAACTGTTCTGCACGCGCGGTGCACAGGCAGGGCATTCAACACATGCACATATGACAGCTCGCGAACTCCCATTTTTGATCTTCTCTGTGTGCGCACTACTATCTGCTATTGAAAAGGTCACGCGAACACCTTTTCAATCTTGATCTGGTGAAGGATATATCACGCGACGTTACGAGATGCGAATGCAATCGTTCTGAGACATCGTATTACTGTTGCCAAGAGACGCAAGTCGGTTATAATCGAGCAGCCGTTCGATAAATAAGCAAAAAAGAAAAAACGCTCGAGTCTCATTATAGTTTGACTTTCCTCGTTTGGTGAGTTTAAAAGCGAATTGTTGCTGCTGTTCCGGCATAATTGATAGGTTGCTGTGCTCGCGTGTCTGTCCTGCTGTGACACATGCCAGCTGTAACATTTCACGTTTCCATAACGCTGCATGAGCCGTTTTCACTGATACATTTGAAATGTAATTTGTGCTAGGTAGAACTTGTTAAAGGAAAGTTTATTAAACTCAAGAACGGAATAAGAACTGCTACTTCACACGTTAGTTGACGTACACCTTACATGCACATATGCTTACAAACCACTCTAGATCCACTACTTCACACTTCCTTACATACATACGTACGTACGTACGTACGTACATACATACATACATACATACATACATACATACATACATACATACATACATACACACATACACACATACATACACACATACATACATACATACATACATACATACATACATACAGTACTCCCTAAGACCACCACCCTAGATGTCTGCGATTATGTACAGTATGGAATGCAGTACATAATCAGTAGGAATATCTACACAGGTGCAGAGTATTTACAGGGCAAATAAGAGCACGTGAATGACGTTCATGGGGGCGCACCAGAGACGGTCACACACCCATTGTGATACAAGATTGAGGGGTGATGACACCATTTGCGCGCGAACCCCTGCACACCTAAAGCGAGTAGTTCGTGCTGTAACACTTTGGTGAGCAAAACGCGCACGTTGCGAACCATCAAGAAGATAGGCATCGTCCGCTGACGTCGGGCCACAGCAGAACAACGAGCTTTCCACAGCACAGAAGCCCCACACGCGGTGAGCAATACACTTAGCCGATGTGGCCACCTACGGTCGAACTGTACAGGACACAAGATGTGTGTGGACCGCCTGACTATGCTACAGAACGTACGAGCAACGTGACACTCGAAGATGACATGCTGGTTAGTCTCCTGGTGCGTACAATATGGACAAATGTCTGACGTTGTTACATTCCACGAGTGGAGACGATCCCGAGTAGGCTGGATTCCCCAGGCAAAGCTCCACATGACGTCTCGTAGAAATCCAGGCAGAGAGGCGCATACAGTTGCCCACGATATGTTTGCTGCATGCTCCATTCGTCTTCGCACACCGTCACATGTTGTGACACTGTTCTGTAGCACCTTCTTTGCCATGGAAGAGGCTGAAGCAGATGCCAAGCTGCGGACGGGGACAATGGACGACAGTTTTTGGTGATATGCGCGAACGGCTGCATGGAAACGCTGAGGTACCACTGCTGCTGGCGGGTCAACGGCCACGTGCAGGAATTCACTCAGAAACGGCGCCATCCAGTAGGTTAACAATACCTTAGAAGGGGTGTCATCGACGCTAAAGAGACTTCGTAAGGTCGTACTCAGGGCGATTCCACGGTTCATAAGACCGAAGTCTGGCAAATTCACGCCGCCAACAGATTCGTCAAATGACAACACTGCACGTGCTATAGGCCCTCTTCGTTTCTTCCAAAAGAAAGAAAGAAAACATGAATGAATCCGGACCACAACTGCTTGTGGGGCTATTGAGATGTGGCTCAGATGCCACGAACGGCCTGATAAAATACACCGGAGAAGGTACGGAGAACTTTGGTAGCAAGTCAACTAGTATTAGGAGTGGCCGCGTGCTAGCGATGTGGGATTTTTATTTTTAGCCGGTTAAGCGTAGAGAAGTCGTAGACAGCTCGTCATAAACGTCTGGATGGAGGATGGACGGAAATGAAGAAAAACATGGAGATGGTCACCCTACAACTGCGGACCCGTCTGCTCCATGACGCTTGAAGCTGAGTTCCCGTCCACCGCTTGGAATTGGAGAAAAAAAAAATTAAGATGTGAAACAACTAAGGTGAAAGAAATTGTGAAGGGTCTGTTTCTAATGCTTTGCAAGGGTTCTACGTGATATTTGGATCATGTGAGATTTAATGGTTCAATGACGAGACTGAGTTAAATTCCTTCACAGGTTATCACACTGTTCTTTAGACGGATGGCTCTTCCATGCAGGATAAACATCAATATGGCTAAACATGGTAAATAATGCGTGAGTGTGTAATAAGACGCTGGCATACCTAACATTTATAAGAAGACAAAATCACTAAAGCGCGAATAGCACTGCATTACTTCGGCCTCGTACAATACTAACTCGCTCACAAAAATAAAACATTCAAACATGTTATATCAAGCATAAAGATAGTGTGTGGATCTCAGTTAGTGAAAATAGTAGGACAGAAGTATAAATATTGTTCAACTGTATTGCTTTTTTTAACTTTCACGCATAATTTTCGGACCCATTGTACGAACGCAACAGAGTGATAGTGCGTAGCAAGCGGGTAACATTATTCAATTGCCTTCAGCATTTTTGATGCCGACTGGAACAAAAACGTCGTTCCTGTACAACGTATCAGGACTGACACGGGTTAATCTCCAACAGTAGGTGTTAATATCCACATACGAAATCATTAAATACGTCGTTAGCCTTTCGGTAAAAGTTAGCTGACTTCGAAAACAAAGCTTCTCGCGGGTTGTCTTACAGGTCACTGGATTATGCCCGGTAGCAGAACACGCTGACAAATCCCTTGTGCAACACCTCAGACATCTTAAAGGAGCAGTAAAATTCCCCTCATGATTTTTTTCGTTTTGGGCTGCAGCGTGCTGTGCATTAGCTCTTGCGTAGAAACGACGGGCGCAGCTGACTTGTAGCGCGCGCGAGAGAGAGAGAGAGCGAGAGAGACGCTTCTGGTGTTCACACCCTCTGGAACCCTCCGCTCCTTCAAAGACCATGTAAGTGAAGGAGGGAAGTGGGCGTCACCTCATGACGTTCGCAGTCCCGATGGAAGGGGCCAATCAAGTGACCCGTGATGTAACCTGATGCGCTAAGCTGTCGCTGCAGCGCACGGCCAATGGGAGAGCTTGTCCAATGAGAACTTATGGCTGCTCCCCACGTCAGGTTTTCTGACGTCACGCGAGGAGTTTGGGTTGGGCCGATAGCTGCTTCCTCCAGTCTTTTTTTTTTTTTTAAGTTTGATTGCGCAGTTTATACACTGCCCGTTAAATGTCACTTCCTTGCTCCTTTAAATCCGTGTTGATGCTGGACAAACGTTTAGGTGCTTTCCACGCGCATACTGCTTTCTTTCAAAACTATTAAGAAATGGAAGTCAAAAGCAGTCCCTATTACATACGGGTTTTCCCAAGCCTTACAACGGCTCCCTTTTGTGTGTGCAGAAAAGGGTTCGTTGTACTTCGCAACGAATCTTCGTTTGCGTAAGCCCATATGCATACTCAGCGTGCGCTGCCTTTTGTGCCTATGGCTTAGAAATTCTTCCACGTGCACACGTATTCATTCCATTTCGCCCTAAGTCTAACATCCTGGAAGTGCATTTCCTGATCCCGGTGTTTTTGGCATCTTTGTTTACCAGCCTCGGAGGATACGATAGAGGCAGAATGCGAGGCAAATACGAGGAAAATGATATAGCTGAAGTGTACGGGAAACGGACCCTACGCAGTTCCTTTCACCGGGTTTACAGTAACTTCTTCGCCCTGGCGGTAGTGCACAAGTAATATGCTACGGAGTCAGGAGCCTCCTTTGATCGAATAAGAGCAGTCAGCGAGAAATAATGTGCAAAAGCGCTCATACGTTCTTATATCTCTAATAAAATGATCGGCGTAGACGGTGTCACAAGCTCACACCTACTTCAAGGCCACTTCTGTGTGGCCAACAACGCCAAGCCGTCCTGCCATCACCCCCCCCCCTACACACACACACACACACACTTCAAAGCAATGCCATAGCAGAAGACTTACTGATTACCCACGTCAACGTATCAAGTAATGTACAGCCGCTTTCGACTTCCATGCACAGGTGTGAAATGTTAGCAACATAGGCGTGCTGCGTATTGAACATGACAGGAAACTGGCTATGCTGAACGCAAAAACGCTAGAATTATAATAACAAAGGAAACGGGAAACCGGGATAGTAGAAAAAGGATAGTTTTCGTTTTGCTATGCGTGTATGTAAGCAGAGGGTGTTTCGACCGACTACGACCTCACCCCAGTTTTCGACGGGTTGCGGTGCGTTCCGTGGTGTGACCTCGAGATTTGCCAATGTACGTATAGCCCACGTGGTATAGCCTCTCCTGAATACTCAAGAATACAATTATAGACCAAAATAGTCAGATGCCCCTAAGAAATGAGAAACCTGTATCAATAAGTAAAGAGGGCCGGGTATTACATGTCACCACGTACTAAGCAATTTGCGGTTACTTTTGCCTCTGCACAGAGTAGAATGAGATGATAAGAACATTGCCTTTACTTCGCGGCAGAGAGCTGTTCTTCCATGTCTTCCTATTCTTCCGTCCGTAGTCTGCTACCTCAAGGTTGTATAGTTAAGGCTGATTCACATTAGTGCGTTTACGGATGCGTACAGCGTTTTACGTGTACAGTCGACCCCCGTTTATCCGGACTTTGCCGTTCCCGGCGAAATCGTCCGGATACCGGGGCATCCGGATAAATGAAACGACCGAATAGAAACGTCCTACAGAGCAAGGTTTAATTAAAACACAGAAATCTCGTCAATGACAGCTGTTACATAGTGGTGTAGGCACTCGATTCCTGCAAACTTTTGCTAATTGCATAGAGTTGAGCCACGCTGTTGCGCTGCTCAAAGAATGTCAGTGCGGACGCAATGTGTCAATATCGGAGCCTTGTTTCTCACTGGCGTCATCGGCACCGTCTTGCTGCACATCATCGGAGGCAACAGCAGCAATCACACCTCATCAGTCATAGTTCCACACGCGTCATCATCCTTGTCAACGTCAACGTAGTCAGAAACCGCAGCATCATCTACGGCAGTCACAGTGAGCCTCTGCATCAGGGGTCGCAGCTCACCTAGGGGAATGTCTTCATCGGCCAACGGGCCGTAAGCAGCAGGCCCTCGGGTTGGAGTTTTCCCCTCTAGAACCGGACAGTTACTCAAGATATCTCCAAATGACTCGACTGGTCAGCGTGACCCAACGCACACAAATAGAAAAGAGGGTCATCGTGCGCGGTTGTCTCCCCACCGGAGGAATGTAGGTCCCTAACGTGTGACGGGAATAACGCCAGCACAGCGAAAAGGGTGACAAAGCGGGGTCAGTGTCTCCTCTTACTCACGGTAGTCCGGATAACTGAAGCTGGATTACAATAATTTTCGACTTTCGTTCCCTGGAATTCTTGTCCGAGTCCGGAAGCTGAAGTCCGGATAAACGAGAACAAAATACATGGAGGAAAATCCGTTCCCGTGCCTTTTGTCCGGAAACCGCGGGATCCGGATAAATGAAGTCCGGATAAACGGGGGTCGACTGTACCTTCGTTCCGTCCTGAAGGATGTTCCGTTGCAATGATTCGCTGTCAGCGGACGTAACACGCAAGCGAAACCGTAAACGGAGTAGTGTGAATCAACCTTTATTCTGAAATTTAAACGCGTGCAGTAAAGCCGGCGTTAGTACGCAGGTGCGCATGCTGGGGTCGAAATTATCCGCACTCCTATCCTGCGGCACGCGTAGATTGTCTTCACCCTTTCCGCAGTGTTACGACGCCTGGAAAACTGGGTTGGCATCTGCATCGCAGAGTAGGACCAGACACTAAACCTTCCGAGTATTCAGCTCATTAACTTTTTTTTAATCCTCATGGCAAGTGCGCATGCAAGTTTCTTCGTCTTTTCCGCCAACTCACTCCCGCACTAGAACCATGAAATTGCTAACCAAATGCTTGCACCCGGAACCACACCCAGTACACGTGGGATGTGCTCGTTTTTATGCCTTCTCTTTTCAAAGAATACAATAGGGGTGTGTGAAAGGGGAGGGCGCAAGAAGAATAAGGCATGCCATTTAGGCAGCAAGGAACTGGAGACGATAGAATACGACGGAACGCAAGTAGAGGGCGCTATCTACGCTTCCCTTTTGCACTTCACACTCCGGAAGCGAAAGTTACGCTCCATATCCGATGGTCGTCCGAGTATGCCTGAACGGAGGAGGCAAGAAAGCGCACACTTCTGTCCATAGAGGGCGACAGTAACAGCGCAAAAAGTAGCTTTGATGGATGAGAATCATTCTAGTGTTGCATGTTGCATCGCGCGTGCGGGGCATAAACAAAGCTGACGCCGACGGAACAGAATAAATATCGCTCTACATACCCCCCTCCCCGCTCTTAACTGTCGTTTCTATAAAATCCTTGCTTGTATATGTCATTTCTATAAACTGTGAGAGGACAGGCATGCAATTGTGTTACATCGTATCAGGTGCAAATTGAAAATTGGAGTGCTCAGATTTAAAAAATAAATAAAAATAAACGAATGCTTTGCTAGAGCAGCTCCGGACTTTGTTTCGGGTGATCGGTCTACTGCTTTCCGCATGAAAGTATCAGCATTACGGGAAGCCTGAAGTTCAACCTTCCGAGTTACATTGACCACGCAATGCGGCTTGCCGCTTATTAGAGAGTTTTAGTGTATCGTACAATATCACCTTTGCGTTTCAAAGGGATAGCGTTGGTGGTACCACGCACTCGCAAAACATAAAGAGAGCTTCGCGCAGTGTGCAGAACCACCACGTTGTCTCTTACGTACACAAAGGGGATACGATGCACTGAAGGTTGATACTCCTAGTGACCTTTACGTATTTATGACAGTGCGGCATGCGGAACCCTTTTCCCTTGTCCTTCGTTCAAATATCGAAGATTGTAATTTTTTGTCGCAGCCGCCCACGATACGTTGCGCTTTATTCGTGTTTTTGTCCACTTTCAGATGAACCGTCCAATTCAAGTGAAGCCGGCCGATAGTGAAAACAGGGGAGGTAAGTGGAGAGCATCATTTTATGTTTTTCTCTCTATGCGGCCATTTCAAATTGGTCGGTCTAGTGTCTCTGCACGATGGTTTATTCCACGCAAAATATGATCTCTCTCGTTAGTTTGTATTCACTGCCTATTAAAAGTTATTAAAACTCCCACGTTTTGCACGCTACTCAGCATTACCCGGTACTATAATGTCAGGTTTTGCCGAACATTCAGATGTGGCGAGTTCCAAGTTGCCGTACCCGAACAGGGATGCGCGTGTTGTTTATATTCGCACGTCATTATCAGCTGCGAAACTGCAACCATGTATAGTGCTGGACAGAAGTTGACGGAGCGCGCGAGCGGTGTCTTTTCTCCTTGGCGCGACACCCCAGCGGCGTGCGGAAGCGGGCGAGTTCACCCGTTGAGAGGGGTGGGCGAGCGCGCTGGTTGCCATACACCGCGGTAGTTTCGGTATCGCTTGAATGTGCTCGCGAAGTGGTTTGGATTGGTGTCGCTACCAGAGCACACCTCTCCCCTCTCTGAACGAGTGAGCGAAGTCCGCCCGCCGGTAGGGTGTCGCGCCGAGGAGAAAATACACCGTTCGCGCGTTCCGTAACATTTTTGTCTAGCATTGTGCAACTTTGTATCGCCTGATATTCCTTATCAAATTGTTACTACGCGTCCAGTTTTAAAAGAGCGGGAGCATTCAAACGTTACGTGAGGGCTGCATTTGTTAGTCTAACTTTGCTAATAGGGCTGATGAGATGTTTGGGCAGCATTGCGTCACGGAGGGCGTATCAGATGTCGTCGTGACGCTGTCAAGAATGAACGTTTCTTTTTTCTTTTCTTTTTTTTTTTTCACAACTACATATGTGCGTGCGCTGCGACGTTGAGTGCGCCGGACAAGGTTATCCCCGTTTCAATAGATGGCGCTGGATGGGACCGACGGGAGCGGGGACCAGTGGGAGCACTGCGTTAACTCGTCGGCTCCACTTCAAGACAGGTTTTTGTCCTTTATGCAACCCACGTGGGTTCCTCTTAACACGCCCAGGGTGGTGTGATGAAGAGCCTCCAGGATACGACGCGAATGCTTAAAAGGTCCATTGTGAAACGAACAACGGCGAGTCGCTCACGTCGCCACCAAGTACCCGTCATAGGCGGATATCAAGTTGCACTCTGTCAAAGCAAAGTCCTCTTATGCGGTTCTTTCTGTTCCTCATACGACCCTCACTCGTTTCAAAGATTAATTATCTGAGAAACTAGACGATAAGTAGTTAGATAAAATGCAACAATAACTACGCGCGTCGACGAACTTCAAGGAAGTTTGGCTCGCGCGAGCCAGCTTAACGAAAGCTTCTACATTAAGAACTTTTCAGATTAAGCGCAGCTTACGAAGAATTCTCCTTTTATGTTCAGATTTGCTTCATTTAACAAACATTGTTAAGAAGGAAGCCGGGTGTATAGTCCTGCTTGGGAAATTTGAAGCGCGCATAATAAACCCGATATCCGCATTAATAGCATTGGGGAGTATGGGAGCGCTCGCCTATTTTTTTTTTTTTTTACCCTTCCTATTTGGTGAATGAGGGGATGTAAAAGACATTTAAAGCTATAGGAAAAGTCCCTTCTCGCAGAGGGACCCTTATCTCGCGCATCCAGGCGCTCCCTTTGAAAATGTCGACGGCCTCACTGAGACGTGGAGAAAGTGCAACGAAAAGCCGCAAGGAGAGGTTTTGGGAACTTCTTTTTAATTTTATCCGGTGCTTATAAAGCCGGATGAAGCCCAGGATTTTAATTTGTACGAGAAGCACACGAGAATATCAACAAAAGCGGGATGCAGATGATTACGCCAGGAGTGTGCATGTGTAGCGAGGTTTTGTGTAGAAAAAGCGAGGGGGGGGCGGGAAATGTCCTGTGCTCCTCTTCCATCTGCAGGTTTACATTTTCTTCCTAGTCGGATATAGAGCCAGCGTGGTATTGCGCTGAAACTAACCTCTGCTGTATCAAGAGAGAGAGAGAGAGAAAAAAAGACCCTTATCATTCCCCACCAAAGTTTCTCACCTCCTCGACCGCTTTCAAACGAGCAGCCTTGGGATCTGAAAGCGGCCACGTTGCCCACTCACCCTCCTATTCCAGTAGAAGTTCTGATTTGAAAAGCTGCAGAAAAGCAGCGATCATCTTCAATGACAGAAGACAACCTTATAGTTAAACTTGTAAGTAACATACCTGTAGTTACAATGCTCAATCATAAATAATTGTCTCCGAAGTTACATGAAACATTTCGCACAGTGTCTTTGTGCATCGTAAAGAACCATGAGAATTTCTTTTTAAGCTTTGGTTTGGGCCCGCAGGCGAAAAGATTTGCTTTCATCCCCTAGGTGAACTTACAGTCTGTGTGCAGACGGTGATATCCTTTTCCCAGTTATAGAAACGAAGGGAAAAAAAAATTGCGGCAGCGCACAGCAGCAACAGAAATCATGAGTCCGTTGCGCTATTAATCACGGCAGTCGAGAAAGTTTTCCTCGTCCAAAGTATGTGCGGAGTATATGCGAGCCGAGCATTTATTTTCTACCCATCAGCGCCGACTCGTTAATTTCAACGGAAAAGGAATGTGAAAGCAGTAACTCCCGGCGATGTGAGCAGCCCCGGTGCTGAAGTCATTAAGTTTGGATTTTGAAGGAGCATTTTTTTTTCCTTACTTCTCTGGTGTGAGAAAGTAAGCTTCTCGCGCATGCTAATTCCCTGAAGGACAACTAGAGTATAGTAGTTTTCGTGCGTTTAGGGAGTACGGCCATGTAAGCGTACCTTAGACGTTATGACGAATTGCTCACTCGTGCGCGTAAGCTAGAGGCATTGTTCATCTCTCTTCGCAAGAGGAGATCAGGAAAAAAACATCAAACGTGCTGTCATCGAAGTGCTCTTAAGTGTTTAAGAATACTTCGGGAGGTAAAATATGTAAGACACAGAAACAGCTTCCAGAGTAACGTAACGAATGCTTAGGGTGACGTCCATACAGCCAAGGATAGACTCGCCTCATTAGTGGCTGGATGGATGGGCATGTAGAGTAAAATATGGAGGTGGGAGTTCCACAGTTGTGGATCCTCCCATTCCATAACACTACTTGAGCCTTGTCGTTAATATTACGATTATCCCTTTCTGTGAGTCATTTGCAACAGCCAAAGCAACTGTAGTTCAGTGTTTGAGTCCTGTACTGTACGTGATGATGACAGATGACAGACGACAAAAATGCAGTACGTAATCCCATACTTTGCAAACACTCGGCTGTCGCCTGTATCCAGCGTCGATCGGGTTCTGATAGTAGAATAAATGTAGTCGCATCCATGGTATAGCCACGCTTATCGCTGTACATGAGGTTAACTATGCAGCGTACGTACGGCTTTTGTTTCCTTTTCTGGTCTTTTCTGGTTGAAATAGCTCAGTTATTAATGTCTCGGTTGATGCGGGCCACGTTCACCTGAGGCTACGTCATGGAGAACCGCATGGAAAAGAAATGGCTGTAATAGCCACAAAGTGTACGTAACACTAAGAACAGGTAGCGATGTTCCTTTTGTTTAGCCAGATATTCCTACATGAAAGACTCCACAAAATGAGGTGTGGAAAACAAGACCGAAAAGGAGTTCAAGAGAAATACGTCGTTCTTCACAAGCGACTATGTCTGCGTTCAGGAGCACTGAAAAAAATTATTTACGCACTGTACTGTCGCCATTGCTTACCGTTCTAACCTGCGAAAGCAGAAGATGCAGACAGAGAGAGGAAGCAGCCTACAGGCAGCTATGTCTATTGACACTAGATGATTTCAGGCTCGGTACATGACATACGATGACATCGGAATACATGACATCGGTATGACATACAATTATGGCGCTCAACGCCGAGACTGGAAGGTGACCAGGGTTCGAATCCGAGCGTCGGCTGTGCTGCCTGGTTGTTTTCCTTAGGTTTTCCCTCAGATGCTTCAAGACAAAAAATCGGCACAGTTCCTTGTGAAGTCGGCCTAGGATACACGATCCCTCGGCTGCGATGGTCGTGACGTTGCCCGCCTGAGCGTGGCCTACTACGGCAAGCAGTTCCGCCTTCCCTCCCTCTTCCACGACATACAGTAATGCAGTACTAAGACATTCGTAAAATTTCCTCCTTGCCACTTTTTCTAATTTCCTCGGGTGACACATGGCGGAGCCTCTCAAGCTTGTAAAGGTGTTTTAGGTTACCGTGGTTACGTGGACACGTGCACCGAAACATAATGATGCTGTGTTGTTGTTTTTTTTAATTCCGTGTTAGCGCCGCGAAGCAACCGTGGCTATGGGCGGCGTGCAGATGTGGACAGATGGAGAGAGGACAGCAGGAACGAGAGGGAGAAGGGGGGTTAGCATGCGTCCTGGGCTGACTTCAGGGGGAAACTGTACCGACATTCGTCTGGAAAGTATTCGGAAAACCCAGGGAAAACCTCAGACAGCACAGTCAGTGGCAGGATTCGAATCCGCCCCCCCCCCCCCCCCCCAGTTTTCAGCACGACCTTGGCTGCCACCAACGAGCGGGACGCCTTAACCCGCTCGGCCATACCGCTTGTTACGGTATAGTGCAATAGGTGGAAGTCGTTGAGATTATGTCTCTACCAACTTTATCTGGGGTTATGTGACAAGTGATCATTATATAACCTTATCCAGAGGATAACCCTATCCGAACGGCAGGACTTTGCAGGTTAGTTGGATAGGATAAAGCGGGAACAAAGAAAAATTTGAATTTACGATCTCGGCAGCGCAAATGAGCGTTTTCATTTCTTTGTTCACAGGGCTTCTGACGGCAGTGGGAGAGGGAGGGGGGGGGGGGGCTTCAGATTTATCCTGCCCTGGGCGCAAACTTGCCTCGCTACGGCTCTGACCCTATCCATTTAAGAAAAGCTGATAGCTGAGGAACACTACGTCCATCAGCGAAGGTTCGGTTCCAGGACCTCATGTCACTATGATAAATGCGTCGAAAGCAAATTGTCCTCTTTCATCGTCTTCGACGTCATCAAGTTTCCGCCAAGCTCAAACAGGTTACACAAAGCATTATTTTCAAATATTCAGTAAGTGTCCGGCTTTTCGGTCCGTAATTTCTTCATCTATGTCTTGCGACCATACGCTGAACGGAAAACACTGATGGTTATGGTCACAAAATGCCAAATACATACAACTTCCTCAAGAACAAAACTGTCTGAATGCATACATGCACCTCTCTTCGGAAGCTCTTCCTATATGTTGTCCGTTTAACAATTTAGGTTTTTATCAAGTCGACATGTCGTTGTACGGCGTCGTGGCGTTGCTTTCCCCCCCCCCCCCCCCATAGAATACTCCTCGCCGATTTATTTTGATGTACGCAGTTTGTTCCTTGTGCTGTGCGCTTGGGGAATGCGATTTGCATCCCTTAGTTGCTCCGCGTGCCGTTTCACAGAGGGACGAAACACCTTAGAAACTGCATGCGATATCTCGCAGTCCAGGGGAGAAAAACAAATCAGGGATTGCCGGCGAAATCCGCGCGCCACGAATTCTCCGCGAAAACAAGAAATTGCCGTGGTGCACAATTTCCGGACAGCCTCCTTTCGTCCCCGCTAGAAAGGATGGCGCATACCAATAGACCGGGTTAGGCGTTTCTTTTTTATTTCTTTTTTTTTCATAGTTTTTATTGTGTTTACGTCGCTGCTTCCGGAAAGAAACAGGCAGAACGCTAGGCATGCAATTCTTAAGATCAACCAACCCTTCACATGGAAATAGCGATTGGCAAAGGAATTCTTTTCCCTTCTTTTCATTTCCCTTGCGGGTGGAAGCTGTGGATGTTTCATTAGAGGCACCGTGTTTCGTTATTATTTATATTTACGGGAAAAGCTCAAGCACGTACTGTAGTAATGGTCCGAATACATGGGATCAGACCAGAAAGGAAAAACTGAGGCGTTGTTGCTCCCGACGGTGCCAGGACTGGTGACTCCAGTACCTGTCTGGCAAAATATGCAGCGAGAACAAGAGTAATAATAAGAGAATAAGTAAGAGAGAGAGAGAGAGAGCGGACAGGAAAACAGGTAGAACACCAGTCCTCGCCAAATACCTTTGGAATACTTTAGGCAGAGAAATAGCGTGATTCTAAATTTAAGTCCGTACTCATGTCAGACGTCTGTGCGTGAACCTTACCACTCTCTGTGACAAATAAATCAGAGACTATATAGCACATGAAACAAGGTCTTCCTTTCCTTTTTTCCTGTTTGATTTGTAACACCATCTGGCTTGCTTTTCAGACATTCTTGAGTTCCGATTTCTGATTATTCTGATGTCCTGCAGTGAAGGTGTCACGAGCAAGGATTGTACAGTAGATTGCAGGCTGCTGACGAGTACCTTCTTCACTTTAAGTGGACTATGAAGCTTTTCGCTAAATGTTGTAGTTCTTTACGTTTTATTGGTTTCGAAATCCAACTTCATCCCAACAAACTTCAGTGATGTTATATGCGACGACGAAATCCCCCTCGAGCGAAACCGCGTGCGCGAAATTCTGCCACGGGTCTAGTGTGAATGCACACTGGATGATGGCCGGCTCTCACCCAGTTGTCTAACGCCCTTTTGTGTAAGACACAGTGGTTTTATATTTCGCTGAGGCCCGGTATGACCAACGCGAGCTAACGCTTGAACCGAGATGAGACTTCCCTAAACTTTGTGTTAATGGTTAATCCTGTTTCACCAACGCGGGATTGCGAGATTTCGTGTTCTGCAAGACAGGGTTGACGATCAACACCAAGTTTGGGGAAATCTGATCTCTGTTGAAGCGCTAACTGGCGTTTGTGAAGCCGGGCCTAAATTGCATTTCACACGGGAGGTGAACCCAATGAATCTGCACCCAATGCGGAGTGCCAGAGGACACTGAACACAAACTGCTCAGCTGCGAGTGATTCGCAGCAAGTCGTGAAGTTTGTTCTCCGGGATGCCTTGTTCAGACACGACAACGGCCCTTTTGACCTCAAGAAGGTACTCGGCGACTGGCCAGCAGCACATCGACATGTTTCACTCTCTGTGATCTCCTTTGTTAGGCCTTTTTGTGGAACAAACATCCTTTTAGCAGCCAGACCTCGCTACCATAAGCGTACTGGAGTAGCCTGCCCAATGGGTTGGGCCAACATCTCCGTATTTTTGGAGTTGGAGTTGGACGGACGTACGGGACTAGCGGGAAATGAAAGAGCATTTTTGCTCGCGATCGACGCTTCGTATGAGATTTTCGTCGTCCTTTAAATTTAAATTAAGCCACGCGGCGTCTGTCTTATACCCAAAACGCACTGACCCAGGACCCACATCGCGCGCAATCGTGATTAGGCAGTAATTGCGATCGTCCTCAGGTGCGGACAAAGCGAGTCCCGGTGACAGAGATCAACAACGGAGACACTTGTCCCGCGTTCGCGAACATGATTACACACTTCAAGGAGGGCTGGCACAGGCGCAGTGGCTTCCTTTCACTTCTTCGTCTTCTCGCTACTCGCACTGCCGGTTCCGGGCTGGCAAGATGGCGGTGATGGCAGCGGCCCGAACGAAGAAAACAACATGGACAAACGCTGAAACGGCTGAAATAGCATTTGCATTAATGTGAATATATTTCATGTAGACATCCTGGACCAATGTTTTCTTTTAATTTGAAACTTCAGTGGGTATTGTGCAAAGCTCTCGCTAGACGGCGTCAAATGAAAACTTGGATCAGGAACGTGAAGAGCGGACGGCGCGGCGTGTCCAGCGGGATTGCGCAGTCCAGGATTGCGAGTCGATCCAGATTGTGTGCGACAGTGCGTTTTGGGTATTAAATATATATGCGGGGAATGCAATCCACGATCCGTATCTAACGACGTTCTAGGTTTGCGCAGTTTCAATACGGAGTTTTAGTATATCGGAAGTACGCCACGAAAATGATACGATACAGCTCACAAATCAAGGATCAGCAACGTGATGTCAGCCGCTCCTATAAGGAATAAAGTGATTGGCTTTATCTTATCTCCGGAACCGTTATCGTGAAACACTTTCCCATAAAACCCCCTAGTAACTACGTCGTCCACACACATTTAGTCCTCGCCCATTTCATACTACCGTTTTTCTCGTCTGTATGCTACAAAAATAGAACCGAGAGGCTATCGAGCTCAGTACATTCTAATGGGTCCGTGTCGCCTCCGTGAAAAACACAGGCGAGAAAAACGGTAGTGTGAAATGGGGGGCCGTCGCGAGTTTTACTGCATCGGAAGAACCCTACGAAAACGATACAGTAAAGGAAGTTATCAAATCTGAGCTTTGCAAGTTCATGTCACCCACTTCAAAGGAACAGCCCAAGTAGCACACTGTGCTGAAAGTCGAGTGCAATGGGAGTGGACGGTATGTGTCTTATCCATGTTATTTTGTTTCACGGGTCTGTTCAGGGTCTTCCATCTACTTGTGTACCCCCGTTGCACTCGACTTTCAGTACGTTAGAGAGTTTTAGTACATCGTACGCAGAGGCGATAGCGTGCGCAAAAAATATAGCGTTGGTGGTTCTGCGCACTGCGTGAAGTTCTCTTTCTCTTATGGGCGTGCGCCGAACCATGAAAAGTATTCCTTACATACGCAAAGGGGATAACGTACGATGTACTAAAACTCCCTATTGCGTTGCTTGGGAGGGCGATTGACTTATCATGTTTTCGGAACTTTCCGATGTACTAGAGCTCGTCATTAGTGAGTTTTAGTATATCGCACGCTATCGCCTTTCGGTACCTACAAGAATGCGTGGTGGTTCTGCGCAATGCGCGAAGCTCTCTTTTTGTTTTGTGCGTGCGCAGAGCCGCCAACGCTATCGCCTTTGCGTACGTAAGGGGATAGTGTTCATAGTTCTGCGCACGCCCATAACAGAAAGAGAGCTTCGCGCAGTGCGCAGAACCCCCGACGCTATCTGTTACGTACGCTATCACCTTTGCGTACGTAAGGGATAGGTTGGTGGTTTTGCGCACGCGCAGAACATAAAGAGAGCTTAGCGCAGTGCGCAGAACCACCATGCTATTCCTTACGTACGCAAAGCCAACAGTGTACGTTATACTGAAGCTCACTATTAGCTACACATAGCGAGTCGCACGCAACTCGATACCCACAGTCATTCACGAACAAAACGCTATGTGCCGCTTCCCTATTCCTGGGTAACATCAGGCGGAACAATCGCGAAAAGTTTTTGAAAGCGATGACCTTGCTGTGCCCCCACGCTTATGGGGGACCTCCTGGGACGCAGCCGCATGTGCGCACTGCAAGCGCTGCTTCATCGTATTCTGTTGACAGAAGGGGGAGGCCCTTGTATTTCCCCGGGGTCTTTTCCCTGGAGGAGAAGCAGAGATTGGGTATTGCAGATATGAAAGCAGATGGGTCACCCGCCGAGGAGCGCAAAGACGCGAGATTGCCTCTTCCTGCTCGATACAGGGGCTTATATTTGGAGGCTGCAGCTCGAGTACCATATCGCCATACAAGAGGGGATACATGCTTCTTGCCAAAAACAATAAGTGCGCGGCGGCTGTAATAGGACCATGTTATCCCCGACCATGTAGGGTGAAGTAGGACGAATGCAAAATGGGGGGAAGGTGTATGCGGAAACCCTGTTATACTGGGTGTAAGAAAGCGTTGCTTGCGCAGATTAAATGGGATTTGGTGGTCAATAGCGGACACAAAGAAAATGATCAGAAGGCTTTGACGAGAACACGGTCGAAGTGTGCATGAAAATTGCTCAAAAGACAATTGGGGAACTCTTTTGAAATGTGAGTTTCTGCAAGCGATGCCGTTATTCGCGCTGTGGATACTGGTAACACAAAGATTAGATTAGATATAAGGGCTGTTCTAAGTAACATGCCCCATAATTTAAAAATAATAGCGGAGCGAACTACACGAATGAAAACAACTGAATGAGGTTACAAGACATGTCTCTACTATCCTTTCCTGTCTTTCTTGAATGAACATATACCCCCCTCCCATGTTTCCTAGTCTTTATTGTTTTTCATTGTGGCTAATTTATCAATTAGCTAAGACTAATTAGCTTATCCCTACGTGACATTTCTGGCGGCATGTTGTTGGAAACACCCCGGTCGGGTGTTTATCTAGTCACTGTAAAACTTTGCAGTTCACCCAACCAATATTTTGGAAGTTGCATAATCGGCCCTATCTAATTAATTAAGTACAGTGAAAGATACTGCCGACAACGATACAGGACTGCTAGTGACATTGGTTGGTTTCATTCGTGCCCAGCGCTCAGTACTTTTTTTTTTAAATCTTGGTGCATGTTCGTTGGGACACCCTGTCTAAAGCAAACATATGGAGACTTTAGTCCAGAGGCGGTCAGGACTGGCTACCACAATTCACGTATTCTGTGGTAAAACATCTAAGCGTCGTTAAAAAAAAGAAAAGAAAGAAGGCAACGACACCAACTAACAGTGCACGAATTCACGAGCAGTTCGCATCTAATCAGGTGGGCATAAGCCGCCATTTTCACAGGTACTCGTATTCTTCCTATTCGGCGCGTCAAACGCCGGCGGTATTCACATGCTGACCCATTGTTATCAGCATGAAAACTGCCGCACCTAAATTTGGGTCGCAGTAGAATCCTGTCTCGCTACATTGTTCATTACATACCCAGAAGTTTGCTCACAGCAGATTGTAGTGTGCTATGAAACCAGGGGCCCGATCTTCAACTTGTCGTTATCCCGTAACGTGCGTTAAAACGCATCACTTCGCCCATGATTCTGCACGAGCTCTTGCGCGAGGGCCAATCCGTTTCACGTTTTCACGTGCCGCCGCGTGACGTTTGGAGCGCGCCACCTTGAAACATGGCAATAACCGCTGCTACGTGAGAGTTCCAGATCGAAGGGCAAGTCCGATCTGAACTGCAGCAGCCATAGCCAGAGCTTCCCAGAAGGTTTCCCGATCGGTTTAAACGGAGCTACGTTCCACGGGAACAGCCACGCAACCAGTGCTGTACATAGCGGCGCTACTATAGTCGTGACTTGTAGCTGCCTTGGAAGAGTGTCAGTACACTCCTCGTATACCCTTCTCGGCTTGAAGCGTTCTCACGCAGCGAGCTCGACTTGACACGAGTGGTGACAATTTCAAGTCAGCGCTCGAGCTACCTTGAACCCGACTTGAATAGTTCTACTGTACGGCAGCTTCGGGATGCCACGTGACACTAGCATTTCTGTCGAAGGCTTCAGAATCCGTCAGACGCCATTCCGCATGTTATTATGAGAATGGTAGAATGGTGCCATTGTTTATTTGTAGTTTATGTACAGTGCTTAAAAATATTTATTAAATTTCTGCCCTGTGTGCTCATGTTTGCGTAGAGTTTATCTACATTTTTAGCACCTGTTGTTGTTGTTGTCGTTCGCTTTCTATCACTCGTATTGCACATAGAAACAGCTATACCTCAGAAATGAAATCGTACTTGTTGGCCGGAATCTCGTCTACAACGTCGCACATCTTTGCTTCACCTCAACGCGCCGAGCGGAAAACACGGAAAAATTGTTCACGCAATAAAAAAAATAAAAAAAAAGAAAACTAAGAACGACAAGAAACGATACGCCGGCTCGAAATTGAGATGAAATACGCGTAACCTGTTTCTCATCGAAATGGCGCAAAACCTAACGGAAAATGGAAATTAATAATCATAAAACAAAAAATTTGTTGCAGACGGCACGCACTGTTCGGTTGAAGAGTGCCTGTCTTGTATTTCTCCTGGGTCTCTCCGCTCGCTGCATGCTCTGTCTGCATTCCGCGCAGTACCGATGAACAAAGGATGAAAGAAGAATTTTTCGAACTCGTCCCCGGAATTTCATTTCAGGATTCTTGCCGTTTTGTTATCAAGGTACCTCGTTGAAAACCGCTGGGGGTTTTAAGTGGTACTCAGAAAGGCGAGACTATACGCAGCTGAATGTTATACAACACATGTACAGCTCCGGTCAACCTTAATAACAACACTGGAAAAAATATGGTCTCGTTCCCAAGCGCGATTACAGCAACCCTTGGGGCCATGAGGAAATCTTAATTGAACAAAAATTAATCTGTTAAGTTAACCCAAAGATTTTAATGATGAAAGATGGAAGTCACTGAAAACGTTAGCCAGCTGTAGGACTCGAACCCACATCTTCTGGATTACCGGTTGTTGGTTCGAGTGTGGGATCGACTCCTACAACTGGCTAACCTCTTCAGTGACTTCTATTTTTCATCATTAATTTCTTAGGCACTTGAGGTTTTGTATGTATTTGTCCTTTCTATGTGGTCCAGCCTCAGAACATCAATTGTCTCATGTGCAACGATTTTGTTCCCTTAACATTCCCCCAGTGCCCCAAGGGTGGCTAATAACGCGCTGGGAAATGAGAGCGAATTTTTTCCAGTGTTATTATTAAGGTTGACCGGAGCTGTACTACGTATGCAAACGCACTGTTATTCGAAAAGGTGTTGTAATGGAGTGAAAAAGGTAGATTTCCCATTTACACGCTCTTCACGTCAATCACAAAAGGAGAAAAGATGATCCTCTTCCCCTCCATTTGAGAGGAAGATGTATAGGAAGTGTACGAACCACCCGGAGAAGCGGTAACGCGTGCATCTTATTTCTTCTTACACCTTCGCTCCTCGACCGCTCCGCCGCCCTGCACTTTCATCTACGTATTAAGGACACGTAGTTCCCAATATTTTTAAATGTTTAAACCCATAAAACATCAAATGGACATTTCCGTGATGACATAAAATAGGTGAATTCTGTCTCTCGTCAGTCGTCACCAACGCAAGTAAATTATTTGTGGACATGTTTTTTTCTGCCGAACTCTTGTACCCTTACGCGACGTTTCACGTCGGTTTGGAATTTGGCGAACGCAGGTCTGTGTTCATTCGTTCGCAAAGTTTCCACTGTGGCTGAGATGTTGAAGATCGTGTCAAGCTCAGAGTTACTGAGGGACCGATACTTTTCGGAAGGGTTCTTCGGACTGAATGCACTTGGTAGTAGGCCTCTTCCGGAATTAATGTGTACTTTTTGGGATAACAATGCAATCTGCGAAGAAGTAAAACGATAACCGAAGAAAAACCGATGCCGATGCCGATGTACGGGAAGTAGTGGTGTACTCTTCACTCTCGTGTCATTCCGCCTCGTGTTGTGAACCCAGACTGACTGCACGAGAGATTTTGTTGGTGTTTCCCTACGACCCTAATGACGTACACATGCGCCATGTTGCAAACGTATTATACTTGGTGCACTTGACGAAGCACAAATATTGAGTTGCAACATGTCTTGCACGAGGATTGATTCTGTGTGACATAAACGCTGAAGTGTATTGGCTTCTATTGGAAAGGAAAACGAGAGACAAAGCAACGATGCCGAAATCGGCAGAAATCGCTGTGCATTTGTCATTGAGATGCGGTAGCATTTATGAGCTCATCGTGGGTATTCTCCGATGATGGACAGTAGAGACCTGTGGAGAGTGAAGTAGCTGACGTACTTGGCAACCACTAGATTGTCTATGCCCCTGACGAAAATACAATCCATAAGAATTCCCTTATGGGATGTGGGGAACTGTATTTGCCACTGGCTAGATGCAAACCGAAGCCTTCATCCATGAAGAATGGCATAGGTGCCGGATAGCTGGTGGATAAACTCCATGATAGGCAAGTCTGAGCGATGGGCAAGACACGTAAAGAAACACAAGACGAAGGCTCAAAAATCCTTTTTGAGCCTTCGTGTTCTGCTTGTTTACGTGTCCTTAACGCGTAACGCGAACCAGTTGTTCTGGGTCTCCTTAAGTCCGTATTGAAGCTTCTCATAGGCGTGTTGTGTTGCTTCAAGTTTTCTGCGAAGGTGTTGCTTGCAGAGTAATTAAAGAGTTTGGCTAAAAGTAACCTCTTGATCTTGCCTTTAGAGGATCACGGTGTAATGTATAGCACAGCACGATGAGGGTGGGGGCATCCTTGTAGTCGACTTCTACGACACGTAGGTGGGGTAACTTCGCCAAAAATCATGGCGGTTATCGCGGTTCAGAACGAGGCTACTAAGGGATGCTCGTCGGTTTCCTTTGGTGGGTATTTCTCCGCGACTACCCGATTCCCAGAACAAGAGGGAATGCAGACCGCTCCCCCTCCTGTAGCACCATCACCTTTCCCCTCTCCCTTTTACGCGTCACTCCTCCCCTCCCCTGAGAGCACCGCGTCCCCCCCCCGCACGTTCCCCAAACATCATGCCCCTCTCCCTTTCTACGACGCGTACGTCACCTTCGTCTGCGATGTTGGTTGGTTGTGTGGCAAAGCGTAATCGATGACGTAGGGGCTGAGGTCGTCTATAGAGGACCTGCGTCCCTACGTCAGCGATTACGTTTCGCCGCCGCGCAAAGCATGCTATGTGCATTATCAGCTTCATCAGCCTTTTTATCAGACGACGCATTTGTCCGGCCCCTTGCCCACCATAGCAAAATATAACCTGGAACCGGTCTTGATCGCAAAGATTTTTGTTGTTGTTGTTGTTGTTGTTCCGTGTTAACGCCCGAAGCAACTGTGGCTGTGAGCAACATAGAGATGTGGACAGATGGAGAGAGGACAGCAGAGAGTCCAGTATGCGTACTGGGCTGTCTTCAGGGGGAACTGTGCCGAGATCCATCTGGAAGTGGGGTTACACTGTGCCCGGACATAAAGCACAGTAGAGCGAAATACACTACCTGGGGGATTAGACCATCATGTCTACTCGGTTTTTCTTTCTGTCTGTTTTTCTGCTATCTGTTTCTTGGTATTCGCTTTTCTCCTATATGGAGCTGGCGTGTATCGCGGCAGTTTTGTAATAACAACTACTACATGGGTGGCGATGGGATAGGAGGTGATTCACGGTGACAATTGCGGTACCATACCTCAGTGCATGTGGGTTCATATACGAGTGGGAGTGGGCATTTTGTAGTCACGTGCTTGAACACATGATCTCCAAGCAGGAACCAATAAAAAATCCTGGTATTAGTTGGTCACGAACTCCTCATCCAGACGAGCAGCACAAGTTTCATCCCGACAAACTCTAGCGATGTTTTTGGCACGCAGAAGTGATGTGATATTCATAAAATTAGCTCGACGTCTCCTTAATGCAAAACCACCTCCTCCTTTTCAGAAGCGCTAACCAGAGAGAAATGTAACCTCCGTGTCCGAAAACAAACATTTTCGCAGGAACGACGTGCTTCCTGACGCACATCAGAGAGCAAAAGTAACAGTCGCGAACTCCAGACTGGTTGCTATGTCAACTAACTTCCGGTTTCCATGGTAACGGCAATATGAAAGCGCCCTTCGCTGCTCGTGTTTCTTCTCGCTGATCCTATTTTCCCCATTGGATCCCCAACTCTGCCGGATACTTGGTAATGCTTTCGATGGGAACTTTTTCTTTTTGTCCGTGCCTTTGGTATGGCTGTACCTCCAAGCGTGACTTCAACCGTGACTGTTCGGGCGAACGTCGTTGAGCATCTGGCAGTCGTATAACGTGACATTTGAACCCATATTGCGACGCTGCCTCGCTGATCTTCACGCATGTGGCCGCAACTTTCTCTGGATCTCGCTGAAGTGCTCGCGGGACGCGCAGAAATTAAAACCTCGCCTGACTCGCATCTATTAATCAGTTCTTCGAATCAGCGATGCTTAATGAAACGCGTATCTGCGCCAATTTCCGATTACGCACTACTGCGTCGACCATGGTACTGATAGCAACTGTGGCGGAAGGATAAAGATGGCGTCGTTGTTCACCGCGTTTGAGAGGGTGATTTAATTAAACGTGGCTTAACGCTGGATGGCTTCGAGTGGAGCTCAGATCAGTGCGTGTGGAACTTTAAAAGTTAAATATCAGCACGAGCAATATATGCGGCACTGGAAACGCTAGAGACGGCGCAGAAGTTAATATCTGTCGCGGGCTGTACGTGGGTGGAGCCACAGCGGTCGTTCGGTTTGGAATATAGCGTCGGACGACAAATAGAAGACTTTAAGAAACAAGATATGTTAAGTTCCGTTTATGAAGATGGATACATGGTTGCTGTGATATGTTGATGTTAACATCAACCACTTCTTAAGGTACTGTAGCACCCTGACCGAGTTGTTGGTGGTAGTTCCACGGTACGGTGAATATTTGAAGGTCGTGGGTTGGAATCCAACAGCCGGTTGTGCTGCTGGAGACTTTTCAGACAGACATCGGTGCAGCTCCCCCTTAGTTGACCAGAGACGCTTTGGCTCACAGCCGCAGTTGTATCGCGGTGCCAACATAAAATTCAGTTTCAAAAATGCAATTAAAAAACACAAAATTGAAGCGTACAGGCACTGTTTCCATGGGGCCAAGCTACGGAACCAACTAATTGTATGTGTATTTTCTGTAACCTCCAAGTTGTTTTTTCTTCTCTCATCTTAATGCCGTCTCAGTCTGCATATCTGATAACAGTATTAACAGGCTCCTATAGAAACAACATATGCCTTCAATTTCTCTTCTTTGTTTCCCTTACAAACAAACAAACATATATCTTTCACGCTCTTGCATAGCGTATTTAAGCACGTTCCACACACAATGATTTCTCGCACGCGCTCACGGAGTTGAAACGATACCAAGAACCCTTAGAAGATTCCTGTATTTCGCTCCGGGGCTGAACAAGACAGAGGCAGAAGACTTGTTCTGCGCACACATAGCAGCAGCTGTTCTCATTTACGTTCGCCCAACGCAATTCAGTAAGAGAAAAACCTGCGTTAATTACAAATACTCGTACACAATCAGCACTCAGCGAAGGAAACAGCTTGCGTGCCCATCCTTCTTAATGCCTGAATGCAACTTAGCTTCCGCCCAAGACGGTACAATAACACGTTTCGACCTGAAACCCTTCGAAAGGAGACAGCACAAAACACCAGCTTCGGAGAAATTAGCATACTTTACAAAGTCGGGTCCCTACTGCAGTGAGCATCTTTGCTTATTCTCACGGGTCGGCTTCGCACAAAAAGTCGACTTTGCAACTAGGCAGACATCATCGCGCTCTGTGAATGAAGAGATTTTGAAAGCAGAGGGACGTACATAAGCCAGTATTTCGAACTCCGAAATTCATAAAGGAGTCCCTTGAAATTCGTCTATATACATGTTCAAAGGAGGACATAAAACTGAGCTACTTGCTAGCTACTTGCGCAGTCAGTTCCCGGCGGCGCTTTTCATTCAGAAGTCACACATATGTGCCTTAGCCACCATGGTCTGTCGTTTTATTTTCCCAGACAGAAGAAATTGAGCGATTAATATTAGAAAATGGAATAACGAAGTTTTTCTAGCCTATTCAAAGACATTCGACGTTCACAAATGGAACGACTCAAGTGCAGCAATTTGCTTGTTGAAAGATTACTCAAAAAAGATGGACAGCTAATTCGAGGAAAATCTGGTAGGGTTCGCGATGAATGAGCTCAGTCGTTGTTGCACTACTTGACGTTAGAATAGGGGTAGTATATGTTCATTCGAACGAAAACGAAGAAAAGGGGAAAAGGGTTAGAATGGCGTAACGCCATTAGGGATGTTTAATTGAATTATGTCCGGAACAGTAATTCTATCGCACGCTTGCGGGCGTATTATGAGGCCTTACATCGTCACCAAGATAGCTACCGAGTATGGCGCGTAGTAATTCAGCGGCTCGGCAAGACATATTTAGGTTGGGACGTGGGCCTAATGGGACAACTACGTTCGAAGTGTTGAGGCAAAATGAGACCCGCAGTCAGAGGAATAAGGAATATGTTCTTACCCGTGGATTTACACGAGCGACATTTCCCAGAATACTCCAACAGAAGAAGATGCGCAAAACGTCATAGCTTTCTGCTGCCACGTGACTACGATCGCTCAACCGCATGTGTTTTCGTACTCTTCAACACATAGGGAATATCATGCGGCTTCGCCACAAGGTATTCCGTGGCAGACGACAGGGTCGATGGTGTGTGTCGTCTGCTGTGTGTGGAGTGCGCCATCCCAGATATTCCGGTGCCGAGCGCATGCTCAGCATAAGATACGGCGGAACTTTGCCCAGTGAGCAGCTTTTAATGCGAGACTATTATTGCCCTAGCTCCCCAGAAATTCCTGTGGTCTGCGCCAAAAACTCAGCTTGGACGATAGGTGGCGCCACGGGAACCGCGGGTGCAGAAAAGTTTGTGGCCGCTGTAAGAAGAAAAAGAAAAACTTCGGTACTCGCATGGCATACACGGGTCCCGCGCAGTCTAGTTTATGGCCCCCTAAAACGATACGCAGGCGGAAGGTGGACGGTTGCCGTGCTGGCGAACCTTCAGACTCATTTATTTACCCTCAGGGCCGTGAGACAATACAGAGTGGAGTGGTTAACACTTGATAGTGTAATCTTAATATGAGCAGCATGCAGAAAGATTTACAAAACTCGCGTGAACAAATTGCACAGATATGTGGAAGTAAATAAAAATCTCAAGAAAATGTAACGATTAGAGAAAAACAATAACAGCACAAGTGTACAGCATGGAGTTTGAAAAATTCCTATGCAGCGAAATGGTCGCAACGCTTAAGTTGCTTGCCGTCGGTGATTGAGGGTAACGGCACCGGGAAGGCGGTTCCACTCCAGCGATGTACAAGACAGAATTCAATCGTGAATGACCTTGTTGCGAGCATGAGGGAAGCCCCACCCTTTTTTTTTTTTCTTTTCTTCTGCGGGTGATCGTTACGACCTGAGATATATGTAGGCTTTTATATTAACGATTCTGTAGGGTAATTATTATGATAACGCATTTCTTGAAACAAAGAGAGGCGAGTTATTGTTCGGCGTGTGGAAAGCAAAGACAGATTGAGATTATGTTGCATAGCAGTGACACTGGCAGGATGGTTGTAATTACCGAATATGACTCGGACTGCCCTGTTTTGTACTGTTTCTATTGAGTTCGAGGTCGCGCTGTGGTCAATATCCCACACGAAGGCTGCATATTCCAACTTTGGAAGGACTACGGATTTGAAGGACTATAATCGGGGGACCAACTGTAGACTCGCGGTTCCTTCACTTTCACATATGGCGACGGCGTCCGTTGCGAGATGGTTATGTGTGCTACTTAATGTACTCGTGGTGCTGCCAAAAAAGTTTTTCTTCAAAAGCCCCACTGCGCGTCATCCTCTCGAGCATTACATCATCATAACTCATTGCAGTTGTGCTCCTACATTTCACCCATATCTGCAAACGATTATGCGTAACTTAAACTTATTTCCGCATTTTCTTAGCAGTTCAACG
This sequence comes from Ornithodoros turicata, assembly GCF_037126465.1. NCBI lineage: Eukaryota > Metazoa > Arthropoda > Arachnida > Ixodida > Argasidae > Ornithodoros > Ornithodoros turicata. The sequence continues at coordinate 100,163,706 of NC_088202.1, forward strand.
ATTGCTACCGCATTACTCCTCGTTGCATCTCCAGGGACACTGCTAATTTTTTTTTTTTTTTTGCTTTTCCTCTCACAAGAATATTCCGTGGGGATGTGGCTCGTGTGAGTACATGGTACCAGGATCGCTTGAAGAAGTGCCCTTTGGCAATCAGCCATTGTCACCATTTCACTATTTGTATGGTTGTCACACATTCCAAAACCAGCCTGCCAGCGGCATGGCCGATCGGGCTTCAAGGTCATGCCACATGACCACCCGATTGTGTGGGAGGTGGTGAACTCGACTCTTATTCGTCGCTTTTCCTGTCGGAGGTTTTCCCAGGGTTTTCTTCAGCGAAATATTTATCGACATAGTTCCGCCCGAAGTTCGCCCAGTACCCATACTAACCCCCTCGTCTCCTGCTTGTTGCTTCTGTCCTCTCTATAACTATCCATGTATCCACATCGCTCACGCCCCAGTCACTTGGCGGTGCCGACACGGGACACACCTTCGTCGTTCCCAATGCATTCATCGTACTTCTTCCTGACCTCTTACAAAAAAGGGGGCACTTGTTGTAACAATACAGTCGTGACAGCGAAGGACGTCTAGAAGACAATATGAGGATTGTGTACATCCTCTCAGTCTCGGTGTATGAGAAAAACAAAATTCAGCTAACCCCTCGGTTTCCTGACTTTTTCCGGGGACGAACACGAAGCGATCCTCCTGAAATTGGCAGCTCGGTGACACGCATATTGCAGACGTGCACGTCTCCATGTTTCATGTCAGGAAGTTTTCCGTGACAAGCCAGCTTCACTAAAATGCGTGTGCAGATGCGAAATGGTGGCGCTTAGCGCCTGTCAACCGCAGCACGGTACTTTTTCCGCCAGATGCCGTGTAGCATGGTGGATTACGGTCTGGGCTCGAAAGGAACTTCAGTCGCCGAGTTTTCGGAGTGCATTTTCGTGCCTGTCACTTGCACCGTGTCCTGAATCGACCCGCTAAGTTTGCCAAATGAAGTGGCAGTTTTATGTAATGTTCTAAACTTAGTGGTTTCAGTAACGAACCTCACAAGTTGTTACCGTCGGGTATTTCACATAATGGTATTCGTGTTTATTGCTCCTAGAGCACTGCGCGCAATGATTATAGTAATCTCTTACCTGGTGAAGGTAGTTAACGTCATTGAACGGCTGACCGTTGTGTGAAATGCAGGTACAATGCATTACACCCAAAAGTCGAAATCAAGCAGGATCTACACCCTGGTAACTCTAGAGGGCCCTCGCCTACATACTGGAAAGCAACCGTTCTCAGGCTGAAGCACGCAAACGGGCGAGCACAACACAAGCCTCAGGGTTCATATAAAGAACATGAAAGGTTGCGAGATTTCCAAGGGCTGTCATATTTCAATCTCTCATGCTACATATAAAATCGCGGAAAAGTAAATATTTCGTCTGCGAACGTTAGCAAAGCAAAAATTTGTTTAAAATCAACTTATTTCTAGCAAAGTAATAAATTTTGATTTCAGGCTTTTCATTCCTCTCTAGCAGAATGCGAGGTTTTGGTACATGGTCATTCTCACATGAAAGTTGTCGCTGTTTGCGAGTCAAGACGCCATTTCAGGTATGGAATTAATGTTCTCGAAGTGCTCATTGCATTTCACACGGAAGTTTATAAAGGGTGTTTACAGAAGAGGTAATCACTGCATAGGTTTCCGATTGCTACTGAAATGAAATTAAATCCGGTTGGTACTGTGAACAAAGAAACTGCGCTCAGGGGCGGGTCCAGAACCTCACCTTGGAGCGTGTGTGTGTGTGTGTGTGTGGGGGGGGGTTGTTTGTCGAAGCGCGTAACTGTGGAGAGGAGAGGGGTACCGGGAGTAAAGTCCGGATCATCTCTCAATTCCGGCGTGGAAGGTAATTGTTTTGACAGTAACCAGCGGGAGCTGGTACGATTTCGCACAAGCATCCGAAGTCACTTCTGAAGAATGTACGCCACCCATCCAGTATGTGTGCCGGTGGACTGCATGATGCTCAGGCTTTCGTTAACATAATACACGTCACCTCGGTTCTAGTACTGCATACTCTCCAGATGCCTCAACTTGCTACGTTCTAATCGTCATCCGAACAGCACTTAGCGACAGCGCATCTGTGCCAGCTGCCACCGACACATATGACCACAAAGACTGCAACGTGCATACCGTTCCGAACATTTCCAAAACTCGTGGGTAACACACTTCTCTCGAGATTAATTCCTCTCCGAAAGGACAGCGCGTGTCCTAACACAATCTCGCATGCCTAACACCATCTCGCCGCGTTTGACACTTCCTTCCGCTCCATCCTACCGGCTTTAGCCATCCCTTGAGGCTGCCAGGCTTGCCCCATTCGTTGTCTGCCTATATATGTGTGGTCTGCTCCTCGTCCTTCAAATGCCACGTTCATCCTTTCCTCCAGATTCAATATACATGCTAATCTGTCGACAAGAGGGATATATTAGTTTCTATTTCGGCCTTTTACGCATGGCCTATGTGTGCCGATGAACGGTCCTCACAAGTTATCACGATAGTATTCCCTATACGACACTGAAGTTCACTTGACAGGTACAGGTCGGTAGGTTCGAGCTGGAGCCCTATTGTATTGCTTCCTGCAGCTTCGAATTATACTTTGTGCTGTGCGGCCATGACAGTGTGAACGCGTCTTCCGGAGCGATTGTGGTTTACAGCGCGTAATTTGAATCGGCGCGCGACTGAGTGGCAGAATAAGATGTCTGCAAAATATGTGTCGTTGTTAACAACTGATTACTTACTCATATCAAGTAACTGTTGGTAGATTTTTTAGTGATTTAATGTCGGCGGTCTCAACATATTGTATGTGTTGGTGGGTGTCTCGAGAGAGTGCTGGTGTGTACTGGTGGTGTCCTCGAAATTTAAAAGTGCTGACCCACATGGAAAATCTCTTCATATTATTTTTCTGTGTTGTCTTTTCTGTGTTGCCAGCGTTGTGTATCGTGAAAAAACGGCACGCAGAAAGACAGAGCGCTTAAGAACTCCAGACCGTCCTTTCGATGAACGACTTCATGCTGCGTTCCATCCAGTTTAGTTAAACAGTCTCTGAATAAGTGCTTCCAACCGATCTGCATTTACAATAGTCTTTCCCGAGAAGAGTGAAAGCATATCTACTAGCATTCAGGTTGCTGTAGTTGTCGCATAATTTTACTTGAAACCCGCATCACCACCAGCAATGGGGTAGAGTATCGCCCCTGGCGATGAAACTCCCCATCCATCATTTTGCAATAAAGTTGTTGTTGTGTACTTGGAACCTGGACTTGGGTGAACGTTATTGGGCATGAAGCGAGCAACAAATAAACGGGTAAGCGAGAGCCCAGATTTAAAGGGACACTAAAGTGCAAAAATTCCTCTTTGCGGTGTGGAAGACCCCGTCACCTTCACGTTGATGCAGGAGAAACCTGGCAGCTCGTGAGCAGCGCCCGTGCTTTTGCAATGAGCGGTGCTCACGTGCTGCCAGGAACGCGTTTGCGCCGTTTGTAATGAAAACGTGAAGAAAAATGTCAGTTCCGAGGTTCCTGTTTCCTTCGTCCGAAGCGGCGAAAAACGTCAAGGGTACGTCACCTCCAGCGTACCCAATTGTCGAAGGAAATATAATGCGGGAACGTCCCCTTCCTGCATTTCTTTGCCCAATCAACGCCGCACCAGGCTCCGAAATGGGCTGCGACGCGTAGTGATACTTCTCGCCAGGACGCATATTCTGTAGTAGCGGCAGCCAGAGCTACCCACTGCCAGCAGGAGCAGTACATTCCAGATTGCACATGCGTGCGCACAAGAAGCTAGAGCGCTGTTGGGAATTTTACAATAGCGCTGTGGTGTGATCGTGATGTCCATCTATTTGTATTCTGTGTTTTACAACGCTGTTCCTGATGAAGATACGGTTTCATGTGGAACAACTGTTGTTACATATATCCGTACATCTTCATTGGCAGATGGGATATCTCGTCATTCTGACGTATTCATTCGTCATTTTGACGTGAAACTCCTCGTTCCACACGTCTCACAGACGGCGAGCATCGCAAAATTGCGCGTAAATGTACGACACGAACAATGGTTCGCGCAATGCGCAGGGAGGGTTCTTGGTTTCCTTGCTTTCTAAAGGCCCCCAAGCGTCTGGATACCCTGTTCTCACACTGCCTATTATAATGCGTCGTACGGGGTAATACCTGTTCGCGCGTGTCCTGATAAATTATACTGCCAGGGCTAGCGGATAACGTCCGTTCTTTTCGCTAGTCACCCACTCAATAAAAGCAAAAAGGGGTGCAAAAGAAAAGGCCATCGCGTGTTGAGGAAAGAAGAAGAAGATCATAATCTGTCGACAAAAAAAAAAAATTCATAACGAGGTCGTCGTCGTGCTGATAATTACTTCGTTTCAGTCTCATTTCTTTTAGACTGGAACTTATTACAAAAGGCTAACGACGGAAAACGGAAGGAAATTATGTTTCGCTTTCAGTTTCTTGTTTTTTTCTCGTTTCTTTAGCTTCGCGTAAATACATGCTGCGTGACGGCGTGGGATTAGGTGATTACTTCGGAAATTACTTTCTGAGCACAATCAAATTCATGTTTTTCGCTTTTTCTATGTACATGTATTTCGTTATGAAACCTGACGTGCCCTTTCCATAACATGTATCCAGTACAAATACTTATTAATAGACGCTATTAGCAATATGTTCTTCTGCTGTGCTTGTGATGCGAGACTTTCTGATTACATCACATAAGACGGCGAAGGTACATTTGAGTTGTATACGGTACAGGTATTGAGGTACCAGTATTTGTCGGACAGACATGTGACGATCCGTTCGCTCGTTAGGTTGAATCAGGAAAAGAAGTGTCACTAAAAAAATATATAATCTGTCTTAAACGGTCAATTTGGGCGTCGGCACTTAAACAAAAAAAGTAATCGGAGTAGATTGATACGGGAGGTGTGTCAGCCTATTTGTGTGGCGGCATGCTGCACGTGCCGTAGGGTAACACAGCTGCGATTAATTCCGACCACCTGGGGTTCCGGGGTACATCAATAATATGCATTCTCACTCGTGTACTTCTTCCAGTCATGCTTCCCCACACTACTACTACTACTGCTGCTTCTCCTTCACACTCTCTGGCCTCGATGAACGCCACCTAGACACGGAAGGTCGGGCTAGTGCCTCCTGTCGCTTCTGATACCTGATGTTGGATCGTTGGTTCTTTGGTTTTGTAACTATCCCAACGACCCACAGCAACGACGTTGGTTCGCTATCACCCCGCTCTGATGTCTGCATTCTGCTGTGGCGCACTTCGTTGATCACGTGTGCTCATCTCGCTTGGTCGTTTTATTTTGTTGAGAACACTAGGAGTGATAATTAATTACTTTTCTCATCAGCCAGGAGGCAAGTGCCGGTGAATATTGATCGTCGTTCACTGCGCTGTGTGGATGTAGCTGCCTCTGCTAAGTCAGCGACTTGTACAGCTTATGGTTGCTTCGTAGCTTCATTAGCAGCGCAGCCTTCATTACCGTCCCCCGCCAACTTTGGAGAATTAAACTCCATGTTTCGCATCAGGAAGCTCGGCGCACGGTCCTCTCACGCTCTATACTTTCTAACGTCTCCTGCAGCCAGTGTGTGGGCGAGGTAGCTCCTTGTACCTTTCTGAACGAGTTACATTGCGTAGATACCGGAATCCGGTGTCTGTTAACACTGACGATGACGAGGAACAGTCACACGAAAAACTCTTCCCTCTATCCCTTATGTATTTGTGAGGCTTTGTAATGGCACCGAGATAACTGAAGCACCAAACCACCTATAATATTTCCAGTGTCCGGTGTCTCGATTCTATAGGGACCAAGGTTGTGCCCTAATAAAAGATCTGTTATTACCCTTTGCCCCTCCCGAGTACGGGTATCGAATACTTTTTTTTTTTACTTCCGATATTCGAAATACCTGTGACCTTAATAACAGTATCTAACCTCACTGACACGTTTTCCGTGAATGCTACACATGAAGTACCACGCTGCTACCACGTGTATTCGAGCGAAAAAATGTTTGCAATACATATCCTGCTTAGGGATTCCCTTTCGTTTATTCTTTTTTCCAGCTCGCTTATATGAGTCCGTGCCCGCACACCAGTGACAGTGCCACATGCCAGAACGAATCCTATGATTTGCGTGTATCCTAAAGCAAATACCGTGACAATCCCATCCTGAATGCAATTAAGGCATTTCCTTTCGATGAACGAAACATGGCCATCCTTATATGCCGCTGTACTTAGTACATGCCGCGGACAATCTACACACGTGTCTTCGTTCCCTCCTTCCAGTGTACCATCATTTTGCCGACGCGGTGCCTAACGTATCCCTTTGCTCAGCGACAGCGAAACCACTCTCGCGGGAAATGAATCCCGATTACAAGCAGAAGAGAGGAACGTTTGCGTGAAGAGCAAAAGCGAACCGAATTCCTGGCCTTTTATTCCATGGAGCCGCTCGCCAAGCTATGCAGCTCATCGTTGATGATGCTGTTGCTCATGCGGAAAAATATCGGAGGAGGAGGGAGGGACCCCTCTTGTTTACCTTTGCCTGTCAGGGGCCTAGCCGGTAGTCTTGCGGGAACTGAAATGCTTTCTCAAGGGAGCTCCGTGCGCAACATATGCTGCAGACCGCGGCGTCATTACAACGATGGCGTCCGCTCGCATGTCGTCGTCTTACCGCCAGGGGGAACGTTCTCGCAGAGAATTTTTAAGTGCGCGCACAGTGGTCGGTGCGGCTGTGCCGCCGTTGGGTTCGCAAATATTATTTTTTGAAGTTTCGCGTAGGTTGTCGATTGGTACATGGACAGTAGGCAGCTTACGAGCGCAGTTGTCAGCTCGGATGCATCAGGTCTTCTGCTCCAAGATACGTGTCCATGTCGTCACAAGCAACGTAATGTAACGATGTTTTTTTTTTTTTGCTTTCTGAAGATAACATCAATTTTCGTCAGTGATGTTAGTCATGAGCGAGGTACGCCATTCATCACTGAGGGCTTCAGCAAAGACAGCTAACGCCCCCGTACTTCGCAACCGTTTTCTTTCCAATCTCGCTATGTATCCCGTATGAAACATTTACGCTTCTTTGCCACAAAGACCATCACGTTTCATGAATAGGCCATAATGCTTCATATGTGTCCACATATCATTCTGGGGTGCCCGCATCTATCTTTCCCTGTGTTCAAACAGAAGCCGAAGAGCCTTTGATGTCTCCCGTGCGCATACCCGGATCCAATTACTTGAGTGGACATACCGAATGTGCTGCAGCATCCGACCTGTAGTTACTCCTTGCAGTCTAAAAGACGTCTGAGAATAAGCTGCATGTTGGCGATGCACCAAACCTCGCCATGCATGTTTAGCTCTCTGATGGTTTGAAAGATGATCTTCCAATTTCGACTGCGCGCGCTCCGGACTTAACCCTCTCAGGGATCCTGCCTTTCGCATGGCTGCCGATAAATCGGCGCTGCTGCCCTCCACATCTCCCCCCAAGTTCGTCGTCGCGGAAAATTGAAACGCTGCCTGCGGTGGAAACTCTAGACCGGGAGCTAAGCAGCAGGCAGTACGGGGTCTCTTGTTCGCTTCCTTTACTCTAGAGTTCTGCAATGAGGCGAACTTTTCCGAAGAAGTGAGGCCCATGCACGTGTCTTCATGTGGAAGGGCTGAGTGCCATCAGTGGTCCCTTCTTGAAGGTATGAAGAGGACTCAAAGGTGCATGCGATTGCGACATCTTGCGTGTAGACACTACGTAGAGGGGAATCGTTGCCATAGCAGAAGCTTTCAGCTGAAGTAAGGCATTCTAGGACACCATACACTGAACGACATTCACGTAATATGGAATGGTGGCCTTTGCAGTCGCGTTACTCAATACGATTCGGTTAGGGCTGCCCACATTGGGTGCCTTGGTAAATCTATCGGAGCTGAGTATGTGGCACGAACTAGGGCTTCAGTGTAAGATCAGCGCATTCACTCTTTTATTCCTTCTAATCATGGCATGCGTGTTTCGCTAACAAAAGTGTAGCAACAAGGACGCTCTCGATGTTAGAGCGAAAAGTTATTGTGTATGGCTGTCATTCTCTTCCTCTCTCGTCATATCCAAGTTAATCTGGGTTAGCTTGGTAACCGATAGACTAGCTGTCTTCTGTTATCAAGTCATTACGAGAAACGTTACTAATTAAATAACGTTATATACACGTTAGGTGCTCCTGCTTTGCCTTACGATGAAAAGTACACATGCTATAATCCGTATGTTTTCGTATTGTTTCCAACTGCCTTCATGAAAGATGTTACAAAGTCATCATTAAAGCAAACTCATGGCATATTCCTACGCGGCATGATACATACACACACACGGTTGTAAAATGCCAGGAACAATGATAATCTGTCAAACCACGAGATATCATGGAACTGCATAGGCTATCGTCAATACAGCAGTTATATTATCAATGCTGGCTATGATGTCACGAAGAACTCATGAGCTGAAGAGATCCGTTTTTTTTTTAAAGTTGTACCCCCATTTTGTTTCTTCGTCCTTGGTCGCATTCTTTTGGCTCCCCAGTAAAGGATGAAGACCGAGCCTCTTGAAGTTACATGAGCTGATATGAGCGTTTAGTATCTTTATGGCCTCAGCCTCAGTATCTTTATAGCAAAGGCAAGACGTGTGATATGAGCATTGCGAGCCCAGCGGTTCGTTAGCCACCGCCATCCTCAGAAACATTGCTTGCTTTCCTCCCTTTGCTCTCGTCTACGCGCAACCCGCATTCCAGCTGCGCTTCAGGAATGGATCCCCACGGTACAATTGCGGTGTTTCTGATCTCCAAAGTTGAAGTGAGAACTGTCAGCAACTTGCCAAGTTGGCGGGAGCCCTTTCATCTGGATCCACCGTAGATGTACACTTCAAAGATTTACGTGCCATACAACCCATTTGCTTCGTCTATAGGGCGTGCTTGAAAATGGGCATTAGGAAGAGCCATTGACAAACTTCGATGAGCTTGCTATTGCTTTTTTCTAAACCAAATGCTCACGCTGCCTCTTTCGTGTGTTCAGGCTTCTTTCTTGTTGTTGTTACCCCTCATCGATGGTATTTATCCAATGTGACTGAAGGCCACAACCTAGCTTAGTTTATTGTTCGTTTTCATAAGACGTCACTATCGTCATTAGCTATTGATAGATATGATTGTTGCGCTTTGGAGGCACATCGGTGCATATAGTCGCTGCAGTTCTTTGCGTGACAACTCCCACACAGCATTTAGTCGCCCGAAAACTGAGGTGGTTGTGGTGATATTCTGCTCGATTGCTCAAGTTGGCCTCAGGTTGCTAGGCACCGTCCCTACTTGTGCAAAAATGAGGACGATGATAACGAGATGATGATTATGATGATGATTGAAAGAAAAAAATGGGGATTGTAGCCCTCATCACGAGGGCCGGCTACCCCAGATCACCTAAGGAAAGGAATGCCAGACACATCCACCCACACCCACTGGAGATGGAGATGATAACGAGATGAGAACTTCATGTTGCATATCTAATTCGATATAACGTAAGAGGAGGTCATCGGCACAAATAACAGGAACGTGTGTGCTGTCTGGTTGTTTTCTCTGGGGTTTCCTCAGGCGACTTTAAGACAAATGTCGGCACAGTTCCTTGTGAAGTCGGCCTGGGACGCACGGTCCCTCCCCCACGCGATAGTCGGGACGTTGCCCGCCTAAGCGTGGCCGACTACTGCAAGCAGTTCTACCACCACCACCACCACCACCAAATAACAGGATAATAAGTTCCTGTTTGCTTTATACCCTTTCACACGGGCTAATTTAATGTCATTTTCGTAAAGTGCACTCCAACCAAGCGAACATCACTTTCACTTCGTGCTTGTTATACGGCTTCAGTCAGTGTCACTTAAGCAATGATGGCAATTACGATAGATAAGAATAACCGGCGGCAGAATTTTTAGGCGTGCGCCACCATACTTTCCTCAGAATTTTTTTCCTGTTATTTAGAAACACCTTCTGCAAATATTCTTCCAACATTAAACTAATTGGCCTGAAACATGTGCCACAACAAAAATGGCCGCCGCCGGATCGCCGAGAACGTGAAGTTCTCACAGGCTGTTACACTACAGGCTGTCACACCGTACTAAAATAAAACAAACACCCTGTTAAAAACGCTTGTTTAAGACTATTGTGTCGGGGACCTATGTCGGGGTCCCTCGCCTTTTTCTCAATAATTATTCCTGTACTACAAAGCCTGCCGTCGAGGCTACACACTCGGTCAGGCGAATAGGACTGAAGTGAGCTTGGGGAACTCACTAAATCGTTAGTGCACTTCCCCCGAGTGTCACTAAAAGATGTCGTGTGACATCACACAAATGACACTAAGTGCAAGTGTCACTCGTTGAAAGTGACACTAAATTAGTACGTCCGACAGGGGTATTATAGAGTGAACACACATCCGGGATTGTGAATTCTTAGTATTCGTAGTGCATGCACCCGTGACTTTTTCGTTTAGTGATGTTCAACCGTACATATATTCGAATGGAACTCGACTCGCTAAACTGCTCCCTGATTGTATTCTTCCAAATGTCATATTTTCCGAGCGCTTGTGCCGACGAAACGTGTGTATCTCCTTTCCCCACCGTTTCCACCGAAGCTTCACTCGGCGGCCTGATAGCTCGCTGGACGTTTAAAAGCGAGTAAGAGACAAAAGCTATCGAATTACCTTTCTGCCCGCATCTTCCTAACGAGGCACGACGTGCACTGAATGATAACAGCTGCTGGCCACAAGACAGCATTCGTCGATGAAGTCATTTCTACTTCCCACAAAATCCCATTATACCTTAGTCCCCAACGTCCCTACGTCGGCATGTTTCCATTCACCCACGCCATTTGAAGAAACATTCCAAAAGAACTGGAGAGGCTTCTTAATACCTTGGCCTCGAAACCCTTTCTGCGCGTTAACGTTACTTATTGAATTCTCCCTTCCTGATGTGACCCATCCACTTTGCATACAAAGCAACCCTTTTCTATTCTTGCGTCAGGTGTCGCTTCTGTTTCCTTTTCTTCGTTTGTCCTTAGCAGGGAACGTGGTATTACGTTTCGCGGCAACGTGATTCGATTGGGTGTCCCGCTCGCGTCTAGAATTAAATAGGGACAGCAGGCGACCTGCCAGTGTTTCCAGCGGATAAGGCAATTAACAGTGCCTGTCGTGTCCTGAGGGTGGTTCGTTTTATTTGGGCGCTCACCACCAGCTGATTGCACGGGTACGACATTTACATAGTGTCCGGGTTTGTTTGCTATTGCAAGGGGATGATACGAATTGATGTGGTACTTTATCGCGTGGATCTAACAACAACAACAACAGATAAATTAATGATGATGAATGGTGAAATTCGGCTCATGAGGTGCGGCCCACTACTCCAAGGCACAGTGGACAGGATGAAATGTGTCCTGATGATGAGATGATGAACGTCGCTGAATAACGCGACGCAAACGCGGTATTTTAAGTGCAAGTGACCTGAACACGAAATCCTGTTGATGCATATGATCTCGGAGCGAATTTATTTGCGTTCTGCACGCAAGCCAACCTTGGAATGATATTCTTTTTTCTTTTTCTTCTTTTTTTTAATGTCTAGAGTTTCGCGGATTCTGGTTGAGAAGCATCTGCATTATATGGCAGACTGCTGGAGAATGCCCTCGGTGTTTTGTGTCCCGCATGGAATAAATAGCGCTGCGTTTCGCTTACGGTCACTCGCTGCGCGATGAAGTAAACACTCAGAATAGCGTTTCCATCACACAAAGATCCATACATATGTCGCCACAGAAATATCGCCCTCGTCGCTTTCTTCATCCTAAAAATGTCTCCTTTCTTTTCCTCCCGCAGTCCCCTGAACTCATTACAGTTAAGCCAAATCGTGTGGTCGGAGCATTCGGGGAATTGCTGCAGCATAACTTTTATTTTCAGTGCTCCCTTTGCTCCATAACAATTTGTAGAAACATATACGCATGCTGTATAATACATTCGTATAATACCTATTTCCGTGCCAGTGCTTCTCAAACTCCGCTGTAGTTAACAACGGCGTATTTTTATTACTTCTCAAACTGCTCTGCTTTACATGTAATTTTGGTCCGCCTTCATACGTTCTTTCGTCCGTAATGGAGAGATTGTTCCGCCCGTCAAACAACCGCGTATAGTGCACGATAGCCATTTGGTAGATTGCAGTCGTAGAGAGCTTTAGAGTATAGTGTGGGTTGTATAGGAGACACCAGGTGCATCTAACACGCAACCGCTGAACCCACTCGTGGTCGCTCCGTTTTGCCGCTGGGTCCCGTCGTTTTGTTTGGGCAAGTGGAATAAGACAGATGCTGCTTTTAATGGGAATAGCCGTGTCGTTCCCCGCCTGATGGTAATAAACGAAACGCGCTTCCATATAAGTAGGGAGGAAAGTGAAGTGCTTCGATGTCGCACGTCCAGCAGACGTGATATCTGCTATACGTGTGTCATGGTATGTGCTCTGATGTATATCCATCTTGCGCGTTATCGACCATTCCTTTCAAGTTTATGTTGTTTGATTGATGTGTTGACAACTGGAGCTATTATCGCTTGCTTTCTTAAGGCCCTAGGAGTGTTGGAGATGCTTTATCTGCATCACAGCAGAACAAGTAGACCCTATATGCGGTGGGTAGACACGTCCGTGCAGAATTGCTTTCTTCCGCTGTAACTATGAATGTCTGAATGACCTTTTCGAATACACATACATCCCCCCGTCCCCGACTACGGAAGATTATGTTGCCGGACAACACAAGAATGTACCATGTATTTGCATGACATGTCTGGGACCCCGTCGGAGACAACAGGATGGTGCAACAAGCAGATGAGTTGACGTTGATAGTTGATATGGATTGATAGACGTTGATAGATTAATAGGAGGATTGATATAGATTGATAGACGTAGATAGATTGATAGGAGTTGATAGACGTTGATAGTTGATAGAATACGTTATGAAAGTTTTTGCTTCGGAATTTCGGTTCGGTACGACATCACAGCACGGTGTGCTCTCGAGGAATTTGTCCTGTGTACGGACCGGACCAAGGGGCGACGAGAGTCCAGGCGAGTGAAGTGATGTAGGGATTCCTTGCGTCCTAAGAGCCGAAAAAGGCGGTTCCCTCGCTTCAGTCAAGGCTATGACATTCCTCTTGCCCACCTTCACGCTTCGTGTCAAGATACCCAGAAGAACTGCTTCTTACGTTCCGCACACGTCATTAAGGATAGGCGCGTAATAGGGCACCATCTGGCGGGCGGACGCTGAAAGGCATCGAATGCTCCAACGAGTACCCGAGAGGAATCGTAGGACGCTAATGCAAACTGCGGCACGTTCTTCCTGGGCTTGTTCTGGGCTTCTGCGTTCTCGTAATGTTAAGCAGCTTGATGTGTACCTGTATTTCAACTGGTAGACACCAAGCTGCTAAACGTTAAGAGATTGTGCATGTTGATGTCAATGTTGTTGCGCCATTAAACAACAAATCAATCACTCCATCAATGTTGACGTTCATGATACAACGGAATTCCAAGTTTGTACCTGTATTGAGACACGTTTTATCGCTGTGCTGGCGTGTATCCGAACTTATGGTCAAAATCTCTTTGGGGTGCAGAAGTTCAGAATGTCAGAGGACGTGCTAGCTGTTCGCGTTGACGTCCCGATTAAACGGTAAAATACTCCATGACATTGTCATCAGGGATTTGTATCTGTTGTTGAACTGTAAGAAAGTGCAGTGTTGTTGGTAGCAATGGAATTGGGTGTCGCGTCGGCGGCGAAACATCTCACGACATCATCATTACTTATTTGTTGTTGTTGTTGTTGTTCGTAGTCCCAGGGTTGGCGCATCGCCGTGATGGGATGTGTATCTTTAATGAAGTGAAGTAAGAGTGCACGTAGGTATGAAAAGAAATTTGTTCACACTTGTGCCAGGGTGGAACGACATGCCAGAACCAAACAAGGTTATCATAAAAGCACACACGCACATAAATGGGATGTTGATGTGTGATCATAAAAGCAATTTACATTGGTTTCGATTAACAGGAATACCGAATTAACAGAATACCGATTAACACGATTAGCTATTTTCTTGGGAATGTCCAGGAATGAACCGCATAATCACTTCGCCCACTCCCATCCACTAAATATTGCTCGGGAAACGCCACCTTGCACCATCACGACTCAGATGGAACATAACATGTGCATGCCGAAACTTTGTCGGACAGTGCGCAGAAGATAAAGAGGAACTTTTCTTAATGCATTTTCTTGATTAATCAACATCGTCCGTGCTTCCAAGTTCATGGATATAATTCAACTACCCCATCTGCGCAACGCTTAGCCCGTGGGAACGCTCGCAGCTGTGTTGAAGAGGCATCCCCCTACCTGTGTGCGAGACCATGAAGAACGACCGCTTTCAAAACGTGATTGCGAACGAGCACGAGGAATAGCTCTTTCCCTTTTATGATGACGCCGTCGTAGTTGCAGGCGATGAATTCCCTGCACCTTTGATGGTAGGCGCTCGCACCTTGGTCCTTTATAACTGGTGCGCGAATTTCGTTGAGCCGGTAACACAGCCTTGGCACATCTTCGGGAACATTTCGGGGTATGTTAAGACAGCTGCGAAGATCGCAGTCTCGCACGCGATGCAGACACACATTGAGGACTGATGCGTGCGCGAACGGTCCACGCTAAAGTTTGTTTGACAGACACGAAATATTGTTTGGAAACAGTGGTGCACTGGGGTAAGCACAACAGACATCACGCGATCCGACATTACATTCCGTATACATCGTTCCTACTTCCCCTTAAGAGCCATATTTGTATTTTGTCGCGAATATACATCTGTCTTGGATAACTGCGGTTCGTTCATTGGATGGTCCATTAGAGAGAAAGGGCACACTCTTAATCAACCGCAAAAATTTAACTCATGCTATATCGCAGGCAAGCCGTGCAATGTGCAGCTGATTAAACTGCCGCAATACTTTCAAAGTATTTGCCCATGTTGGGCTGTGCTCACACACAGTACGTCCCAGGCGAACGACAAGAACACGTAGTGCCGGTTCTTTGTGTGACCCTACAACAACTCCAGATCTGGCCACTACGGCTCTAGTGTCAGAGTGGGAGGCAGATGTCCGTACTTGTGACACCCGCTCAGATCTCCGTGACGTCATTCATGCTCACTGACCTCTCGCTCACTTTACTTACTCATGCTCAGCTCATTCGCTATAATTGAGCATGAGCGGATTTTGATCCTCTTTTTTTTTTCATCCTTTCTCTCTCTTTTTGTTTTTGTTTGCTGTAGTCGTGACGATGCCCGCTGGCGTGTGGCCCACAACGGCAAGCATGTCTTAACATCCCCCCCCCTCCCAAGCAATCAGTTGGGACATATTTAACGTGAATGCCACATGCCTTCGCATGGCAGCAGACATGGGCCCATGGACACATGGACTTGTGCTGCCAGTGTAAGTGTACAGCATATTGAGAATGACTTAATGGGATATTGTAATAGTGAGGATGATGGTGTGGAGAGGGATCCGCTTGGTGGTCCTCGTCCGGCTGATGTGCACAACGCCCGCAATAATATGGAGTGTTTCGTTATCCGCTCAGCTCAGCTGCCTCACATTAGAACGAGACACTGCGCTAGTTGGTACTCAGCTGCCTCATTGCTCACTCATCTCGCTTACGTCCAGCTCTGCCTTTGCTCACGCATTCGCGACATTGCGCATCAGTGAACATGCTCATTAGTGAGTTGTACCGAGGCATGGTGGCAAGGATGAGCATCAGGGCTGTATGGTGTAATGCTGTGCAGTTGCTCTCGCCAACAGCAGTTGGCTACAGTGCAATGCTCGTGTCTGCTAGAAGCGCTTTCAGGTGGGACGTGTCGGTCCTTCCCAAAGCTCCGCCTTCACCCCTTCCTTTTTCATTTTATTACGCCCCCTGAAAGCCATGAAGCAGCATTATTCTACGCGTTGTCTTCCATCGCACCAGCAAGTTCCTTGCACTTTGTTAGCGTGGTCTTATTTATTACTGAACACTGTCTTTTCGGGTACCAGCGGGCCCGACCACATGGCCAGTACTCTTCTCTGCACCTGCAGCGCGTCGCTGCTCTCTTCCGTGGGATAACTCGGTCGCTTCATGATTGGTAGAAGAAGAGCGAGTAACTGTTTCAGAAAACACTTGGAAGTCTGAACACTTTTAAATTCTCAAATGAACGTGACTGAGTGTTTACGGTCCGAATGATAGATAGGATGTGAAGACAATGCGGCGACGGAAACCATTTGTGCAGCCATTCGGAAATTAATGGGACACAACAAGTGATTCTGTTACCTTGACACCAACACAAACGGAACAGAGGATTCATTCACTCAATGCGTTCCCTTTAGGAAACGCAGTCAACCTGTCAACGTGCTTGTTCTTAGCAGTGCTGACGAAATGATCCTCTGGCTACGAGAAGGCACCGAAATGACCGACCCATCAATCTGCAGTATAGCAATGCACGACCCATTGCCCATGCCACTTCTCAGCCCAGCTCAAAATTGACCAGCATTGACGCACTGGTGGCCGAGGGTATAATAGTTCTTCCTCTTTCCTTCTGTCTTCGTTATGCTTAAATATTGATAAATGCTTCTATTGCATTGAGGTTTACCTCGAGAACGAGATTCAATAGAACAGAACAAGATTGAACCAATAGCTGTGGTCGTACATGGCTTGTGGGCAACCTGACTCAAAATGAATCCATCGATCCAGAGCGCTGCTGCTGTTTACAGAGCGGCCATGGAATTTGCATAGCGTCTCGTTTCGTAATTGCCCCTGGAGCAATTTGCAGAGGCCCAGCCTCGGATCCTGAGCGCGACCTGCATGGTTATTTATTGCCCTACCAAATAGGGAAGTTCAGTCATACTAATGGTCGGATGTCCACTAAGATGTGTGACTGTACGCATCGATTACGGGAGCAATGAAACTATATATTGGGAGCTATATCCTATAATCTAGCTTTAGTTTGGTCTTATCGTCTCACGTAAATTGTGCTGGTGCTGTGATGCTCATCTTGCGCTACATTTGATAACTGCAAATATATTTCGTGCAGCGCATTGGCACACATCTACGCAGAGAAATTTCTTTGCCAAGAGTTATGGCGTCGGTTCGTTGTCAGTTGTGGTGGAAAACCGGAAAATATCAGTGCTACGTATTCGTCACTCTGTGTGTACCACTAGCTCTATGAGCCCGTGGGCGTCTCCGACGTGGCTTACATACTTTGAAGTTACAGATATGCGCAGCCTTCGAACAATACACACCCTTTCGTGATATCTTGACATACCATCCAACTAGTGTTTCGTTCACCGTGCCAAGGGTATCCACAACACCTCTACTCTTGTCAGTGTGCAGCTGTGCCGCAACCACACTGACTCGCATGCTAGGCTTAGTGCTTCACATTAGAAAGCGAGTATGTTCTGTGAGACAGACCAGCGGCATGGGCGAGCGGGTTAAGGCGTCCCGCTCGTTGGTAGTAGCCAAGGTGGTGCTGAAGACCGCGAGGTGGTGAGTTCGAATCCTACCACCGGCTGTGCTGTCTGAGGTTTTCCCTGGGTTTTCCGAAGACTTTCCAGACGAATGTCGGCACAGTTCCCCCTGAAGTCGTCCCAGGACGCATACTAACACCTCCTCTCCACCTCTCCTTCCTGCTGTCCTCTCTCCATCTGTCCACGTCTGTATGCCACTCATAGCCACAGTTGTACGTTTCGCGGCTCTAACACGAAAAAAAAAAAAAATATGTGAGAGAACTCGCACAATTGGTTCCAACAACGACCACAGATAGGTCGTGACAACGAGATGGGTGACAACAGCAACATTCTTGGTTCCGGTATTACGATATTGGCGATATTGTTGTCAATATTGGCTTATGTAGCTGCTCTGGGGCTGTTGCCGCGATTTACGACGATAACTGGGGGCCTCTCGAGACCAGACCTATAAAGATTACGTTTCAAAAGTAACTGCACTTGCTCTACATGCTCATAAAGGTAGTTAAGTTACAGTTACAATTACAAAATCATTACTCTAACTTTGTTACAATAAGAGCTACTGTGAAAAGAGATTGAGTTACACTAATTTACATTGATTTCAGTGTATACTTTTTATGCATAACTTCATTCTTCTTCCCTGTGGAACGAATAATGAAGGGAGTATTAAATGACCAGTGGAACGTGATGACTAGAAATTTTTGCTTAGGGGCAAAGACAAGGACATGCAGAAAGTGAGGCTGCAAAACTTTCAGGAATGCCTTTAAAATGCCACTGTAAAACGGTGAAAGAGGGCATTTCCACATGCACAGTGTCTCATGCAAAGTAATTCTGAAAGTTACTCCAAGTTCGTTACAAAATATTTGCCAAAGTAATTTGGGTACAATTACATAATATCGAAAGTTCGTAACGACAGAACGCGACAATAACACGGACAGACGACAGCGTCCAACGCGCGCGTCGTTTATGTCGTGTTAATTGTGGCGTTCGCTAGTCATGTATCGAAAGTTATCGTGCACGTAATTAATCCATGAAAATGTGATTAATAAAAGAAATTGGGCTGTAATTAATTAATTAATTTTGAGATCGGTCGATGAGCGAGTTCGATTTTCCACAGGACCTGTAGTCATCCTGGAGACATTGTTCCGCGTCCCTCGAACCCTTCTAAAGATCAACGAAGGAGACGGCTTGCCTGAGATATACGACCATGTGTCGTACAAGTGCAAACAGTGTTCATGTTGGTTATAGCTACTGTATTGTCTGTGTGCACAATCACAGTGCTCCGTCGCTGTGGCAACGAGCCAGACATCTTCCAGATGCTGCTGCGGGACCAAGATGCCAATCCTGTCTTCTTCCTCCATTTTGTTGTGTGCATTCACTCACATAAGAATGGTCTCAATTGCTACTAAAATATCATCGCAGATGAGAGAGCAGTCCATAGAAGTACTCCATCAAAAGCCTCCATAACTCGCCACTTTTATACCTTCCTTGCGGGTTTACTGAGCTGTGCCGCCTTGTTTGGTGATCAGCGGCAATCTTTGTTACTATCGTGTCGAGTTGTACGGTCGATCGTCTTTTATCAAGGTATCGATGGCGCCAGCAAAAGTCTCAACCTCTTTGGAAGACACTCTGTCAGACGTAATCCGATCAAGCGAAGAGTTGGGATGCCTTGAGCTCCGGACAGGATAGAAAAGCCAGTCGTCAGGATATCACAGTGCCCAAAAAAGACCGTAAGAAGACCGATAATCGCTACGGATGAACTGTTCGATGAACGTTCCTGTTTGTTTCTGTTTTGCTTTGCGTCGCAATCTTGGAAGCAGTAAGTGGTTCCGTGAACGGGGCGCTCTATCAAGAAAAATGGGGCATCAGTTGCAGAGAAGCAAACTAGAAAACACTGAAACAAAACTGTATCAATGTTTGGGTCGCCTAATGTATTGATAGAGGTTTCGTCACATTTGCGCAATCTCCATAGTGGTAACTACTCTGTGCGCTGCTTCCCTTTGTGCCCTGATGCCCAAGGGATGTTAGCGCCTTTGGGTGCTCATGCCACTCAGCCCTAATAATGTGTTAAATCTAATCCCTAATCTTTGTTAAACGAGCCCTGATCTCCGAATAATACATATAATGCTTCAGGATTCTTGGCTGTGATACGTCACTTTGCCGGCTTGCGCTGGGGATGTACTGAGAGGGACCTTCTTGCACTCCACAAAGCCCTTGTTCGTGGCTCTGTAGTCTACAGCCTTCCTGCGTTGCACAGACTATCACGGACGTCCGAACACAAGCTCCGTTGCGTCTTGGCGCGCAGCTTGCGGACCTGTCTTGGCGTTCCGCGTTGCGCTGAGACGAGGATGGTGGTAGCCGAAGCCAGGGAACTCCCAATTGGCATCCTCCGCCAGAGAGAAACTTTCCGCCACAATTTGCGATTGCGCGCTCACCATCGCCGTCACCCACTGGTACAGAAGCTGCGTAAGCGGAACCGCAGCAAAATCGCGCAGTGTGCGCAAGAACTAACGGACCATATACCTGCCTTCACTGTTGCCCCAACCGCTTCTTCAGTAGCACCATGGACACTGCCGAAACCATCCACCTCGTCTCACATCCGGTTACTCCACTACTGGCGGCTCATCTGCGGCATTTGTAATTCCAGAGGAGTCAATTTCACGTGGGTTCCGCCTATCGCACCGCACCTCGGCCACCTCTGCGGAGTTGTATGCTATCCTGTTATTCCTCAAGTCTATTTTGGATCACCACCCCCGCCTCTGGGTGGTTTACACAGATTCGCGGGCAGCACTACAGTGCATAGACAACATGGGCATCCGTGGCTCCTTGGCTACCGTGGTAACATCTTGACGACCCTCAAGGTTTTAGAAGACAGGGGCCACCGGCTGACCCTCCAATGGGTCCTTTGCCACATTGGAATAAGAGGCAATGAAGTAGCGGATCGGGTAGCTGCTGCGGCTCACCATCGCCGCTCAGCAGTCCCCATCATACTTTCAAATGGGGATAGACGCTCCCTCTTGTCCGCGTTGTCGTCGCCTTGGGCCCATCAGGAATGGTGTCATGACATCACCAAGTGGTCGCTTCTGTATGCTGTTGACCCAACTCTATTATTTGAAATGCCAGGCGGTTTCCCTCGCCTCTTTACGTCTGTCGTGCGTCGTGTACGACTTAGCGTCGCGTTCACCTCTGTACTCCGGTATAGGCTGGGCAACAACAACACGGCGCTGTGTACAACTTGTGGTTTCCCGGCAACAATCCGACACATTCTAGAAGACTGCAACCAGTACGTACGCGAGCGACGGGCCTTTAAATGTCAACTTGAAATGCTGGATCAGAGGCCATTCAACATCTGCAAAGTTCTCGGCCCATGGAGTACCCCTGGACATCAGTGCCGTGCGTTTGGCGCTTTTCTTTCCTTTCTGAGGGCCACCGGCCTCCTTCACGAACTGTAGGGATTTCCTTCCTCATCCTTTATCCTTTTTGGAAGTGGGAGGGTCCTGCACTCAACGCAGGGAAACATCCCACGTCATCATCATCATCCATTCATCTATGTTGTTGTTGTTGTCTTCGCTGGAGCAACCTTTCCTACACTCTTAAAAATGAACTTCACCACATAGCACGCTCCTAGCCAACCATCACCTCGAATGACAACGTTCTCGCCCTGGATTTTTTGAAAACGTGAGGAGGAGCCTATTTTGTGCCGTGCATAATGGACACAAAATAGGCTCCTCCTCCCGTTTTCAACAAATCAGGGGTGAGAACGTTGTCATTCGGGATGATGGTTGGCTAGGAGAGTGCTATGTGGTGAAGTTCATTTTTAAGAGTGTAATGTTTTGTCTATCTCCCCTTTTTCGACTGTTTGGGTTTGTTATGTTTCTCTCTCTCTCTCTCTCTCAAACCTGTACATTGGAGTTCCGAAACCCCACTCACACATCATCACGCAGAGGGCGACATCAGTTTTTCGCCCTCCCTCACTACGTGAAAAGCCGATGAAGGGCATGGGGATGGCGTTCATCCAAATCGAATGCAGTGCTTATGTGCACACGAAACCACGAGAAGAGGCAACGATCACAGCAATTGATGCTTTGATGCTTCTTGAATCTTACATTTGTAGTTTCAAACTGCATACAAAAACGGAGAAGTAAAATATCCGTAATGCCAAATTAACGAAGTGCTTCCTTTCACGCTTATGTACGCCAATGACCAATGCATGGTCTTCACACTTCAATGGTACGAACGGACTGGGCCTCAATGGCATGGCTAGTTGCTGTACATTCTAGTTAACAATATCGCCTTGCAATTCTGTTCGATAACTTATTTCATCCACCTGTAATGCACCGCAAAGATAGCTCCGATCAAAATAACATAGCTCAAGTTGTGGGATATGGCACAGATTGTGTTTTCCTTAGTTTCCTGAAGGACGGAAAGTCCAGTGAAAGCTGAACGCTGAATGTTTGGTTATTCACATACAATGCGGGAAGCAAGCTGCTAGTACTGCTAGGCTTCACAGAGGTGGGCAACGTCACGACTGACTCCCTGGGGAATGTGTGTGTGTGTGGCCGCACGTTCCCCAGGGCGTCAGTCGTGACGTTGCCCACCTCCAGTACTGGAGTGACTCTGATATACTGGAGCAGCTTGCCCGCTGTATCGGCGACACAAAGTTGAACCGAGCTGACCGTTTCAAGCGCCACGGTTTTTTGACGTGAATACGTCTTTAAAATCGGCAGTAGGGTGGCATTCTGGAAAACCGAGCGACACGAAAACTGTCACTTTGGTCACTCAAACTGTCAATCAAACAGTAGGCGGGCAAGGGGGCGGGGCACCCAAACCGGGCCCCACACCTTGTGGCAATGACAACGACGAGGAAGGCCGAAAGCGAAGGAAGAGGAAAACGAAATGGGCAGGAGCTCAAGAGAAAAAGAAAAAAAAAAGATCTGGCAACTTGGCTCACCCGCAGACAGCGGCCGCGGCCCTGAACTGCAAGCTCCATCCACCTCGGATTCGACGCGTCCACAAAGGAATGAACGCGCAGTTGCCATGAAAATAGAGGTGGTAGAGGTTCCGGCAACGAGCATCGCTGTCCGTTCCTCACTTAACGACCGTTGGCAAGCTGGGGACATGTACTTCGAGAGAATTTTCATCCAAAACGAGTTCGGGCACGCTTGTAGCATATGCGATCGCATCTGTTTCCAATGCGACGGTAGCCCAGATTGGATATTTGTGAGGTCTTTGAATGTGAGCAGCATGCCTTACGTAAGTTACTTCAGTTATCATCGTCCAATGTTACACAAGCTAGTGTTATAAGAGTTAAGTGTGTGTAGTACAGCCCGTTCACAGATGGCATTGTCACTGTGATGTGTTAGCCGTTACGCGTCCTGTTTTCTGTGAGTGTAGATTCTAACATTAGCTTCTAAGAGATCATCGTAATGTATCTGAAATAAATGTACACTTTTAAACCGATGTCTGTCGTTTCCGTGTCTCATGCGAGGCGTATTCACGGAAAAACGTAGCGGTAGTACCCCGACTACTAGCGACCCCGAAATTTTGTTTCTCTCTCTCTCTCTCTCTCTCTCTCTTTTTTTTTGCTCTCCTTTTCCGTACCGTATATAATGTGGGATAAAGCTTTTGCCCCGCGCTGCGTTTTACGCGCGTAGTTCCGGAACGCGCGGTAATCAATTTCCCTCTCCCCAGAATAACAACAATGCACAAGTTTCCATTATGACATGGATTGCTTCGCCGCTTTCGCTGCGATATCCTATGCAATTCCATGTGTGGAGTTGAGAAATGAGAATGAAATCACCGCATCACCCAGACACGCACACAGAAGCACACATGACAGGAGGTGAGGCATAGACTGCAGGCACACGTGACTGCCACGAAGTGACGTAAAAGGCACCATATCCATACTCGTATCCATACTATCCATACTCGCGTACTCAATGACTGCCAACAACTACAGTTCTGTTCAGCCGACATGCCCGCTATGTGGTAAGTGTGGCTCTTCTGATAAGTGTCCAAAGGTGGCTGTGTACAACCGGTTTATTCAACACAATCCCGATAACCACTGAAGCCTGAATAAACCAGTTGCTAGTGTAACGCTGTCTGTATCTGCCCTTGTCCTCTTCGCGTTGCTCCGTCATGTTCCAAGCTACGAACACGCTCTGCATCTTCTTGAACAGGACAGGTAATAGCAGAAACCACGACGTGCGACTAAACCATCTAAGTCTATAGGTAGTCCTCAAGAACTCCATCAGCACCCGGAATCCCTGACGGCTGCACAGCGTTATCACAAGGACCTATAGTTACAGTCAGGGTGAATGGCTTTATGCTGATGCTAGTCATCTAAGCTCGAAGCATATGGCTTTCCGATTTGTATCAGTTAGAGTAAGTATTTGTTAATTTACGTAACCTAAAGGGCCCTTTGGACGCGCGTAGGGGGCAGCACTAGGAACAGCATAGAAACAACAAGTTCATACATTGTTCAAACAGGTTCATTCAGGTTCAAACATATCCTTGGTGTGCAACATTATTTATGCTGTCAGAACAGCATAGTATGTACAACACATAACCCAGTCCGGTAAAATAAACACAAAATAAACAAACTAAAACAATCAACATAAGAAACAATACATTGCACGTAATATACACGCACGATCGCACATAGTCTACCCAAAAATCAAAGAATAACACATAAGATGCATTATAGGAATACGAATGGGAAGAGTAACTATGTTAGAAGATGATAATGATGGAGTGCGCTGCGAGACTGCTGCAGATTAGAATTCTGAACGAGTGAGGAAGGTAAA